>NC_059378.1:13806016-14147891 GCF_019703515.2 Myxocyprinus asiaticus
TCGAAATAGATGCATAATATTATTTCAGTGGTACACCCAAATGACAATAGTCATATCATACTGTTCATGTGTTGTACTTGCTATAGTTTACTTCCATGTTGTTTCTTCAACAAATAGAAATGTTAAATGTAAATCAAGTCAGTCACTGAAACAACAGCGCCACCTTGAGTAAGGAATAACATGTATATTATGTATGTGTACAGGATACAGAGAATTCAGAAAATCAGCGTGATATAGTATTTATTTGTATGAATACAGTACTAATTTATCTTGCAGTAAACAAAGTAATAGATATCCTGTCTCAGTAAACTTGAAATAATCATAAAAAATATATAATTTATGGAAGTGTAAAAAAACAAAAAAAAACAAAAAAAAAAACAGACACTTTTACATACCACTTTTGGTACTTAAACATTATGTGTGTGTGTGTGTGTGTATATATATATGTATATTCGATTGTATATATATAATGCAATTTTGGCATTTTGGGGGGGGGGGGCTACACTATTTATAAGAGATAGATTGCTGAATACTAAAGAGGTGTGGGACCTGAGGTATGTGTTTAATGGTTAATAAACAAACAACATGGTTAGATTTAATATTTAATGGCCTGTTAAGACATTATTACTACTGACATGCCAATATATTCAAGTTAACACTTTAAAATTGATTTATAACATAAATACCTCCTAGATGCTAAATTAAAATACATAAAATAAAATAGTCTCATTAACTTGCATTTATGAGGCTTAATTAGGTGTCTATGGATGATTGTTCAAATGCTTCTTTTATTGCTTAGTTTCTTTCGATTGTATGTCTCATTTGTAATTTAATTATTACCAACAATAGGTTGAGTAGAAGTGTTATTTAATGGCATTATTTTAATCAGTACAATGACATTTTTAAACATTTAATGCATAGTTTATTGGAGAGGTAATGGTTTATAAAAATATATTCTAGTGGGCTACAAGCACTTGCCATACATTATACTGTAGAAAATGGATGTGTGCCGTTGTTAGTTAACCCTTAAAGATTATTTTCATTGGTGTAACCGAATGTAGTCAGGTTTATATAGTCATATTAAAAAAAGTATTTTTGACTTGAATAAAACAGTTAATTTAAATGTTATCACATGAAGTACATTTTATAGTGCTGTAATAATAATTGTCCGGCATTTAAACACAATAAGTATTTACTATGAGTAAAGAGAGATAATAACAGCCTAGCCCTAGAGAACTAAATGTAAGTCTAAGTTCCAATGTGCAATTTCATAAGTGGCTCATATGACATTCATTATAGCACAGTTGAAAGGACCTTTGATTAAAATCAATCCTGTCCACAGCACACACATCATTTGGACCATTTCCCCAAGCATAGGTGTTTCTCAATACCAATCAATGAAGTGATGGATAGTAGCTAGTGTACTTAGAGAAAATAAACAGCTGGTTTAATGTGCACGCACACATATGAGAGGGAGAGTTCTGAATGACTGAATGATGTTGCAGTGTGTCACTGTCATAATGCATTGCCTAGAGTGATTGCCAAAGCTGACGTGCGCCTGCTTATACCAATAACAGCCCTAAATGCCCAGGAAATTAAATGCTCCACAGAGGTAATAAGGAGAATAAATCCCAGGGCACATTGCTACGGGGTGGGAGGAGGAAAATTATGTTTCATATTACTGTAGGCAAAAGAGAAATTACTTATGCAGATGTGTGTTATTGAGTCAGTTGTTTGTGCATCATTTAACACTCTGTGATGTAGGCCAGTGGTTTTTAACTGGTTTTACTTCAGGATATCAAGTGACAACCCAACACACAACCAAAATGGTTTATTGTTAAATAAATAAATAAATAAATAAATAAATTGTCCTTAAAATCAAAGTTTGAATTATATTAATATTATCATGAACTGCATAGACCCAACATATGTTAAATTAATTAGCATTACATGAATAGGAAAAATGTATAAATGCATAAACAAGCAAAAGTATGGTTTGCCAGCCTAACACATAGATGAATGAATAATCAGTATAAGGGCTTGCAAGTGCTGACATTACATTGTACTGTCTTACGTCATGTTTACAAAATACACAGGCCTGGCAGGCCAGCATCCATGGTAAAACAGAGCAGGATGCAACATGGTTAAAGGAATAGTTCACCCTCATGCCTCATGCCATCCCAGATGTGTATGACTTTCTTTCTTCTGCAGAACACAAACAAAGGTTTTTAGAGGAATCTCAGCTCTGTACGTCCATACAATGCAAGTGAATGGTGACCAAAACTTTGAAGCTCCAAAAAGCACAAAAAGGCAGAATAAAAGTAATCCATTAGACTCCAGTGGTTTAATCAATACGTTCAGAAGCGAATGAATCGATTTTGGGTCAGAACAGACCAAAATGTTACACATTTTTACTGTACATCTTGCCATTGCAGTCTCTAGACACGATCATAATTTCAAGCTCGATCACACTTCCCAGCGCGAGATGGCGCGAGGAAGTGTAATCGAGCTTGAAATCATGATCGTGTCTAGACACTGCAATGGCAAGATGTACAGTAAAAATTAACTACAATTTGGTCAAAACTAATTGGATTTTGAAGACATGGATGAAACACTGTAGTCATATAGATTACTTTTATGCTGCCTTTATGTGCTTTTTGGAGCTTCAAAGTTTTGGTCACTATTTTTCTATGAATCTTTGTTTGTTTTCTGCAGAAGAAAGAAAGTCATACACATCTGGGATGGCAAGAGGATAAGTAAATCATGAGAGAATTTTCATTTCTGGGTGAACTATCACTTTAATATTCCCAGAGATTTAATACCTTTGACTACAGTCAGAAATGGTTTGGGGAGCATCAAGTTTTTTATCGCAGAACAGTTTCCTGCCATGAAATGATGCAACCAAAAAGGAGCCTTCTCACTCCATTTGCAGGCATCATCTCACAACACCACAGTTATCTATTGTCTGTAACTCCTATCAGTTCAGTGTCATGACTGATGACATTCAACACTAATGAAGACAAAAGGTCTTGGGCATTCTCTGTAAAACCAGGACCTACTAAATCATCTCAGCCATATATGGGTCTGGGTTAGTGTGGGTGTTGAGTGCCGAGTTGTGAATACTACAGTGGCTGCCATTAATTTTATGATTGCTGTATGGAACCATAAAAACACCAATAACTGCAGCAATTGCCAGTGTTAGTAGCTGTTTTAAAAGAATGCTGTAAAGTAAGGTTGGTCTCTATAATATTTAGAAATATTACAGATTGGGCTGTAATCATAGATCCCTGTCAGAGGTGATGATTACTGTAAATCCATAATTGCTTGCTGGATCCCCTTTAAGATCGTAAACAATTAAATCTCAAAATAAAAAATAAAAAAATGCTGCTTGTGTCATCAGCCACACACTCAAGGTTAGTAACACCAAGATTTATACATACTGTAGTTTATAGTTAGATACAGTGCCATGTACAGTAGGCTATTCTAATACATTTTTACTCCTAAAATAGATAATAACTTCTGCTAAAATAAATCAACAAAGGTAGCAAGAATATGTAGTGCAGTTCACTCAGAACATAATTTATTGACTGAACTTCAGCTATGGATAGTGATTCAATATATTGGAAATACTGTAGTTGTTCTTTATTTTTAAATTATACTGTGAACTACTCAGATCCCTCATGATAATATATGCAATGAAATTAAGTTGACAAAAAGAAAATAAACTATAAGTCCTTGATTAACAGGTTCAGGTGTGTGGAGCTAAACTCTCACAGGAAGAAGACACTTCTCATTTAAGACTGAGCATGCTTTGTAGTAAAGAAGCAGCATTTATATATATATATATATATATATATATATATATATATATATATATATATATATATATATATATATATATACACACATATGGTCATATATCACATTTGTGTGTGACATTTAAACAATTTAGACATACAGTATAAAAAATACTGTTCTTGTACTTAAAGTTCTACTGAATATCAGACCTATTTACCCTTCATTAAACTGTTGGTGTCGCAGCGGATTGCCATTTCAAACCCCAATGAATGAATAAATGATGAAGATGATAACACTGAAAATGCAGCATTTATGAGAAAACAACTCAAAAATTAATATTGTATGTTTTTTGGTGTATTATACAATGGCTACAAGGGTAATACAATATTCAATCTTAGAGATGCAATGTCACCGTGGATAACATCATAAACTGGCTGGATAAATAAGGTCATTAATCACTGTAATCATTATATGATTATCCCTACCAGCCACCCTAAATATTCAGTAAGCAACTTTTTTTTGAGCTTGCATGTGGTGATGGCTTAAAAACGGTCATGACAATTGAATCATATTTATTTTTCCCTTTTGAGGTGAAACACAGTTCAATATTTGATTTAGAGCAAATCCAGCTGTGCAAATCCCAATTTCCCCTAATCTATCCTTCGAAAAACACAAATATTTTAGTTTCCTACAAATCAGAATGTGTGTCACTCAGTGGAATGGATTAAAATGTCATTTCAGGCATGCAACTACAATCCTCCTGTAATTCTCTTCGAACAGTGCTTTTGAGTAATACAAACAACATCCACAGATCTACTGAACATACATTTCCAAGGTTCTGGACATAATGCTAAGTGTGTAAATTGTTGTGGTTGTAGTATGCATGTTCTCTGTCATGCACATTATCATTACATACCTAAACGGCTATAAAACCAACTTTTGATAACATATTTTACCCTTGTAACAATAATTTGAGGCTTTGCATGATGTGTCTTTGCCAGTTATAATGGGAAAATTGGACCCATTTTATATTAGGTGTCTTTAACTACTACTGTATGGACAGTAATTAAGCATATGATACAATGTACTTATCATGTACATACATGTTGTTGCATTCTACTTACATTGAAAGTACTTGCATTTAATTATACTGCATATCTAGTGACACTGATATCTTTACCCCAATCCTAAACCTAACTCTACCCCAACCCTAAACCCTAACCATGTCTAGAAGTGATGCCCCCTTTTGGAGCTGGCGCAACCCCCTTTTGGAGTAACCCCACCCCCCTCTGGATGAACCCTGCCGTATTTTGGAGATTCCACCCCCATTAGGAGATCACCGGCATGAAGCTATACCTACTAGACCCTTTCCCTAACCCTAACTGTGAGTGGATGTGATGCCCTCTTTTGGAGTTGGCTCAACCCCCTTTTAGAGTAACCCTGCTATCTTTTGGAGATTCCGCACCCATTTGGAGAACTCTGGCCTGCAGCTATACCTACTTGGACGTGTCCCCTCTAATTTACTCTGCCGCTCATACTTTACCAACATTGTGTTGAGAAATATGTTTGAAGATACAAAGACTATTGTGCAATGAGCAGCCCAATTTATATCTGATGAAAAGCCAATATACACTTACTAAGCACTTTATTAGGAACACCTGTATACCTACTTATTCAAGCGATTATCAAATCAGCCAATCATGTAGCAGCAGTGCAATGCATAAAATCATGCAGATTCGGGTCAGGAGCTTCAGTTAATGTTCACATCAACTATCAGAATGGGGAAAAAATGTCAGTGATTCCAACATTGGCATGATTTGTGGTGCCAGACGGTCTGGTTTGAGTATTTCTGTAACTGTTGATCTTCTGGGATTTGCACGCACAGCAGTCTCTAGAGTTTATTCAGAATGGTGCCAAAAACAAAAAACATTCTGTGAGCGGCAGTTCTGTGGATGGAAACACCTTGTTGACGAGAGAAGTCAACAGAGAATGGCCAGACTGGTTCGACAGAAAAGCTACGGTAACTCGGATAACCACTCTGTACAATTGTTTAGTGTCTGTACATCAGGCACTTTATAAGGACCATAGTGTTCCTAATAAAGTTTTCAGTGAGTGTATATCGATAATCATTAAGAAAGTTTTCTGATTATCGATGCATGAAAAAGGTATTGATCCCAAGCCTAATGATCATACTTCTAAATGTACTTTTAAGCATATTGTTTGATTATAAATCAGTTAATTCTACTTTCATTGCCTCTCTTTCACATGAAGACCTCCCTCCATTTAGACAAATTCATGCCTTGAAATCTATCCACTAAAATCTAATATTCTCTGACAGAGTCATTGTGAAGCCTAAATGAACACTGAATTGTAAGACAAGATAACCACCAGCTGAGCTGCTGCAGCTTTGTTCAAGGACAGACAACAGCTCTGAAACTCAGGATATAAGAACTGTCAGCCACCTGGGGCTCCACGTTGACAGCTTAGTATTACAAGTTTAACCCTCAAACATTAGGTGGCAAACTCCATAGGACACCATATTTCATATTTCTCTCTCTCTTTCTCTCAATCTGTCTGGAAATTGAAGGTCAGATATTTCTGATGAACAATAGAGTAGCAGTGTGGAGGTGGAGCAGTGTAGATTCTATTTGGACGCATAGGGAAATAAGCCATATGTTCAGTATGTTTCACAGTTTTTAAAATCAAGCATAACCAACTCCAATGAGGATTAATAACTTTAATGTAGAATGTCTTTTGTTGCCCTCTAGATTTTGATCATGGCCCTTTAGTTTGTTCAGACTTTATGCATGACAAACTGTTTTTATTAACTTGCACCTGGGCTGGACAGGAGTAAACATAGTCAAATATTTTTGTTTTTGTGGCCTTGACCCCTCTCAAGATGAATATTTACAACATCTACAGTGTCACATGAGCTCTCGCAGGAAACTTTGTTATTCCTGTAAACTTTACGAAGGCTTAAATGACAACATTTACCAGAAATATCTTTTCTCAAAAACAAGTGTTGTTGATAAGTTTATAATCAATGCTGTTTTTAACTGATTTTTCATAAGATTGTACATTAAACTTTAGACTGGGTATATTTTGACATGTTAGTGGCCTGTTCCTAGCTACAGCTCTGTACCACTTCTTTTGTTCTTTTAATGTCAAGCCATGGCCAAAGATAGCACATAGCTGGCATTTTGCTGTGCCAATTGTGTCCCTTAATGGAAAGTATACTATGACACTAAATTTGACCTTTTTTGCCTTGTTTTTTCAGATAAATATGTTTTCTCATGTAGGGACAGACGCAAAGCAGAATGTGATTGTGGGCATTGTAATTTTAGGGGCATAGCTGGTGACTGAACAGCTCTGTGATAAATAGCCCTGCAGATGTGGACTATATGTACAGGATGAAAACATGTTTTTAGACTTGTGTGAACAAACATTTCTGACCAAGCAGATCCGTGGAGCTCTGTGCCCCTCCACCTGGGCAGCCGCATTATCTTATGTGTGAGGAAAAACATGTCAGAAACCAGCTTTTTACTCATAAACACACACATGTATTCACAGAACTGACCCAAACAGGAAACTGACTGGGAAAGAGGGTCAATGACTTTTCCCCAGACCTCAAATTAGTCTCTCATGACATTTCTCATAACACCTGCCTTAAAAGAGTACACTGAATGTTTCTAAATTTTGAATCAAATGAAAAAAGCAGACAATTATTTTTCTGAAAGGCTACATTCGGACAGAGAACTGTAGAACTGTAAAATGTTGTCACTATGTACTGTACAATGTCTCGATTTGAGGCAAGCTTATGTTACACAGTTAAATCACACAGAGAACACCTGATTTAAAAAGACAAGATATGAGAACCAATGTTAATGATTTACTAATATTTAATTAATATTATTATTGTCATCCATGTATTTCAAATGGCAGTCTTCCTCTTTACTAAACATGAAACTGTAAGCTCTTTAGAAATCACTTTATCATTGATAATTTTCAATTACACTTTAATAAAAGGGACTGTTTCTATTCAATACTCAAGAAAAGACAAGATTCCTCCCATTCATTATGGTAAATCCAGGCAACAGTCCTTGTTTTCCCAGAGTGAAAAGAACATGAAAGAAATAAAATATCAGCACTCTTGGGCGACTCAAAAGCACAGCTACAGAAACGACACTCTCACCTTCCCCCAGTCCCTTGACCACTGCCACACTGCTGGAGAAAAACAGGTGAAGCCAGGAGTCAGCACTTCATCAAAAATAGCAAACAAAGACTACACTCCCATGTGGAAAGACCTCTCCAGTCAAATCAATACGACACCGCTGGCCAGGGTAATGGGAGAGGGCATATGTATAGTTAAAGATTATAGAGCTACTGTAAGTCTATTATAGTTTTTGCCTTGTGTTCATATGCAATAACGGCCTAAACTGCAGTGGGCCAACTCACAAAAGTATGGATGTAACATGCTAACTATACACAAAGCTTTATGTTTCAAATGTTGAATTTGCTTGAGTATTGATTTTCTGAGACTACAGGCAGTAAAACAAAGTATCTGTGCCAATGACTGCTTTTCATATGAAACTTTATTATTAAAGGAATAGTTCACCCAAAAATTTAAATTCTCTCATCATTTACTCACCCTCATGCCATCCCAGATGTGAATGACTTTATTTCTTCTACTGAATGCAAACGAAGATTTTTAGAAGAATATTTCAGCTCTGTAGGTCCATACAATGCAAGTAAATGGGTACCAAAATTTTGAAGCTCACAAAAGTACATAAAGGCAGCATAAAAGTAATCCATAAGGCTCCAGTTGTTAAATCCATATCTTCAGAAGCAATATGATAGGTGTGTGTGTGAAACTTAAATAAATATTTAAGTCTTTTTTTTTTTTTACTGTCAATCTCCACTTTCACTTTCACATTCTTCTTCTTGTGTTTTTGGCGATTCACATTCTTCTTGCTTATCGCCACCTACTGGGCAGGGAGTACAATTTATAGCATAAAACGACTTAAAATGTTATCTGTTTTTCACCCAAACCTATCATATCGCTCCTGAAGGTATAGATTTAACCAATGGAGTTTTATGGATTACTTTTATACTGCCTTTATGTACTTTTTGGAGCATCAGCGTTTACCCCTTCACTTGCATTGTGAGGACCTACAGAGCTGAAATATTCTTCTAAAAATCTCTGTTTGTGTTCGACAGAAGAAAGAAAGTCATACACATCTGGGATGTCATGAGGGTGACTAAATGATGAGAGAATTTTTATTTTTGCGTGAACTATCTCTTTAAGGAGGGTTTTATGTTATTTTAAGATCCAGAGATTAGAAAAGACTTCGCTAACTGCTGAAGTACCAGTTAATTACAGGTACTTCAGCAGTTAGCAAAGTCTTTTCTAATCTAATCTTCTAATTAGGAAGAGAGAGTGAGATTTTAACAGTTGTGATATAACGCGCTAACCAGGATGGCAGATCTTGATAATAAGCCTCTTGTTTTGCCTGTACACCCCACTCAGAAAGACACAATCTTCATAGTTGAACTCTAATAACATCGATTTACTGGTCATGAATAAAAGTCTCAAGAAGCCTCATAAAAAGACTTGTGGCTTGGCCTTTAAAAGTGCAGCACAATGGGGCAGTCAAACACTAGCCTATTGCCTTTAGGACAAAAGATTTATGGGCCCTGGAGAGCTTGATTTCTTTTGAAAAATGGTGCATAGTGCCTGGCTGCCCTTTTCTATTACAATATATTCTTGCATTTGCTTAGTATTCTAATGCAAACACAAAAACATGCGCCCTATGGCTCCGCACAGTGCGGCATGACAGAGATCCTCATTAGCCATTATGATATTTCTCCCTCCCAACGCACCCTATGGCTAACATACTAAAGCAAACACAAAACCGATCTCAGTTCATTGTAAAAGAATGATTTCCAAGAACACTACTGGTTAGCAGGACCAAGTTGCTGATCTTTCTTTCTACAAGTCCTAAGGGGAACAATAGGATTGTGAAAAAACTTTTTCCTGTGACTGTTTTCACATCTTTCAGCCAAATGAGATTGAACGGATGCAGATACTAAGTTTAAAAATATCTGTGTTTTCTAACCTCTTTTATTCTTGGCTGTCAGCCGGTCCCATATTTCTGAATATCTTATGCAAGGAAGGTAATAAATTAGGGAGATAGAATCAATCTAACGCGCAAATTTAGTTTATCAACACATACTCAATGAGAAATTATTGATTAATGAGAGTGGCTGTGAAATGGCAGCTGCTTTACATGACCACTGGCAGAATATTTTACCCAGCACTTTGGAAGACTCTAAAGCTGGTTTTCTCCATGTTTGAAACAGCAGATAAGAGAATATTACAGGCTTGACTGTAACAACCCAAGATTTGTTTTGGCTAAAACCTTTGTAATCAAAAAGAACATACATTGGGGCAAAACAAGAACATACAATGTTAGAAATGACAGTACAGAAAGGCATTATCAACATTCCGGGAAGCAACAAAACTACCAAAAGATTTTCACACACAACAGATTTGTCGATGAGCCAATAATCAATAACTTCAATGACGATGGCTTGCAATTAGTGCCAAAATCCAAATATTTTCACACCTGCCACCTTTTCAATGCTAAATCAATGCAACAATCTGATCAAGAAACATTTCTGCTATAATCAAGCAGCTAATTTACAAATACAAATCACCTTTCTAATGTTTATGATTTACAAAAGGAACTAGCAGAGATGACTGGAATCAGATTAAGTCTCAGTACTCAAGATAAAGTGAAGTGACCAGTGCTCTGTTGATATTCCCGCAGGAGATAAAGACATGAACAATGATTCAGATGGAGGACATCCTCTTCTGAGGTCATCTTTTAAACCATGCCAGGTTTATTCACATCCAGACACTTACACACATAATTTTCTTGCTTGAACGAACAGTTAAGGATGAGCAGGCAATGACAGATCATCCTTTATGCACACACTATAACCACATCAGCAAAACCGCTTCGCTAAATTTCTGTGATTTGTTTCTTTAGAGTTATTAATATTACAGGGAGACATGGACTTGCATGGAACAGACCATTTCAACCTTTTACTCTTTTACACCTACTTAAAGTATTACACCTCTATTATTATGGGGATTTATACCTCTTGATTTACACCTTTTGATGTCACAGTCACCAGTTCAAAGACAGAGAGCTACATCGTATTAACCACAAAAAAGGACACGCCATCAAACATTTTGGAGTGTAATTTAATCACTATGACTGGGTAAACCACATCTCAACATCAGCAGCATTCAGTCACCTATGATGGATTTGTTGCACTGATTCTCTGCTGCCATGGCAACACAGGTTAAAAGTCAGTTTCTGTCAACTGCAGACAGCCTGTATTGTACTCTGCCTCTATATTGCAAATCTCACCTCTGTGGTATCATTGTTTTCAGTTTATATGTTTATAGAGCTGACTCTCAGCAAATAGGACCAATCGGTCAATCAGCTGCATAAAACTTGAAGACAAATTGACATAAGAGAAATAAAGACGACATAAAGAGAAACCTCTGCTTTATTGCGTTGTTCATCTTGTCTAAATGTATCCCACACCTAGGACCCCATACTATAAAGGTAAGATTAAAAACTAGGCCACCGTCTCCTTGGCCACCAATAAAAGTATATACTGTATTTGCTGTAAGCTCTTGGTAAGAAGTGCTCGAGAAGTGGTTGTTGTGGGAGTTTATATGAGAAAGTGTGTGTTTGTGAATTTATGCATGCTCTTAAGAGGTTTTATGCATCATGTAATCATTTTTGTGAGTTCAAATCCAAAGTCATTATTAAAGGTTTGTATGCCCCCCTTCCCCTTTAGTTTCCCATCTCTCCATCCCTCCTTCATTTATTACTTCATCTATAACCCCCTCTACTACTAATTTATTTATACCTTTGGCAGCAGGGGCGTGGTCAAGCATCTCTCCGGAGAGAGAGAAAGCGGTAAGGGCGCTTACACCTGAGCTAGATTATGTCTAACACCTGTCTCTAATTTCAGTGAGCACGGGGAGAGCGGCATAAAAGACCCACACCGCCAGCAGACGGAGAGCCGTTGCCCCCGCCTGCGTTACAGAAGATGGGGACGGCGGACGACCCCGAGGCATTCCTGGGGTCGCGGCTGGGGACGCCTCCTGGCTGAGGAGGCTCCGGATCGCCTGCCGGTCCTCTGCTTGAGCGTGTAGGAGCTCCACAAACCGGCGATCTTGATCTTGCCGGAGCTCAAGCAGGGTTTGCTGGTGGTTCCGATGTAAGCCAGTGAGGGCTTGGAGGATCTCAGCCAACTGGGAGAACTCTACGGGGCGACTTCCATCCATCTTCAAATGCTCCCGGGTTTCTGCACCAGTGTAACACTTCTCAGTGGAAAGGAGGAGGAAAGAAGCAAGATTTCCTGGTTCAGGTAGGCATTTAATTATGCACCTTGACGCTTACAGTTCCACACTCGACAGTTTCACAGGCAAATATTTACTTAGACACTTCCACTTCATTATACTATCAACATAACATCACATAGCACCGTGGCCTTCCTTGCGCCAGTCTCTCTCTCCGTCTGCTGGCGATGTGGCTCTTTTATGCCGCTCTCCCCGTGCTCACTGAAATTAGAGACAGGTGTTAGACATTATCTTGCTCAGGTGTAAGCGCCCTTACCGCTTTCTCTCTCTCCGGAGAGATGATTGACCACGCCCCCGCTGCCACAATACTCTTGAGTTATTTTTGAATACATTTGTACATTATCAAAAAAATTCCCAAATTTGATCATGCGTCAATGATTAGATGAGGATGGTCTAAATAAATGGCACACAGGCTCATGAAGTACTGTCATAAAGCTTAATTGTGACCATGACTGTCTCTGTGAGTGATGGTGTATGTGACAAGTGAAGAACTGTTCTCAGCTGCCAAGAAATCTGGCTGCATTTACCTGCACTGACCTTGAACTGACCTGATATTGAGAAGAGAAATATATATATACTGTATATGCCACATCTACACTAATGTTTTCTTTAGAAAACTCATCTTTTTCTCTATGTTTTGTCCTTCCGTCCACACTGAGAATAAATGTTACTTTATTCAACCTTCACACTGCATTCCTTCAAAGGTGATGGGAAGTTTACTCACTTGCTGCAAAGATGAAACATGAGGACAACTGCGTTTCAGACCGTACATGGAACAGCGATTTTTCGCATGCACAGTAAGGGGATTTAAGAGTTTTCTTGCGTTTCAGTGTGGATGAGAAACTTCTGGAAAACGCTTGAAAACGGCAGGGTGAACAGAGGGTGTTTTGAAAATACACCATTTTCAAATGTATCCAGATTAATTTGGACGTAGCCTAATATGTTTTTGTTTGAAAATGCATTTTTTTCTCTATGTTTTGGCCTTCCGTCCACAGTGAGATGGCGTTTTTGACCGCGATAACTGAGCTTTTTTAAAACGCTCTCCCAAGTGGATACATTTGAAAACGCCCTTTTTGCATTCTAGTGTGTACAAGGGAACCGGAGATACCTGAAAATGATGAAGTATTTGTTGTCATGCGATGCAGTCATATAATCCATTCAACCCAAAACAATCAAGATGGTGGCCTATGTTGTAGCGGCATTGTTGTGCCTGTTATTTACATTGATAGTGTTGTTAAAGAAAAGTTTTACTTTATACAACCTTCACATTGCATTCTTTCAAAGGCGATGGGAAGTCTACTCAGAATTGCTGTCCAGTGACGGAACACGGGGACAATGTTTCGCATGCACAGTAAGGGGATTTAAGAGTTTTCATGTGTTTCAATGGACGAGAAACTTCTGGAAAATGCTTAAAAACTGCAGTGTGGACGGAGAGCGTTTCGAAAACAAAATGTTTTCAAATGTATCTGGATTGTGGATGTAGCCATATTCACATTATACAGTCACAGTACAACAGTGCTGCCGATTGTTAATGGTGTTTGGTTGACTTTCAGTGATATTAAGTAGGCTACAATTAAAGCAAACCCTTTTTGCTGCATATGCTTATGATCAATAAACAAATCATTTACAAGCTTATGATTCAAATCTATTACTATACATTTTTAGGATGCTCCACCTCCTTGATTGCAATGCACTTTATTAGGCTGCTAATCTCTGGTTATTTGTTTAGTAAATAAACTCCATTCCATTGGATTGAATAGATGCTCTGTGAACTTGGTAATGAGCTGCAAATATTTGTCTGTAATTACAAAACCAACATAAAAGCAGAGTGGTAAATTTCCATACCTCAATAATGATTATGTCATGGATCACACTGAATCTCTGCAATATGGAACCTACAACACCAAGAATAGATTATGGATGAATCTCACAAACTTGTCAAGAACCTTTCTTGGTCATATTTCAACACAAAATCAAAAGTTGAAACTATATTTTTCTTAAAGAAGCCTATTTTTAAGACCATTTAGACATTTGCATTGTGACATTATTTTAATTACAACTGAGCATAACCCCCACCCCCTTTCCTCATTACTGTAATACAAAAAAAAATAATAATAATAATAATAATAATAATAATATATATATATATATATATATATATATATATATATATATATATATATATATATATATATATATATATATTTTAAAGTATTTATTTATCATGGTAGCATTTTTTGGATAGCCTTTCATTTATGTTTATTAAATAACAAAATCATATTACAGTACTTTTCAAACATTTTGTTGCAAATAGTCAACTGGGGTGCAAAAAAACGCTTTGAGAAGAAAAGGCACAAATTAACTGCAAAAGACTTGAGAAGAATTAAATGTGAAGCTACCAGGAACCCATTATCCTCCAGTGCCACCATATTCCAGAACTGCAACCTACCTGGAGTGTCCAGAAGTACAAGGTGTCAAGTGCTCAGAGACATGGCCAAGGTCAAGAAGGCTGAAACACGACCACCACTGAATAAGATTCACAAGTTGAAGCATCAAGATTGGGCAAAGAAATACCTGAAGACAGATTTTTCAAAGGTTTTATGGACAGATGAAATGAGAGTGACTCTTGATGGACCAGATGGATGGTCCATGGATGATCGCTAATGGACACAGGGCACCACTTCGAGTCAGGCACCAGCAAGGTGGAGGAGGGTTACTGGTATGGATGAGGTAGTTGGACCTTTTTGAGTTGAAGATGGACTGAAACTCAACTCCCAAACCTACTGACAGTTTCTGGAAAGTACTTTCTTCAAGCAATGGTACAGGAAGAAGTCCTCAGTATTCAAGAAGGCCATGATCTTTATGCAGGACAATGCTCCATCACATGCATCCAAGTACTCCACTGCTTGGCTAGCCAGCAAGGGCCTCAAAGATGCCCAAATAATGACTTGGCCCCCTTCCTCACCTGACTTATATCCTATTGAGAACTTGTGGGCCCTTCTCAAATGTGAGATTTACAGTGAGGGAAGACAATACACCTCTTTGAACAGCATTTGGGAGGCTGTGGTTGCAGCTTCAGCGAAAGTTGATCGTGAACAGATCAAGAAACTGACAGACTCCATGGATGGAAGGCTCATGGCAGTTATTGAAAAGAAGGGTGGCTATATAGGTCACTGAATATTTTTTGAAAGGCCAAAAATGTTATTTAATTGTCATTTTGTGTTACTTATTTGTTGCACTTACTCTAAAAATTGAGAATAAACAACTGAGTTGGGAGAATTTCTTTTTTTAATTTAACTGCCTAATAATTATGCACACTAATAGTTGCCTAATAATTGTGCACATTATATTCCCCTGAGAAAGACAAAACTCACTTTTCCTTTGTTAAACATTCAGGTTTGAGGTTCAATAACATTTTGGATTGGCTGAGAGCATTGTGTTTGTTCAACAATAAAATTAATCCTGAGGAATACAATTTGCATAATAATTGTGCACACAGTGTATATAGTTAAAGCCAGAAGTTTACATACACTTAGGTTGAAGTCATTAAAATAAAATTTTAACCACTCCACAAATTTAATATTAGTAAACTATAGTTTTGGCAAGTCGTTTAGGACATCTTCTTTGTGCATGACAAGTAATTTTTCCAACAATTGTTTACAGACAGATTGTTTCACTTTTAATTGTCTATATCACAATTCCAGTGGGTCAGAAGTTTACATACACTAAGTTAACTGTGCCTTTAAGCAGCTTGGAAAATTCCAGAAAATGATGTCAAGCCTTTAGACAATTAGCCAATTAGCTTCTGATAGGAGGTGTACTGAATTGGAGGTGTACCTGTGGATGTATTTTAAGGCCTACCTTCAAACTCAGTGCCTCTTTGTTTGACATCATCGGAAAATCAAAAGAAATCATTCAAGACCTCAGAAAAATAATTGTGGACCTCCACATGTCTGGTTCATCCTTGGGAGCAATTTCCAAATGCCTGAAGGTACCATGTTCATCTGTACAAACAATAGTACGCAAGTATAAACACCATGGGACCACGGAGCCATCATATTGCTCAGGAAGGGGACACATTCTATCTCCTAGAGATGAATGTAGTTTGGTGCGAAAAGTGCAAATCAATCCCAGAACAACAGCAAAGGACCTTGTGAAGGTGCTGGAGGAAACAGCTAGACAAGGATCTACAGCCACAGTAAAACAAGTCCTATATAGACATAACCTTAAAGGCTGCTCAGCAAGGAAGAAGCCAATACTCCAAAACCATCATAAAAAAGCCAGACTACAGTTTGCAAGTGCACATGGGGACAAAGATCTTACTTTTTGGTGAAAGTCCTCTGGTCTAATGAAACAAAAATTGAACTGTTTGGTCATAATGACCATTGTATGTTTGGAGGAAAAAGAGTGAGGCTTGCAAGCTGAAGAACACCATCCCAAACGTAAAGCAATGGGGTGACAGCATCACGTTGTGGGGGTGCTTTGCTGCAGGAGGGACTGGTGCACTTCACAAAATAGATGGAATCATGAGGAAGGAAATGTATGTGGATATATTGAAGCAACATCTCAAGACATCAGACAGGAAGTTAAAGCTTGGTTGCAAATGGGTCTTACAAATGGACAATGACCCCAAGCATACCTCCAAAGTTGTGGCAAAATGGCTTAAGGACAACAAAGTCAAGGTATTGGAGTGGCCATCACAAAGCCCTGACCTCAAAACGATAGATTTGTGGGCAGAACTGAAAAAGCATGTGTGAGCAAGGAGGCCTACAAAACTGACTCGGTTACACCAGTTCTGTCTGGAGGAATGGGCCAAAATTCCAGCAACTTACTGTGAGAAGCTTGTAGAAGGCTACCCAAAACTTTTGACCCAAGTTAAACAATTTAACGGCAATGCTACCAAATACTAACAAAGTGTGTGTAAACGTCTGACAACATAAATGTTGTCAAGCATGTATAAATGCTCATGAGGGCAATCCCAGGTTATGGATTTTTATAAACTCCATCACATTGCCACTGTTAATGACTATTATTTACCTGCTGTTTATTGCACAATGCCCAGGGGAAATGCTGAGCAAGCACAGGGGGCTCATTTCACACATTATACCGGGTTACTGAAATGGTCTGAACCCCATTTTTCAACCCTAAAACATGTCTAGTTTGATTTATGTGGCAGCTTTAACACAGCTTACTCTCAGAGTAACCTCACATATGGACTAATCTTGTGTGTGTGTTTGTGTGTGTGTACTATCAACCTTTTTAGACAGATTATACAGCTCGACCAGATTGGGATTTATTAATGAAGTATATTCACACACTGTTACGATATTCCCATTTATTCATAAACATTTCGATCCAGTGGATCTTTGTCAGACACACACTCTCTCCTTTTCATTGCCAGATTGGGATTTATGGAATAATTTTATTACTCAATAATTTTGTACATTGGTATAAGTATAGTATTTCTATATGACTAATCACATAAAGGACAGTGTTCTGATACCACACATGCACTGCTTATAATCTAAGGGGATCTACTCTACAAGCTCACATCATGTTTGTTAGCAATTTTTAAAACAGCTTATGAGCCTGATCAGGCTTGCTAAAAGAAGGTTTCACTATAGGTGCTCTCACAATATATAACAACAGCATGATTTTATGAGTCTCATAATGTTTTCCTTCTAATGCAGAAGGGGAGAACAACCCATAAAAGCACACTAACCATCCTCAGGGCATACTGACCACTAAGCTGATATTTAACCTCCATTCTCTTCGATTTCCAGCTTGTGTTTGTTCCGCCACATAATCCATTTCATTTCAAACTGTTTTTGCATTTTGCAACATCTCTTCCTTCACTAGCGGGAAGGAGAGCTACAGCAGTGCATTAGCACCCAAATGCATCTTTCTTTATGCCGTTTTGTGATCTTGGGGTTAGGCTTGGGGTCAAAACTCGAGAAATGAAGATAGATCTTTAGAACATGCACTCCAGCACCATACGACTCCTTTGAGTACATATGGAAAAGGCTTTTTTTCTTTAATGTATCAACATTGTGAAGTGTGCAAAGGGGAAATGAATGGCTCTCTTGCTGTGTCGCAGCACATGGAGATGTCTCAGACAGATACCAGGATTTTAATTACCTCCTGAATGGGGTGACTGCAGTGAGCTGGAGCTGAGATCCAGAATGTCTTCACTGTGAAGATTTCATAGCATGTGTCTCAACTTCTCACTCTCCTCCTAATCAATCAGCCATAAGCCAATGTGCGTTTGAGGTAAGGATGTTGCAAGGAGATTCTGGATAATTTAATATATGAACAGAAATTTATTCAAATGTCACATTTATGGTACTATGAGCAGATAAAAGTCAATTTATTCATAAAAATGTATTTATCCTTGTTGAAAACAAGCATGGAATTAATCTGAAAGATGATGGGTGGAACTAATATATGCCTACTACAGATCGATCTGTTGTAAACTAGCTTCATCATTATTCTAAGCACACTGTAAACCTATACACAGTGAATTCCTTTACAAACATATGTTTTGTCTTGACCCACATTAATCAGAAGACCTTGCTAAAAAGGTTATTGTGTTAAAAAACAACTTGTGTGTGTGACACTGACCTAAGATCAGTATTTTTATAATAATTTTTCTGGTCACACTTTATATTAGGTGTCTTTAACTACTATAGTGGCAAGAAAAAGTATGTGAACCCTTTGGAATTATCTGGTTTTCTACATTAATTGGTCATAAAATGTGATCTCATCTTCATGTGCTTAAGCTAACAACAAACAATTATAAACAATAATGTCTATATTGAACACATCCATTAAACAACGTTAGATCTGCACAACGTTCAGATGAAATTTTGGATCATTCTTCCTTACAGAACTGCTTCAGCTCAGCCATATTCTTAGGATGTCTGAATTGCTCTCTTGAGGTCATTCCACAGCATCTCTATTGGGTTAAGGTCTGGGCTCTGACTGGGCCACTCCAAAAGGTGGATTTAAAAAAAAAAAATGTTTTAAGCCATTCTGTAGTGGATTCACTTTGTTGTTTAGGGTCAATGTCCTGCTGCATCACTCAACTTCTACTGAGCTTCAGCTGGTGCACAGCCACCCTTAGAATAGCTTGATAAATTTGGAAATGTATTTTTCCCTCGATAATGGCAAGTGGTCCAGGCCCCAAAGCAGC
This sequence comes from Myxocyprinus asiaticus, assembly GCF_019703515.2. Lineage (NCBI taxonomy): Eukaryota > Metazoa > Chordata > Actinopteri > Cypriniformes > Catostomidae > Myxocyprinus > Myxocyprinus asiaticus. The sequence goes on from NC_059378.1 coordinate 13,825,453, forward strand.
AAAGCAGCCCCAAATCATGATACTCCCTCCAACATACTTCACCACTGGGATGATGTTTTTATTTTGGTATGTGTTGCCCTTTTTACGTCATATGTAGTGCTGCGTGTTCTTCCCAAACAATTCAACCTTAGTTTCATCAGTCCACAAAACACTTTCCCAATAGCATTGTGGAGTGTCAAGGTGGTCTTTGGCAAACTTCAGGTGCGCAGCAATGTTTTTGTTGGAAAGCAACATCTTCCTTTGTGGTGTCCTGCCATGGACACCATGTCTGTTTAATGTTTTCCATATAGTAGACTCATGAACAGAGATGTTAACAAGTTCCAATGATTCCTTCAAGTCTTTAGCTGTCACGCTAGGGTTCTTTTTAATCTCATTGAGCATTATGCGGTGTGCCCTTTGAGTCATCATGTCTGGACGGCCACTTCTAGGGAGAGTAGCCACAGTACCAAATCATCTCCCTTTATAGACAATTTGTCTAACTCCAGTATCTCGCACACTCGCTGCCTGGAGAAGGATGACATGAGTGTCACTGTCTTCACTCTCATTGGTAGTCGCTTCCTAATGTCGCTTGTCATTTGCATAAAGTTGAAATTTTCTCAACTTTATCTTGTTGCTTGCCACGGCAACCTCTGTCGCCAACAGTCACTGCAGCTTGTGTGAATGGGATAGTCTCGCTTTGTCACTCAATGTCACAGGCGGTGTGAATGGGGTGTTATGTAGTGCATGTAAATGGGAGCGCCACTTTCTTACAATAAACCACTTTCTCGCAATAAGCTGCTTTCTGGTGTCCATGTAAACACAGTCAGAGAATTGGAAAGCATGCAAATTAGGCTTCAAATTTAAATGCCGGCTAATCTTAATATATCAATGTCTCAAAAACATATTGATAAAATAACATGCCGATCAATAAACGATATATCAATATTTTGTGACATGGCTAATGATCATATACTTTGCCTTTAAATTGCTCTGTTCTCCAATGTGTTATGTGGCAGTTTAATAATGATTTGATTTTTATGTCACTGTTTCCATTGATCTTAGGAGTATTACAAACTGTTACTATAATTAGTAGTCTCCTATTGTTGTTGATTTCCACTAGGAAAACTACATTGTCTCATTTTTTTATTCCAGTGATAACACAGTAGGGTTAACAGCAGCGCCTTTGTTCATTTGTTGCTAAGGAAGCGTTGCCTGTTGTGCAGGAAAAAGGGATAGCAGTTTCCTGTTATGAAGAGAGGTTTTTAAAGAGCTGCTTTCCTCCAATCAGGCAACAGATGATCAGAAAGGAAGCCTGGCAAACAGCAAAAGCATTTAGTGTCTTGGAGAATCTGTTTTTAGAAACTGTTAAGGAAAACGTGTTTACCCAAATCACAAAAATAGACTTTTAGGCTACCAATAAAATTATAGAAAGCTCAACATCTCAAAGCTTGGGTTTCATACAGTGCTTAACACTAACACTTACATTGCAAAGGTATTCTGATGAGAAATTTTGTTCGAGTTCTTCCGAGTTTTTCGAGTACATGTGTACATGTTTATGCTACATTGTGGGGACCAAATATCCTCACAAGGATAGTAAAACCTGAGATCACCTACATTGTGGGGCCCAGCCAGCGGTCCCCATGAGGGAAATGGCTTAGTAAACATACAAAACGATGTTTTTTTTGAAAATGTAAAAATGCAAAAAGGTTTCTGTGAGGGTTAGGTTTAGAAATTATCGTTAAATCTGTATAAAATCCATAAAATGTCTATGGAGAGTCCCCACAATGATATAAAATCAAGTGTGTGTGTGTGTGTGTGTGGGCAGGTTTAAGTGGTTTACGAGGACTTTTTTTAGTGTAACAAACTGGTAATTACAAGGGTATTATGCTATAAATGTGGTTTATGAGGACATTTCTAGTGTCCCCATAATTCAAATCGCTTAAAAATCATACTAAACAATGTTTTATTGAAAATGTAAAAATGCAGAAAGTTTTCTGTGAGGGTTAGGTTTAGGGGTAGGGTTAAGGTTAGGGGATATAATCTATAGTTTGTACAGTATAAAAATCATTATGTCTATGGATAGTCCTCATAATGATAGCTGCACCAACGTGTGTGTGTGTGTGTGTGTGTGTGTGTGTGTGTGTGTGTTTTAAGAGATATTGAAATGACACCATAATCTTACAGAAATAGAGCCGTTTTGTCCGTGATAGTACCGTACGCCACTAATGATTAGGTTTTAGACGTTTTTCTCTGTGGTTTCTGTAATCTATCCTTGTATTCACCTGAGCGAGACTCGCTGTACCTCCTCAGGAAGCGCGCGGAAAACACCTTAAGTCTGAACAGCAGATCTGAGGGCGCGCGCATCACTCTCATTCCTTCAGCGGGAAGCGCGCGGACCTAAAGGGACCTGCTGCACCAGTCGCTAATAAAACTGTTTTGTTTGTTTGTTTCTTCTTGGCACTCTGTCGAATAACTGATGCAGTCTATATGGTTTATTTCCCAGTGTTTATGACAAATGCAACTGGAGTAAGTTCGCGGATTCTTTGGATATATACTGTTGCTTTGGCGGAATATATCAAGGAATAATGTGGAAGTATTTCAGATGCCATGGTGGATGACATCCGACAATGAACACAGGTGTGAAACGAAATCAAAACTTGCTCTTTTCTAAATTACCCTAAATTTTCAGTGCTGTTAAATTACTTGGACTTTGTGCGCAGTCAAAAACGAAATCTTTAATAGCCAGTTAATCCGCAGGTTTATACTGGAATGAGAAACAATTTTTGATATCCTCTGCAACGACGATGTATTGACGTGCTGTTTGTATAATTATATTACCTGTGAAAGTTAACTACCGACTTCTCTGAACGTTCCCTTGTACCCTGCCTACAGTCAGGGCTGTTGCCAAAATGTTTAGAAAATGTCATTTTGGTTCTTAGGACAACTGATGATGCTCTACTCTTTCATTTAGTCTCCTGTATTATTGAATAATGCGTTGTCAACTGAACTAAGGTTATTAGTACAGGTGCAAGTGTATATAATACAATGCATAGAGTCCAGGATTCCATTAATGCAATCAATCTCTCAGCTGATGTAGTGACAGAATTAGTAAAATGTTATGGCTGATGGCTTTGTACAGTGAAGAGTTTTGTTTCTCCCTTCATACCTCCCATTGTGTTTAACCATTTGTTTTAAGTGAATTCTTGTTGTATAATTCATATCCTGTTATTTTGCCAAGGGGACCATAGCTGGGATGTTGATGTTTCTCTTTTTATTGTTCTTTAACGCACTGAAACGACCTTTTCTGAAGAAAAAAAAAACAAAAAAAAAACACCAGTCTGAAGGGGGTGGGTTCACTTGAGTGTGAATCATGGGAAGACTGTGGAGAAGAAGAGCAGGCTATTTGTGTTGTGCAAATCTGTGCTCTTGTAGAAAAAATGGGGAGGGGGGTTCATGGAGGAGACATGGTGCACTGTTAATGTCCTTCCCCTTTGCACTTCCTGTCCGCAGTCCTTCCAGGAGAGTCTGCTGGAATAGTTAATTAGTTGTATCAGGAAACAACATCTTAGCAGGGTAAGCACCAAGTGCACGGTGAGTTTAATAGGACGTGCGTCAAGGCAGGTACCAAATAACAGGAAGATACAAGGGGTGTATGTGTTTTGTTAAGAGAATGGGTGTGTTTCACCAAAAATGGTCTTCAAGTTAACCCTTTTTAAGAAGATGCACTTATGAGTCAATTGCTGTGTTTGACGTAGTTTAAATACATTAATTCTATATTATTAGTAGTTTTTTTTTTAAGCTTTATTGTAAGGACTGTTCAGGGAATGGGGTGACGTAGCTTATGTTCACTTCATTATGTTTTAGGTTCTTAAGTTGCAGTTCATCAATCAAATGGTCAATGTAGATCAATCAATATATGCTGTAAAAGAGCGGCATAGCTCATAATGGCATGTTGTCTTTAAGTTTGTAGATTCTTCAATTTAGTTTTATTGCAAGTTTATTTTAATTGACGTCCAATTCAATAACCCCACTGCACCAAAGGAATGTTCATGTGATGCTTGTTTGCTTAGGGAAAAAATGCAATCTTTTCTTTTTCTCTGTTTGCAGATTTTTAGAAGCAACTTCAAACTTCTCAACCAAAGTCAAAGTCATTTGACAATAGCTGTGTCCCTGATGTCAAGGCCTTATTTCTCTACCCGAGGTCTTAAACCTCCCGTGGCACCTAAACCAAGGCTAGCTGCTGAGGTGAGCCAAAGCATTGTGAGTAATGGACACATAACGTCCTCTGATAGACTTGAACTGGAGCAGGACAATGAATCAGAGGTCTCACAGGATGAAGCCGATGCATCCAGAGAAAACTGTACAGATGATTACGAGAAGAAGGACACTGAGAAAAAGTTCAAGATAACCAATCATGACATTATTTGTTATAATGAAATAGAGGAAGAATTACAGATGGTAGTGGATGAAACAATGGGAGAGGAGGAAGTTAAAGATGATGCCACTGCCTCTTTGAATTTGGTTGAGGTGGGTGATGTAATCCTTGATTCAGCAGATGAGGACCTCATTAAAAACACTGATGATATCAGCCCATCAGAGAATACAGAAAATGCTAATGATGTACTTGAGGACACATGTGCATGTTCGAAGAGTGAGACACATACTAAAAAACAGCCTGCAGGTAAATCGGCAGAGAACAAAGACCCTCAAAGCCCATATGCAGAGACTGAGGAACCACCATCAGTCAATTGTGAGGATTCTACAGTGTGCCTCACTTATTACACAGAACAGCCTTATTACAGTAAGAGGGAGTCCATCCCTTGTGAGCATTCTATTGATTGTGACAGTGATCAGTATGAAGAGGACACTAGTGCAAAGTGTGTACATCATGAGGCAGAAGAGGATCTGACCTATAATGAAACTGGACTTTCTTCAAAGGCTACAAACTGTAGTCAACCCTCACTATGTGAGGAATATCCTTACAATGTCATTGGCACACTGGATGAAAACAATACTTGGCAGGCTGAACGTGCTACCAAAGACCCATCTGGACGGTTCAGGTTTGCAGAGGAGACAGAAAATGCATTTCAGCCCTACTCTGTAATAGAGGTTCTACCAGGTGATTTGATGTGTACCTCTGACCCAGAAGCAAGGTGCACCAATGAGTCCAGCAATGAGAAACCAATGGACTCTAAGAACACAACAGAAGAGACATCAAACCAAGATCCTTACTACATATCGTCAAATGATGTGGCAGAGTTAGAGGAGGAGCAAGCTAAATTAGAAAATGGTATCTCTCAGTCAACAAAGCCTTCTAAGCAGGAGGGTAAAGAGATGGGACAAAGCGAGGCAGTGGATGACTATGCTGATATTGAAGAGCAGTATGCCGATGATCAACAAGTGGAGTGTGTGTCCTCTGAAGATTACGTGGAGATAGGAGATGAAGATGAGCCGGTAAACATGGACAGGAAAACTAAGGGGAAAAGTGTAAGGGAACGATCAACTAGACGAGAACAAGCCTTCTTGAGCCAGAGAAACAGCTGCCAGCCACGTCTTAGACTTTGCAACATCACTGTTCCAGCTGACCTGGATTTAGGCAGAACTCCTGAACTTACCAACCGTGTGGTTTTTGCCCACACCACTGAAGCATTTGAAGAGGACATAGAAGAGCTGGACTGCCATATTGTGCCTTTCTTTGAGGACTCAGACACAGAAAGTGATGAACACATTTATGAGGAGGCTGGCTTCGACTCAGAGGGGGAGAACTTTATCTCTCTCGACAGGAAGAGCATTGTGACGAGATCTCGCTCGCTCTCTGGGAAAGTACCTGGATATGTTCCTGAGACTGTGCCTGAGGAAACTGGCACTGAATACCAGACTCACGACTACTACACTTTGGCCTTGGACCAGAATGGCGATCCACAGCCCAAGTCTTCAGATCAAACTGAGGCCAGTCAAATTAATTCCTCATTGAAGCAAAGGCGTTTTCTTCCATCTCCTCGATCGCTTTCTGTTGAGGGTAGAGATACACCATTTTTAGTACACTTTGAGGGTGAGAATTCTCCTAGAGAGGAAAGCAGATTGCAAAGAAAGGATAACACACTTTCGTTGCCTTGTGTCATCACTTCTTCTGGAAGCTTTTCTCAAAGAAGCCACCAGTCCTCAAGTGGTGTGTCAACACCTACATCTCTAGTTGATATCCCACCACCCTTTGAGTTAGCTTACATAACTAAGAGGCCGGTCACCAAAAGCTCTCCATCCATTTTTGTCCAACATGAATGTCCTGACAACCCGAAAAAGAAGAAGACCTCATTCAAACGTTTCTTTGCTCTGAAATTTAGGAAAAAAGCGGAAAGCAAAGCCAGTGGAGATGGCAGTGTTCGCTCCTCTAGGTCATCATCTGAGTCTAGCCATCATGGCCCCATTCGGGTGCTGGACCTTGATCGCCATAGTACAAGTAGCTCCCCCCAGCTTCAGTCCCATGTGACTAAGCCACAACGCAACTTGGAGTTACCTACCACCTTTCTGCTTTACAAAGAGAGGCAAAGGAGGCAAGGTGCACCCAAGAGTTACAGCAACATGGGTATAGCCAGAGTTGAGTCCTTTGAGGACCGCTCTCGGCCCCCCTTCATGCCTCTACCCCTCACTAAGCCTCGCTCCATCTCTTTCCCTAGTGCAGATACATCTGACTATGAAAATATTCCTGCAATGAGCTCAGACTATGAGAATATTCAGATACCGCATGGGAGGCCCACTCGGGCAGTCACTATTACTGAATTCTTTGATGATCAGAATCGAACAACAACACCTGCCAATGAGAACGATGGCTATGTGGACATGAACAGCTTTGCAGGAATAGAAAACAAGACCACTACTCAAGAGCAAGACACTGAAAGGTATTGTCAATCTTACATACCTGCACATTTCAAACTTCGGTTTTCCATATTATGCTGATCATTAAATAATGTGATAAGGGATATGAAATCTGTTTGGTGAGATATCCCCAGGTCGAACTATATTAGGACAACTCATTTCTGTTGAAATTATTTTTATAACACTGTGGCATGAGTTTGTCTTGAGAGTTATATTTTGAATGTTGAACACAATGGCAATACCATCACACAAGTCTGGAGGAAGTGCTGGCTAAAACAATGTTAACAGGAAATTAGACAAGTGTTTGGTCACTCTGATAGCTCTACTTGCACCTCTCTCAGTCTAAAAATTCTTTCTAAAATCTGGCTGGTTGTTTCACAAATTACGTATTTTCTATAGGTACTAAATTTTTTATGAAGATACGTGGTTTCTTGGATAGATAAAGTAAAAATAACTACATTTAGGTTTAACCTGGATAAGAAAATAACCCTTGTTCCTACTATAAAGTTGAATAATTCAACCTGGCTGTGGTGTGTGTGTGTGTGTGTGTGTGTTGGAGGAGCAGCCTGTAGTGCTGAGTTTCATGGGTTTGAAAAGATAGACTATGCTTGCAGGGGAGCTTATCTGATTTTCTCATTTGCAGAATTTGATGGTACATTTGTTGGAATAACCTATTTGTGTGAGAAAGGATGCAATGCAATGGTTCAGTGATACAAATAGTTCCGTATAGGGAGAAAGTGGATTAAACGTTTAGGCTATTTTTCACCTTTATTGCAATTCTCCCAGTGCCTGATTCAGCTGAGTGGAGGGGAATAAATGAGAAAACTGAGGAGAGTTTTCTCTCTTCTGGGTGAGCATTGTGGTAGCATGTTGTGTTATTAAATCAAGTTTCCCAAGTGTGTTTTCTTTACTGGGCTTTTAGGATATAAGGGTTTACATACGCGCTAAGAGGGATAACTTTTTGACCTTCTTTTGACCATATGACCCTCTCTACCTTTACCTTACTTTACCACCCTAGAGTCATCATTAGAAACTTATGTATGATTGCCTTCAATGTAGTCAAAGACCCTGACTGTTTCAAGTGGCCTCTGGGTGACTTTTTAAATCAGATTTTTAGAGAAACACCAGGACAATTTCAGCACCAATAAATTTGTTGTTTTAAGATTTCCGTTGTTTAACACTTGAATTCATCTACAGTTTTTGTAAAAGGGTATTTTTCATGCAGGAAATGTTGTTTGGTGGCAATTATGTTTCACACAGTTTTTTTTTTTTTAGAAGAAATCAACCCATCCTCTTGTAATCCCCCAATTAAAGGCTTATTTACACCAAATGCGAAGCACTTGGCCCCACAAAAATTGACCAATGATTTAAAGCAATTCACAGCAAGATAGATGCCAGTTTCAACAGGCTCTGCAAAAATTGTCCAAACCTTTACAGAATCTTACAGTACAAATTTTAAGTGCTTTATTGTAAAATAAATGTAACATATTTGTTGTCACTCTCCTGGAATGGTACACTGAAAGAAAAATAGAGTAATTGCATGATAAAGGAGTTTTACTTTGAACAAAGTTTAATGAATGCAAGTCTTTAACAGTACAATGTGAGGTAATAATTTGCGCTTGGTGTAATAAGTCCTAACATACTAACGATGCTAACTATAGTATGTAGTAAGTTAAAAATCTTCTACTACTAATTTTCAGCATTTCTCAGTAAACCTTTATTGACTTATTTTGTGTGCTGTGAGTACTCGTCACGCTATATCTAGATATTAACCCTGGCCACAGTGTTTAGGCTATGTGCCACGCTTTTGAGCATCCTCCATTATTCAGAAGATTATATGGGAGCCAGGGACCTTTTTTTCTGGTGACATTATTGACTCATTGTGTTGCTGTGCATTCTAACAGCGTTGCATGTTTGCAAATGGACCTACGTGTCTGCACCATTAGCTGTTATTTGTCCCAAGAGAACTCTCCATCACTGCTGCTGTTCTGTCTATTTTTGTTTTTCGTATTTTGAATGCTTGCAGAGGAAAATTGACATTGCCACTTTGGTGGATGTAGACTCAGTGACAGGACAATGATTGCAAATGCATAAGAGAAAGAATATTTTCATGCCCAAGTCAATCAGAGGAGTGTTTTGTAGTCATTGTTGGTACCAGAGGACAGCGGATAGTGTGATAGAATGATTGGGTAAAAATGTGAAACTGCTCCAACATAACAGTGGACAATTTATGCTTATAAATAGTGGCTTAAACTCCCCTAATGTTTAACTATTTAACCTCCTATAATACAAATAAAGTATAAGAATATGTGTCTATACATATGATTATTTTTTGTTGTGCTTAAATATTATGGATCTGCAAAACAAAAACTAAAGACTGATCCTTCTGAATGTGTATGGCTGTACAAGGAAAGGGGGAAAAGAGAGAGAGCAAGGATGAAAATCTAGTGAGGGGAAGGAAGAAACAGAAAGATGTCAGGTGACTAAGTATTCTTTAAGAAGTCAGTAGTCAATCTGGTTGCTCTGATACACCATTTACTGAACAGAAGTGTGTGCTTTAGGGATCTGAATGATTGTTTCATTTAGTTGTTTTGGCACTTTGCTGAATTTGCTGACTAATAGATACATTCGTGCAGAACCTCAGACCTCATATCTGTACATATCTGATTTGGATCTCTTAGACTACGATCTGTCCTGTTAAAGGTGGATTTGGCTCAACTGCTCAGATTCAGAGAAAACGAAGTGTGAAGATGTAATAATCGACATTTGACTGGACAATAATAATAAAAAAACATTAAAGCATTTATCCCAGATGTAACATCATGTTATATCATATTATATAGGATTATTATATGATTATGATTAAAGAGTTATGTTCACATCTCATAATTTTCTTGACACACATCTTTCACCTTCAATTTTCCACCTGTTATAGTAATGAGAAAATGACAACAAACAAAGTGGATGCCAAGACCTATGCAAGAAAGCGATAGAAAGGAGGAGGAAATGAGTGAGAGTTCCGAAGAGACCGATGAGATGACTGACAGAAAAGGTTAGAAATATACAATTCAGAGAATTAAGAGAGAAAATGAACCCTACTTGAGCTTAGATTTGTTTTCTGGGTGCTGTCTGCATTTTGATGCTCACAAAGTTGGGTGTGGGCCTGGTTTGGTCTGGTCAGAGTTGGGCCTGTTGCCCAAGGCTCTCAGGTCATTGCCAGGTTATCTCAAGGGAAGACGCGCCCAGCCAATGAGCCTCCATGGCACTGTTTACAGGAAATACAGGACAAGGGCGAGGGGACGGGGTCAGTGGGATGGGGTGGAGACAGGCAATACCGATCTCTCAGACTCCCTTGCGACCCCAACAACAAGGCGAGGTGTGGCACCGGAAAGCAAGGCTACCACAAAGATGTTGTTGTTGTCATCATTCCCAGATTTTTCAATATCTTTCTTAATATTACAGTAAAGGCAGGACAAGTGTTTGACTGGAATAATATTAACAATGTCTTGCATGTAAAAACATAGCAGATATCTGGCGAAAGCAGTGTTGAAGTCATCTGAACTTAATATGAAGATTAAACAGCATTAATGGACATTAAAAATAGGCTAAATTAGACAGTAATGATGAAGAATAACTATGGCTGGGCGATAAAATGATATTGATATTTATCGGAAAGTTTTTTTTTTTATATCGATGAGTAACGGTCGATATTTATCCAATGTTCTACATCTAGACCGGGGGTGTCAAACTTGGTACCTGGAGGGCCACAGTCCAGCAGAGTTTAGCTCCAACCTTAATTAAACACACCTGAAGCAGCTAATCAAGGTCTTCAGGAGTGCTAGAAGATTATAAGGAGGCATTTTAGAGCAGGGCTGGAACTAAACTCTGCAGGGCTGCGGCCCTCCAGGAACTGAGTTTGACACCCCTGATCTAGACGATCGGATCAGGTACGTCTCGCTAAAAACACAAGCTCAACCACTGTGGATCCGCACGCACAGGATTGTGGGATTTCATAGTCAGCGAAGGATACATCTATGCTAAGATATCTCAGTAGACAGGATGTGACACGAACATTGGATTCGGACATGCCTTGATCCCTTCCTACCTCCATATACAGCCTCAGGAGGCAGCATTTTCCTACTTTCGGTCGCAGCCATAGACAAGAAAGTGTTTCTTCTTGTGATGTTTATTGCCAGTTGGCAATCCAGCTTTTGGTGCATCCACCTACGGAGCTGGAGTGTGGAGCGTCACAAGAAAGTTTTTCAGTGGAGTCAAACGTCTGCTGAAGATGATGGTATTGACAAAAATTCATAGAAATGAGGTCACACACACCTTATGTAGGATTAAATCCTAAACTGAGTCTACTTTAAAGGTAGCTTACCCTGCGGGGTTTACTCGTAAACAAACAAGTTATATTTTCATTCATTCTTCAGGTCTAAGAAACATGTGGACTGCATTTCCTTCCTCATTAATAGTATGAAACGTATATCGTGACACATTTTGATATTGAACAATATGAAAAAAACATTTGTGATAATATTTTTGGCCATATCGCCCAGCCCTAAGAATAACCAAGGATTCAATTTAAAAAATGAGGAAAAACCATAGGGGAGAGAGTACATTGTATGACCATCATAAGACTCTTTTTTTTATCTGTTTTGAATATTAACGTGCATCTCTCGGTTCAACTAACACACTGCTGCTCATCACTCTCTCCACAGATGCATTAAAATTTCCTACATTTTGTTAAATTATGTCTTGTAATGAAATCATCTCAGCAAAGCTTATGGTAAATGGTAAAATGGTAAATGGTCTGCACTTATATAGCGCCTTTTTTAACCTTAGCAGTTCTACAAAGCTCTTTACACTTGTCTCTTTCACCCATTCACACACACACTCACACACCAATGACAGCACAATAGATGTGTGAGTGTGTGTGATAGTACACCGATTCAGACAGTGAAGCACTGGGGGTTTCTAATGTATATTTTATTATCGAGTTTAAATCAATTGAATTACATATAACAAGCCTCAGGAAATCATCAGACAGTAGGACATATAGGTGTGTTATAGGAAATCATTGCACTCTGTAATTTTCAGCAGTAAATTTAGCTCAACAGCTTAAACAGCTTACAATAGAAGTGCTTTGCTTCATAATTGCTTCTCATAAATGGTAATGTTGAAGAGATGGGAGTATTGTATAAATCGTCACTTTGGTCCGATGGAAAGTGATATGGAAGATGAATGCAGATGAATGAACGATGGCTTGTTTTAGACAAAGAAGGCATTGGAACATTGGAAAAAATTTATTAATATGAGTTACCATTTAACACCACGGAGCAGTGAGTTTCGATATTTGTTGACATGTTTTTGCCTATTTTCTTAGCAGATGCTTTTTCCTCAAATCAACATACAAGAAAATGTGTGACAACGCCTCAGGATTCAAAGGATAGCAGAATCCAGAGGTTATAATAACATTGTTATATTGTTTTATTTGATCCTGGAGAGCAACACATAGGCAGTTTCAGTTTTAATTGATTGGAGTTGTTTCAGTTGAAAGGAACTGTTTACTTTAACTCTCAAGCTGCTTTCACTGACAATGGAGTCCTCATTTGTTGAGATCACTGAAGATTGTAGCATTGTCCTACCAGGAGGCTCCTATGTACTGTACTTTATCTGGGCCCTCTAAATGAACTGTCACCTTAGCTCCCCCAGTTCAGCTGGCTATGAGCAATGAGCAATTTCCACTTCGTCCAGACACTATGTATGTGGTGCGTGAATGAGTACAGTGTCCTTGTGTAGTATGACGCCCAGCTGGGCACCTCTAAGACCTTTTGTACAATGGAGATATGCACACACATGCATTAACTTTCACACCTTGTAAATTTGAAACTGTCCAACTTTTACAACCATTAACATTAAAGACCCTACACCACAGAACACTATCTCCACATTTTAAATCCAAAGAGTCATTTTGTAATGCACCTATTCAAGTAAGCAAGAGCAAATGCACTCAACTTGTGCCATCGGCAGTATATAAACAGCCTCATTGTGCATATTTGCATATCCTCAGAGCTGTATCTTCTCTTCCCTATAAGTGCTCACCACAGGATCACAAAGCCAGCACTCTGTGCCCAACGGTTAATGTCCTTGCAATCTGGCCCCAGCCATCCGTGTTACTACTGTATGGAGAGCAGGGGAGGAGAAAAAAACGAATTATTCTCACCAGGTCTGGTTTAAATGAAGAAGGGGAATTTGTTTCTCCTTGGCAAAGGGTAATTTCTGCTCCAAAGCACCCTCTTATACCAAACCCTCGGTTTTGAGACCTGGAATGTTCCTTTGTTTTTGATATGGTGCGTTTGTCTGGTTTATGATGTTTGCTAGCATTGTGATGGTCCTCTGTTGTGTTCCATGCTGCTGGACTCTGGTGACCATCTGGTGAGAAAAGCTTGCAGCACTCTGGTCGTAACAGCCTCTCTCTGGGACTTCATAAATGCTGTTAGTCACAGTGATGGTAGACTTTTTTTGGACTTTGTATGAATTTACACAAAACTGGGAGTCTTTAAAAAATGTTATTTTAGCCTGGGATAAGACTAAATCTCTCTATCTGAGGCTAATTTGTTTTTTGTTGTTGTTTTTGACTGTCAGTGAGCGCTTTTACATGCACACCAATATGCTGATAACTACCAAAAATCAGCTTATCCAAAAAATCTGACAACGCAAGAAAACCATTTGCATGTGAAATGATCAGATTATTCCCTGCTTTTGACGTCAAAATGTAAACGGACGTGCACAAAACTAGTGCACATTGGATAAGCTGGTAAAAATGGCGTTTAGATGTTTACATGCCGAGCAAAATTGGGGTATTGGGCAAAAATCTAAACCGTTTATGACCAAATACGATAAAGGAATGGGGTTTACTTTAGATGACCGCACACATTGAAGGCTTATGAAGCATAATCGATATATGATTGTACTGTAAATGTAAACATAATGACAAAATTATGTGTCACCAAAGCAATAACATAGAAAATAGAAGAGCAAAACAAAAGAACAAGAGAAACAGAAATTCAACAAGTATAATAAGAGAAAACATTAAAGGAATATTCCGGGTTAAATAAGCTCAATTGACAGCATTTGTGGCATAATGTTGAGTACCACAAAAATAAATAAATACTATCTCAGATTTTTTAACACTCAGATAGGCCGATACGATACCATTTTTTTAAAAGTGCTCTTTGCCACAAGTTATATTGTGCAGTTATATGTTTATGCCCCACACAGTAAATTACGGTAACACTTTACAAAAAGGTTCCATTTGTTAACATTATTTAACAACATTACTGTAGTTATCATGAACTAATGAACTTAATGTTAGTTACAACATATACTATTACATTTTTAAAATCAAAAGTTGTATTAGTTAACATTAGTTAATGCACTATGAACTAACATGGACTAACAATAAACAATTTTAATTTTATTAACTAACTACACAATTAATAAAGGCTGGAAAAATATATTGTTCATTGTTTGTTCATAATACCTAATGTATTAACTAATGTTAATGAATGGAACCTTTTTATAAAGTTATCAAAATTACATTAAAATTACATTAGTGAATTGCTAATATTTATTTGTTTTGAAACAGTTATGTATAGTTCTGTTGTCAATATCAAAAGGACATTGTGACATACTGGTAAGCAGTTAAAACCATGAGAGCATCACACACTGCAGAGATACATTCAAAAATAAGAAAAATATATCCAATACAAGCTCTAAAACTGATCCAGTGAGAATCATTAATATCTATGATTTGTTTACTGTCTTTGGTGTTTTGCTGTAACACAAATCACTAATTATTAAGCAAATGCGTGAAGACGCAGTGCCGTTATGATTAAAATGTAATTGCTGTGATTAGTGGTAATGTGACCAACATTAATCTGATTTAAAGTTCCTCTCCAGTCACTGGTTTAACCCCTAAAAACTCATTTTGTGAATCAAAATTGCATATTTAAAAGTTTTTTCCTTGAAAATAATCCCTTAATGCCTTAAAATGGCTTAGATATAACTCTACACCTTTGCCTAATTTAGTATGCGTGGATCTATGAATATGCAAATTAGCCCCGCCTCCATCTCCACTCACCCCTGAACCGCTCGCCCGCAGCTTGATGGAACCGCGTTGGGCTTCAATATAAGTTTAGTGGCAAAACCCATCTGTTTTTGGGTAAAATTTTCAAAACAGTTCTCTGGAAAATGACTACTGCAAACCCGAGCTTTCTCTGGAAGATTTGCTGGGACATTACGATTTTTCCAAATAAACTGCACCCATTTATCTCGGATTTTCAGATCCTTTGGTAATACATGAAGGCTCACCATTTGTCCTTTCGCAACTTTGAATCCAAAAGCAGAACATGTCTTGCCAAATACCAATACGTAGCTACACCTGGCTTCTCCTGATACCCCTTGCTTCGCCGTAGCGTATGCTATTGATATGAAAAGCCCCACCCCGCAAGTTGACGGGACTGGTTCCTTAGGTTTGTGACGTATGAAACCCTGGCTGTCTGAATCTGTGTTTTTGAGATCGTCTTTGGTACACTGCAGTTCCAAGACGAAAATGCTCAGCCATCGCATTGACTGCTGATTTCACTCATGGTATGTCTTCTAGCATATATAAAATACCATATGGAAAGGTAAACAAGGTTAAAAACTTGATTTTCACTGGAGGGGGTCTCTAAATTGGGATCCTCACAGAATAGCGCTGAGATGAGTGACTGATGAAATATTGAGAGCACCCGGAGAGCCGCATGTTTGATTGACACAGCGAGTGAGCATATTGAAGGGAGTGAAGCTGAAAGTGCTCATGATCGCTCAAACAGTCTCTATCGCTCAATACAACGTCTGATTGTCACAACTCACGTCACATCACGTACTGTATACTCAGATTTGTACAGGCATGTTTATTTGTTGTTTAATTCATTTTTATACCCGTTTGCTGTCTCTTTATCCTCTCCGTGCTCACACTACAGTGAGTCAGAATTACTACCGTAATGACTCTAGAAAATGGGCAAATTAATATTCATACACATGTAATTCTTACACATTTAAAAAAACCCTGCTTATTCTGTCTGAAAGTTTAAATTCGTGAATACTAAGAAATGCCAACAATTCACCCTCCAGAGGCCATGCTGTCATGCATCAAGGGCTGAGAATGCACCCATTCATTAGAGGAGCAGTGTATGTGTGATTCCTTGCATGCTGCAAAAAAGATTCTAGGCACAATCGCTGTAACAGACTGAGGACGAAGATCGGCCGATTTTGATCGGTGGCCGATGGATCGGTGCACCCCTATTAACATGCATATTGTTTATGTCTTGTGGCAATACTTTTGAAGTATTTTAATGTTCAAAAATTGGCCCCATTCACTTCCATTGTAAGTGCCTCACTGCAACCTAGATTTTTGCTTTTTTTAAAGGAGGTTAATCAATATAATACCACAAATTCTGTCGATTGGCTTAACTTGTATTGAACCCAAAATATTCCTTTCATAAATATACAAACTAAACATATATCAATTAAACTAAAGACAATATTATAATATTTAATATTATTGTATTATATTATGCTATTCTCTCTCATGTGATTAATCTATTCCCAGTGCCTACACTGAGCCATTCCCTGCGCCTGTCTCTGTATCCAATGAGGAAGACCATGGACGCACCTCTGAGGAAGAGGAGGGTTGTGGAGACCTCTGCCATGACAGACAGGTCAGTTAACAATATTACCACAAATATTTGCAATTCAGTGCTTGATATTGTGGAAAATTTTGTAGTACACTATAATAATGTCTGTCAGTGTAGAGTTGCAGACTCTATATACTTTTATTTCCTCTTATAACCTCCCATACCCTTATGGTATTAATCACAGCTTTACATGCTGAAGTAGATAAAAACAAGGACCCTCCTTGTTGATGTGGAATTCCCTTTGTGTGCATTTTTTTGTGAGATCCAGGTTCATGCGTCTCCTGGCACTCATTTTACCATTGCAGTGAGACCCCACCCCTTCCCTCTGCCACTGTAATATCAGCCGGGGCACCGGCCTTGTGACGCCTGCTTCCTTGTTTGTTTTTTTCATCTTTTAAAGGAAGAGAATATCTGGGGCTGGGAGTAACCTGTACCCGCCTCATTTCTGAATAACAGCATGCATGAAAAAGCCAGTTGCTTGTTTAATTTTTAGAATCTTATTTACACTTTATTTTATTATGCATTAATAACATGTCTATTACAATGTTATAAATATAATTAAAGCATTTAGATTTTTATCAATGCATAAAAAACAGATCTTATCCCAGATAATGAAGGGAAAAATGGTATGGAAATCTGAACATGTGGATGTAAGTTGTATTGTAAGAAAGTGGTACATCGGTTCTAGCAGTGATGTCCCAGTCACTAAGACATGCAGTCTTTTTCCTAAATATGTCCATTCAGTGCTAACACTCATGTTCAGACAGCTGTGATTAGCTTGCAAATCAATAGTGGATTTGTGCTTGCCATGAACACCGCCTCTCATCCATAATGCATCTGTGCTTAAAGCTACACTTACTGGAAAGCTTTTTCATTTATGTTGTACTTTAATTAAATAATCTATCTGTCTGTCTGTCTGTCTGTCTATCTGTCTTTTTATTTATATATCTTTACCAAGTGTTGTAACTGAAAGCTGAAAGTTTATATGCTGTATATATGCATCTGTATACTGGAACTCTTCCCTTAATTTATCTTCCATGTGTTTTTCTTCTGTCACTTTCAGATTGATGGGCGATCCAGAGCCTACTATGTTGCCAAAGACCTGGTGGATTCAGAAAGAGAGTAAGTGTTTGTGCCTGTGTGTGTATGTGTGTATGTGTCCTTGTTCTCCTGCCTGGATTTTAACATACTGATCCCAGATGCAGCCCAATTGTTTTTATCTATAGAGAAAATGTCATTTGTTTAGGAGTCTTCTTTATCCAGACCCTGTCCACATCTTTATCACTGTCTCTTCTTATTCACTCAACAGCTCCTCTGATACTGAAACTGACAGCCTATTACTGGGCTGTCTGCCTTAAGATATTGCGTTTCAGCAGCGCTTCAATGAGTCATTAAGCATGTAGATTTATTACAGATTTTCATCCAGTACATCTAAGCAAATCTGCTTTATACAAAGCCCTTCAAAAAGTCAGCTGTCTAAATTGGGGTATCTCTTGGATTATCAAGAGTATATCTGCTTGACAGAATTGGATTAGTGTTTTGCATTATGTCTTTTAAGTAATTTATTTGTAAAACAATTTATTGTTATGATTTCCCACTAACAGTAATGTCATGTCTAATAATGCCTTTTTGCCTTCTGGTTTCAATAATCCACAGACACGTGAAGGCTCTGAAGATTCTTCAGGAGGTATGAAAATCCAATTTTGTTACATTTATATTAAAATGTTATCATTATGGCAGTGGTTGTTCTTCAGTTGTCATAGGTGAGATTAAAAGGATGCATTCAGTTTCTTGTCTGCGTAAACCTAAACAGTGATGGCTAGTAAATCCTCCCATGCTGGCTGTGTCATACTATTGTTGTGTATAGTGTTCATGGGGTTATATAGTGGACCTTTATGTTTATCAGTTTGTAGACATCTTATCTTTCAATACCCAGGACCTCTATAGCTTATTGTCTCTGAAGAGGTCATGAGCAGGGCAAAGCCACTTTATCCATGTCACTGAGCTCACCCTAGGTTCGTTTTCACAAAAAATTCAAAGCTCCCATAGAATTGCTCCCGAATTAGAGAATGATGACGAATAGCAATTATGTTATGAACCACGTCTTGGCAGTCAATTGCATCAGACTAACTTTCTTATGTCCCTTCATAGAGGAACACATGCATACACATACATTTACTTATGAATACAGAGATACACACACACTCGGGGTGGGGGCCTGGGGGGGAGTAGCACAGCTTTATCAGTGTTAGTTCAGTAACTGAGACTTCCTGGCCTTGACAACCTTGTCTTGGAAAAATGTCAGCCTATGAGTGACGCAATACCTACGCACCAGGGCTATGTTTTGGGTATCTTCTCATGAGCTTCGTCACTCAAAAACACAAAAACATACACATTATAACAGTGTATGCACAGAACAGACAGATCTGAAGGGGCACAGCATATAGATCAGTCCTGACAGGTGGTTTAATCTTGGAGATAAAAGTTAGTTCTACTATTAGGTCCCAAATCACTTATCAAAATGAGTAAATTTACTTCCCAACACTTTTTATTTTATCTCACCTCAAAATTATTACTATTCAGTATCTGTTTTGTTTTAAAGGTCTTTCATCATGTTATTTGTAAAATAGTTTTTATTGTTGACAAATCGGTATTGTCACATTAGCTGTACTAGATGCCTCTTATATCTCAGTAATATCACACGAGCAAGATTGCTGTTGTACTGGGTCTTGCAACTCCAATAAAATTCAGAACAACAGCTCAATTGTGAATATACTGTAATATTACTTTTATACAGCAGTTCTACAAACAAGAAGTTAATATTGAGCAACATAGATTTTAGACAAAATATGGCAACTATTTTGTCTATTTTTGCTGCACTAATGAATAGTTCGAAATGTCACCGTGAACACAAACATGAGGAGTGAAACATGTAAAGTGAAGTGCTGGTATACTAAATATCAGCACTCTTGGAATGTCACTGGTCCAATCAAATTAGAGGACTGGAATTAACTGTTGTATATTGTAACTCTAGATAAAGTGTGATGAAGCCTTCAATGGTCTCTGATAAAAGAATGTCACTGTGTGTCTGAATAGTTTGGTTCTTTAAACTGTACTTAATATTGCCTTTTGATGTACTGTGTCCAATTCAAGTTATCATTTGTTTTCATTAGCTCTCCCACTCTGACAGCCGAAGTGTCTTTCTAAACTCATTCCCTTGGGCTGTGTGTGTGTGTTTGTGCAAGGGTTTCAGGGTGAGTGAGAATGATGAGATTAGCTCCAAAAAAACTATAACCTATTGTGTTAAACAATGTCCTTCAGACTGTGACCTTACAACCAGATTTAGCGCTTTTGTTTTCGTGATTAAACAATATGTACCCCAATTATCAAGATGGGGCAGGAATGAAGGAGCAATTTAGCATGATCCAAAGGGAACTAAAGTTCTTAATATGGCGCACCTCATGTAAATTGCTGTACTTCATATTCACCAATTTAATTGCCTCATTTGAATAAAATAAGCCATAGTCATTAGATTCGCTGTCCTATTAACACATAAAGAATGCTAATGATATACATGCCTATGTGTCTCATATGCATATGCCGTATTGTATTACAGTAGAACTGTAATTACAGGTCCTCTTATATGTACATAATATCTTAGATTTGCATTGAGCAGCATAACCGGGAAGGGTTGTGCATAGAACAAAATTAATGGGCATACAAGAAGTACTACACTAGTATTTCATGTCTAGATTTTGTTTGGGAGAACGTTTAGTTTGATGTGCTATAAATATTTATACTGCATTTAACAATTAGTGGGTATGTGGAAAAGATAAAAATGTCATTAATCACTCTGTCTGTGCAGCATTTAATGGTAATGAGCTGGAGGATCTGAGTCACCTTGATTTTCTGTCCACTATGACATCATTAAATCAGTGTTTGGCTGCTGTCAACTCATGACTTTAAGGGTGTTTCCTTCCCCACAGTTGCATAGGGATTTGTGCAGTTTAGGTTTAGCATACATCTGTTAAAGGTACAGGGAATTACTGTTTGATGCTATGGATGAAGAGCCTGAGAGAAAAGCAAAAAGTAAACTTGCAAAAAGAGTGTTTTGACTGAATTCACTTAACAAAGAAAAATCACAGAGATATCTTTAAAGGAATGGTTAAAAAATTATAATATCAAAAATACCAAAAATTATAATTCTCTCATCATTTATATCTCAAACTTATGTAACTTCCTTACTTCTGCAGAACACAAAGGAAGATATTTAGGTTGATATATTAGGTGTTTTTGTCCATTCAGTGCAAGTCAGTGGGGTCCAACACTTTCAAGCTCAAAAAAGACATAAAGACAGTATTAAGGTAATCCAATTTGTGGTTTAATCCATGTCTTCTGAAGCGATACAATTGGTAAATGCCTTCTGCTCTTGCGTCAAGTACAAGGAAGTTTAATCAAGCTTCAAATCATAATCTTGCCAAGGAGAATGCAGATATCAATATTTATAGTGAAAACTATATGAGTTACATTTTATCTATTTCTCACCTAAAACCGATGATATCACTTCAGAAGACATGAATTAAACCACTTAAGTCATATGGATTACCTTAATGCTGCCTTTATGTTCTATTTGGAGCTTGACAGTTTTTTTTAAACTTCAGAATATTTTTTGTGAACTCTATACTTTGTTTATTTCTCCTAATAAATTCTCACTCTCTCTTTCTCTCTCTCTTCTTTGTTCTCCATCAGAACGCTACAGGACAGAACATGTGGCCTATTGTTACATTGTTAGATATTGAATAACACAAAAATACATAATATTTCCAGAACCTGTCCCTAATGGAAAGTTATGCTTTTAATTGTGCTGCATGGTGCTTGAATAACATGCTAGACATGCAATGTTTGAGAACTGACAGCTAGATTAATTTTTTTTGGTTTTGACCCATCTTGAAAGTCAGTGAAAAACACTTAGCAGGAGTAAAAGACAAGTAGCTCACACCACACAGCCCATTCCAGTGTCATTGTTTATGTGCCTGACTGAATCTAGCTGAACTGTAAGCAAGTAGCAATTGAGGCACTTAAAGTGTAATGAGACTTGATAAAACAAAACCACTTTCATTTCAGCAGACATTCTGAAATTTGTCAGGGACTATTGAGATGCTTTTGGAGGAAAGCATTTTCACAGCACTTGAGAGAACTGTGTAATAGCACTGAGTTATATATAGAGCATTGACAAATGGCGACACGAATGGAATCAATACACATTGATTCATGTGCGAAGCTCAGAAAGGAATTCCAGCGCTTACATGTCTGTGTGTGCATGCAAGTCTTTGTTTTATGTCACCACTTTCCTGAACATGAATCTAATAGACATGCATACAGCTTTGTGTTATTGGTGATCCCAAACAACTTTGCCTGTGAAGACATATGAGAGCAGATTTTACTTCCTCTAGGCAATTTATAAGGTACATGACATCTCCATGTATAGAGGGTCAAGTAAATAAATCCTCTCTTTTGATTCTTTTGATTCTGAGCTATCAGACCAGTGGTCACCAAAGAGGCCAGCTCATGGCTTCTCAATTTAACTGCCACAACCATAAAAAATATATTAAGCAGAAACTAATAACATGTTCTCCTGACGGATAGATGGAATTTTGGGCAAATATTGTTTCAAAGCTGAAGGCGTGTACACAGGCTTCTCAGAGCTCAATCCAGTGGTTTACGTCTGCAAGCTCATCTTGAAGGATCAATGTGGTCAAAGTTCAGTTCAGAGTGAGGAGAGGACAAGACAGAGGGAGTTGGTATATTTCTCTCACTCATTTGGTGTTGTCCAGCGATTCTTTTGTTTTCACTTTTTTGTCACATTTATTGACATAGAAGGTAAATATGGGAAAGGGGATCGAGAAATTATGTGAGCCAAACTCAAACTTCAATCGCCCAAATGAATGCCACGGCTCAATATTTTGGTGTGCTAACTGCTTAGCCACTGCTTTTGTCTTCTTTAAAGGGTTCATATAATTTTTCATGATCTTTTTAGGTAAAAGAGTAAACTGAACTATGAAATCATACTGTAACTTGTAGGTCTCAAAACTTTATCAATTTAAAAACAGTCTTGTTTTGAAACTTATGGATTCCTCACACCAGAAACACAAGTACATTCACACATTATAGGGGCAGTGGTGGCTCAGTGGTTAAGGCTCTGGGTTACTGGTCAGAAGGTCAGGGGTTCAAGCCCCAGTACTGCCAAGATGCCACTGTTGGGCCCTTGAGCAAGGCCCTTGACCCTTTCTGTTCCAGGGGTGCCATATCATGGCTGACCCCAGCTTAGCTGTGATATGTGGAAAAAAAAGAATTTCACTGTACAGGTGCATCTCAATAAATTAGGATGTCATGGAAAAGTTCATTTATTTCAGTAATTCAACTCAAATTGTGAAACTCATGTATTAAATAAATTCAATGCACACAGACTGAAGTAGTTTAAGTCTTTGGTTCTTTTAATTGTGATGATTTTGGCTCACATTTCACAAAACCCACCAATTTACTATCTCAAAAAATTAGAATACATCATAAGACCAATAAGAAAAACATTTTTAGTGAATTGTTGGCCTTCTGGAAAGTATGTTCATTTACTGTATATGTACTCAATACTTGGTAGGGGCTCCTTTTGCTTTAATTACTGCCTCAATTCGGCGTGGCATGGAGGTGATCAGTTTGTGGCACTGCTGAGGTGGTATGGAAGCCCAGGTTTCTTTGACAGTGGCCTTCAGCTCATCTGCATTTTTTGGTCTCTTGTTTCTCATTTTCCTCTTGACAATACCCCATAGATTCTCTGTGGGGTTCAGGTCTGGTGAGTTTGCTGGCCAGTCAAGCACACCAACACCATGGTCATTTAACCAACTTTTGGTGCTTTTGGCAGTGTGGGCAGGTGCCAATTCCTGCTGGAAAATGAAATCAGCATCTTTAAAAAGCTGGTCAGCAGAAGGAAGCATGAAGTGCTCCAGAATTTCTTGGTAAACGGGTGCAGTGACTTTGGTTTTCAAAAAACACAATGGACCAACACCAGCAGATGACATTGCACCCCAAATCATCACAGACTGTGGAAACTTAACACTGGACTTCAAGCAACTTGGGCTATGAGCTTCTCCACCCTTCCTCCAGACTCTAGGACCTTGGTTTCCAAATGAAATACAAAACTTGCTCTCATCTGAAAAGAGGACTTTGGACCACTGGGCAACAGTCCAGTTCTTCTTCTCCTTAGCCCAGGTAAGACGCCTCTGACGTTGTCTGTGGTTCAGGAGTGGCTTAACAAGAGGAATACGACAACTGTAGCCAAATTCCTTGACATGTCTGTGTGTGTTTGATGCCTTGACCCCAGCCTCAGTCCATTCCTTGTGAAGTTCACCCAAATTCTTGAATCGATTTTGCTGGACAATCATAAGGCTGCTGTTCTCTCGGTTGGTTGTGCATCTTTTTCTTCCACACTTTTTCCTTCCACTCAACTTTCTGTTAACATGCTTGGATACAGCACTCTGTGAACAGCCAGCTTCTTTGGCAATGAATGTTTGTGGCTTACCCTCCTTGTGAAGGGTGTCAATGATTGTCTTCTGGACAACTGTCAGATCAGCAGTCTTCACCATGATTGTGTAGCCTAGTGAACCAAACTGAGAGGCCATTTTGAAGACTCAGGAAATCTTTGCAGGTGTTTTGAGTTGATTAGCTGATTGGCATGTCAAAATATTCTAATTTTTTGAGATAGTGAATTGGTGGGTTTTTGTTAAATGTGAGCCAAAATCATCACAATTAAAAGAACCAAAGACTTAAACTACTTCAGTCTGTGTGCACTGAATTTATTTAATACACGAGTTTCACAATTTGAGTTGAATTACTGAAATAAATGAACTTTTCCACGACATTCTAATTTATTGAGATGCACCTGTATATGTGCAAATGTATAATGTGTGATAAATAAATACAATTAATTAATTAATGATCACCCATTTATTTGTTAACGACACCTGCAGCCTGAGCAGTAAAGTGGTGTTACTCATTTCACATGTAAGAGCATGTACATAGAAATCTTAAAGGCACAGCAGCAAAGAACTGTCCATTAAATTCTTACGGTCAGAAAGAGTATGGAAAATGGTCATGAAAAACTACATTAAGACATGAATTCTGAATATATTTTATAACAAAAATATGTTTTTGGCACTGAAAAAACTATCAAAAAAACACTGAATTAGATTATAAGAGGCTCTCAGGGAACAATTGCATGACACATACACGGTTAAAGCTGCTAGAACTGATAACTGATATCTGCCATAATGCTAGGTTTATATTCAATACAAATAATAATCTGATCAACCCTGTGTCTAGTGCTACATTTTGTCCAATAGATTTCTGAAGAAGCCCTCATTAGACCCTTCAGTTGCTAATAACTATAGACCAATCTCAAAATTATCTTTCATCTAAAAAATTATAGAGAAAGCAGTAGCGAAGCCACTGTTGGATGTAGTGAAGGATAACAATATTTTTGAGAAATTTCAATCAGGTTTTAGAGAAAATGCCCTTCTTAGGGTTACCAATAACTTTTTGATGGCGGAGGACGCTGGAGAGTGCTCCATTTTAGTGTTGCTTGATTTAACTGCAGCTTTGATACAGTTGATCATTCTGTTTAATTGCTACATTAAAGAGATGGGTGGAATTATCTGGGATGGCTTTAGACTGGTTTGTTTCCTATTTGTCAAATAGGAAATTTATAGTGTCTGTTGGAGATGAGATGTCCTCCTCTTCAACAATAAATGTTACCTCTTGGTTCTGTAAATCAAAAATACTACATTAATTTTCATTGCTACGCAGATGACCTACAGTTATATTTGTCATTGAATCCCAATGATCTGTCTCGTATAAATGTTTTTTAAGCTTGTATAGCAGATATAAAAAATTGGATGGCATGTCATTTTCTGAAGTTAAATTCTGATAAAACAGAGGTTGTTATAATCGGTCATGGTTTAAAAAAAAATCAGATTGAGTCAGCACTTAATCAAGTGGTTCCAAATATTCAGCAGGTGGTGAGAAATTTGGGCGTTTATTTTGACACAAATGTAAATTTTGAATATCACTTCGGGAAGTTAGTTCAGTCTTGTTTTTATCAGTTAGGAAACATTTCCAAGGTGAGACATGTTTTGAGTTTTAGGGATACAGAGAAGCTTATTCATGCTTTTATTTTGTCTCGCCTAGATTATTGTAATGCACTGTTTTCAACTTTAAATCAACGCACTTTAGCACAGCTACAATCAGTGCAAAATGCCGCAGCTAGACTTTTGACACAAACTAGGTCTTTTAATCATTTTATTCCAGTTTTAACTTCTTTGCATTGGTTACCAATTCATTTTAGGTTTGATTTTAAGATTTTATTAATTACATATAAGGCATTACATGGGTTGGCGACAGATTATTTAGCAAAACTTTTAAGACCTTATGAAACAGTTAGAACTCTTAGGTCTTCTTGTTGTGAACTGTTGGGTGTTCCAAGATCCAGATACAAAACAAAAAGTGATAGAGCGTTTATGTGAAGGCCCCACGATTATGAAACAGCCTGCCTGGGGATATTAGATCTGCTGAGTATGTGTTTGTTTTTATGTCTCGTTTAAAAACTCATTTGTATAAACTTGCTTTTACTACTTTGTAATTTTTAGTTTTTACCTTGTGTTTTAATGTGTGTTTTGATTTTATGTTTTGTGAAGCACTTTGTGCTTGTTGTTTTTTTTTTCTCCCCAATTTGGAGTGTCCAATTCCCAATGCACTCTAAGTCCTCATGGTTGCATAGTGACTCGCCTCAATCCAGGTGGCGGAGGGTGAATCTCAGTTGCCTCCATCTCTGAGACCGTCAATCCGCGCATCTTATCACGTGGCTTGTTGAGCGTGTTACCGCGGAGACATAGAGTGTGTAGAGACTTCAAGCTACTCTCCACAACATCCACGCACAACTCACCACACGCCCCACCGAGAGCGAGAACCACATTATAGCGACCATGTGACTCTACCCTCCCTAGCAACCGTGCCAATTTGGTTGCTTAGGAGACCTGGCTGGAATCACTCAGCATGCCCTGGATTCGAACTTACGACTCCAGTGGTGGTAGTCAGCGTCTTTACTCGCTGAGCTACCCAGGCCCCCATTTTTGTGCTTGTTTTAACAATTGTTTTTTTATTTTATATTTTGTGAAGCACTTTGTCTTAAATTGCTAAAAGTTGCTATATAAATAAAGTTATTATTATTATTATTATTATTATTATTATTATTATTATTATTATTATTATTATTATATGATCCCTTTAAGATTGTAGTTTTATTCAGAAGCATTTTGTTTAAAAAAAAGATATTTGTAATTTTTTGTTCCAGTGTTTCTCACTTTGATCTACATTTTTCTACAGGACTTTATGGCAGCAGTGGCTGCAGCAGTAGGTGAGAATGAAGAGCCTGTGATAGAAAAGGGGAAACTAAACGAGATTCTTAGCACTCTTCCTCAGGCCTACCATCTGCACACTGAGATCCTCAATGAGCTAGAAACCCGCATTAAACAGTGGTGAGAACACATGTTCATACACACACATACTCATCCTTTCAAAACAAGCACATTACACTGATGCGCACTACACTAATGCACATCAACCTTCACAGAATTTACACACACTTATGCGCACATATTTTATAGCATGTCATTCCATAAAGAGTCCATACTTATGTTACATAAAACGTGCATCATTTACAAAGTGCTGATGCACGCACTCCCTATCTATACATCTCTTCATCTAAGCCACATGCAAATATGGATACATTGATAAGTCCTTGCCAACTTTACACACGTACCACCAACACTTCAACAGATTAGATCTCTTATCTCTACCACAGCAGTACATGTGATGTACTGTACAATGGCACAATTAATTATAATGCCAGCATGAATGCCCTTGGATGCCCTCTGAGAAGCCAAACTAATCTCATGTCTCTCGTTCATCTCCAGGGAGGACAGCCCGACAGTGGTTGATGTCATATTAACGCGGCAGGCAGAGTTTTCAGCCTTCGCAACCTACATCTCAGACTATGACCGCAGCATATCACTGCTGGAGGAGAGCTGTAGACAGAGTAAAGCTTTTGAGGATTTGGTTAAACAGTTTGAGGTGAGGTCAATGATGAATATGTTGGATTTCTGTTGGTTCGATTGAGAATTCCTCATATTTGATGTCTGTTGTAACAGGGTTCCCGCGGTCAGGGAAAAGCTGCAGTGTATTTTAAAGTAGTGTGTTCCAGGCCAGAACAAGTCATGGGAATTAATAAAATCTTTAAGATCATAGACATTTCTTTAGTGATTATATATTTTTCCATTTATTCTTAGCTCTAAAATATTCCATCAGCAAGAAATATCTCTTGTGTGCAAAGCTTGCTCATTCTTTGGAGTCTAATCATTCTATTGATTCGGTTCTTTTCAATAAATCGGTCAAACTGATTCACATATTGGTCTAAACGATTCATTAGCGAAACGGTCAGAATTTGAAAGAATTTGAAAATCCAGTTATCTTATCCAGTAATCACAAACAATGGAAAGGTCATGAGCAAGTCATGGAAAAACATTTTTTTCACAAACCGTCCGATCCTTATAAATTATTTAGTCATAATGATTTCAGATTGTTTGTTTCCCAGTTGAAAAATCTTGGAAGTTGGTAGTATGTTTTTTTTTTTGTGCTAAATACTAGGGATGTCCCGATACCAATACTAGTATTGGAATCGGGTCTGATATCGTGCTTATGAACTTGTACTCATTTTTCAAAAAAGGCTCCGATACCAAAAACCAATACCATCTGATGTACGAATGTCATTTTTCAAACATTCAGCGCACAAATTAAAATCACGATATGTCCTTGTGAGATTATTTAACTGCAAAAGCTGCGATTTAATGAGATAAATCTTTGTAGCACGATACACATACAGACTACATATTTGTTTAATTAAACAGCAGCCTTTTGCGATTTAATAATCATTTTGAGTCATGTAGCGACCGGCTTTTCCGGATTGAGAAGAAAAACTGAAAAATAAAAGCTCAGCCAAAATAAAAGCTCAATTTAAATGGAAAAACGCACAACAGAAATAGATTACTACTTTATAGTTATGTAATATTCACTGTAATACTATACTACTACTAATAATAATAATAAATCAATAGTAATTGTGTTATTTTAAGAAATATATCACATATGTGATGCTCTGTTATACAGCACTTTATTTGTCAAAAATAATAAAATATTATGTTGAAAATTAATTGTTATATTTTCATTTGATTAAAGTGTTAATGAGCACACTTATTTAAGCACCATTTTGATGATACAATTGAAATAAACTGCGAATATGGAATTCAGAAAAAAAAAGTATCGGTACTCGTACTCGTTTTCAAAAAAATGGTATCAGGACATCCATACCAAATACAATATAATGTGTTACAAAAAATGACAACACATTTATCAGATAATTTTTATTACTATTATGGTGGAAATTATGTCAAAAAGTACCTGCAGTGAATTAAAGACACAATTACTGCACTGTACCAGCCATAGGCTCCCCTGAAGCATTTCATTGGAGGATGGTTGGTGGAGTCACTGACCATACATTTCAGTGGTGATCGGGATCACCAATGACAAGAAGCCAGCTGTCCTCACTCATTAATATGCGTAAGCATCTGTATTCAGAGATGACTCCATGGGTGGTAGACTCAAAATTGGGTCCTCAGTATATAGCAGAAAGATCAGGAAAGAGAGAAAGTAAGACTGATTTAGCCAAATGTGCTTTAAATGTGGCATTGTCATCAGCTGCTCTTGTTGAAATGCAAAAATGTGGGTAGATTTCTCCATACATGTGAATTGAGAATGTCTATAGCAGTGGTTCCCAACCCTGTTCCTGGAGGCCCACCAACGCCGCACATTTTGTATATCTCCCTTTTCGGACACACCCAATTCAGGTCTTGGAGTCTTCACTAACAAGCTGATGAGTTGATTCAGGTGTGTCTGATTAGGCAGATATCCAAAATGTTCAGTGTTGGGGGGCCTCCAGGAACAGAGTTGGGAACCACTGGTCTATAGTTTGGTGAAATATGAAAGGTAGGGTGGGCTCTTTGTATTTAAGAAGCAAAGATTGCTTCTTTAATAATTTGTCACAACCTCCACAGGGTCCTTTTTCTCTAGTGGCTTCGAAATCAAAAGCAGAGGCTAGGGGGGGCCTGGGTAGCTCATTGGTAAAAGACGCTGGCTACCACCCCTGGAGTTCGCTAGTTCAAATCCCAGGGCATGCTGAGTGACTCCAGCCAGGTCTCCTAAGCAACCAAATTGGCCCAGTTGCTAGGAGGGTAGAGTCACATGGGGTAACCTCCTCGTGGTCGCTATAATGTGGTTTGTTCTGGGTGGGGCGCGTGGTGAGTTGAGCGTGGATGCCGCAGTGGATGGCGTGAAGCCTCCACACGTGCTATGTCTCTGTGGCAACACGCTCAACAAGCCACGTGATAAGATGCGGAGGCAACTGAGATTCATCCTCCGCCACCCGGATTGAGGCGAATCACTACACGACCACAAGGATTTAAAAGCGCACTGGGAATTGGGCATTCCAAATTGGGTGAAAAAGAGGGGGGGAAGAAGCAGAGGCTAGAGAAAGTTCACCCAAAAATGAAAATTCTGTAATAGTTTACTTACTCTCATGTTGTTCCAAACCAGTATGACTTTATTTTCTCCATGTAACACAAAGGGAGAGCAATGAATAACAGCCTCAGTCACCATGACTTTTCATTTTTGGGTGAGCTATCTCTTTAAAATCCAAACAACCAAAGAGTGAAATAAGATTATATTTCTACTTATAACAGCAAATATTATTCTTCACAAAGCAATTCAACACAGTGTAATTTATTTCTCTGTGTGATATGTACTAAGTAAGACTCTCAGTGAGTCCAGGGCTGCGTTTCCCAATAACGATAGAGCTTAGCGGTTAAGAGCATTTTCTACGAGCAATTTTACGAACGTTCGTTATTTTTTACGTGCGTTTCCCAAAACGGCATTAACATGAACGTGCGAGGATGTGCTTTAAGTGTCCATGTGACAGTGCTGAAATGTGACCATATAGTGCTGCTCGTCATTGTAACAATTATATTTGTGCATAACTTTACAATTTGTCATTTACCTCACTAAAATTTGTTTTAAAAAATTGTCTTAATTATTCGACCTAATTAACTGCATATTTACATATTGTTTTTACAATAACTTTTACACAATCTGCTTCCATAATCAGGTGTGCATTTGTAATATTTCATTTTCACAAAAGCTTCCTGGATTAGGGAATACAGTGGAGGCCCTGTGTATGATCCTGCTAATTATAAGCATTCAATGAATATTTTTCTGTGCTATCGTGGATCGCAAAATGAGGAGACGTTGCGCTTTAGGGACATTCACCAATAAAGTGGAGGTCTGCTCCTTACTCCCAAAAGTGATAACGGTGACAGTATTGCTGCATGTGCGGTGCTACACAACTTGTAGTGCTGGCGAGAGAGCCTTTGGGTGTCAGAGAGGAAGAGGAGATGAGGATAAAAGCATCTGCCAAATGAATAAATGTAAATGTAGGATGACGAGCAAATATATACGGACGATTTTCATGCAGCCAGCAAGTTAATTACTTTTTTCTTCTCTTTCTAATATTAATTTACACAGTTGTCTGCATCAATCATGCCACAACTTTGTTGTTACCAGCTAGTCCAACTAGTCCACACAAATAACTTTATTTGCTTACTAATTTATCTATTCATCCATTTAGATTATCTATTTGATGTATTTTATTATTATAATTTTAATAATAATAATAATTATTATTATTAGTATTATTATTATTAGACTTGTCTGTTAAAATATAAATAAATAAAACACATATATCCTGATATTAAAGTCTCAGCATAAAGTGAAGCTATTGGTATTTAAATAGTATAAAGTGTAATTTCGCGATAGTCCTGCAAGTGTCTGCATAAGTCTGTGTCCTTACGATGCTCTGAGCAGTGTACAATTACTCCAGAGTACTCGTTAATCTACAAGCATTTTCAAGTACTACTTACGTTACGATGCTTTTGGGAAACGGGCTGCAAAACTAAGATGAATCATATGTTGGATTCTACGATCTACTTAGGCTTACAATGCTTTTGGGAAACGGGCCGCAAAACTAAAATGAATTGTAAGTTGGATTCTACGATCTACTTAGGCTTACGATGTTTTTGGGAAACGAGGCCTAGGTCAGTACAGCTGCAGTAACGCTTATAGGCT
Source organism: Myxocyprinus asiaticus (assembly GCF_019703515.2). Classification (NCBI taxonomy): domain Eukaryota; kingdom Metazoa; phylum Chordata; class Actinopteri; order Cypriniformes; family Catostomidae; genus Myxocyprinus; species Myxocyprinus asiaticus. The sequence goes on from NC_059378.1 coordinate 13,857,384, forward strand.
TTGACTGGATGATGTATGTACTTAGCTGCACTGGTTGCCCCTGGTCACTCTGTAGTAATGAAACCAATAGGGCTGACTCTAAATGCTGTAGTAACACACAAACAAGTAAACAGCAATGCAGGCCTTCCTTACATTTCTCTTAACCTGCCAACCATTAGTCTAACCACCGCTGACTTCTTTTATTCACCCAATATCGTTAAGTGGGAGGAGATGCAGTTGTTTTTATTGATCAATGCCCCAAGGTGGAAAGTCAGGTATGGAAAACATCCTCTTGACTTTATCAGTATGCTACCATTGTCAGCGACACACATTACCTCTGTAGAAATGTACCATGTTTTGTCAATATTGAAAACTGGTAGAATCTTCCGAAACCCAAAATCAAAAGAATGAAATAAGAAATTACAATTTGCTTAAAGTGAAATGAAACCTGTTTTGAGAACCATTAGGATTTTTGACATTTGAAATTTTAATGACAACTTAGTGCATCCCTCTTCATTTCTCATTACCAATTGTCATTATTGTACTGCAAAAAAAGTATTATTTTAATGGTTAAGCATTTAAACATCATAGTAATAGTATTTTTGTACTGCGTTTAATTTATTCTGATTTAAATAAAAAATAATTGTTTTACAGTTATTTTTTACTGTTAAGGGGTGGCCACACTAGGCTTTGAGCATGCAAAAAAAAAAAAATTCGGACAGCGCAACACAGGCCAGGATATGATGTCACATGTGAGGGATTCTGATTTTAACAAATAAATAACAAATAACAAATAATATTACAAAATAAAAATCACCTTCACCTTCCTGCAACAATAAAAACATGCAGCTTAGAAATATGTATTCTTTGAATTGAGCCAAGAGGTCAGTGTGTGACGCTTTGATCTTCTATGGGTCAAACGTCTTCTTGTCATCCAGACTGGCAGGTCAGAGTTCACCAAACTTGAACTTCTTTACGCAGCGAACGGTTTTTTACGCAGGAGTCTCCCGCATCCCTATGCATTTGAATGAGAGTAAATGGAGTGCGTATTGTAGTGCGACTTGGTAAAAAAAATGACTGTATTACATCCATCTATCTATTATATTTATCTTGTAGAAATGGAAAAGAATGAGGATTTTATCACATGGGTTTCTCTGATGTGGCATTTTGTATTAGAAAATACACTACCAGCATTTTAGCTTTTTGGCTCTCACTGGCTCTGATAGACTATGCATTAGGAATTCACTTCTCAGGGGCAGAGTCAGTGTAATCTTATTTTGTGTGTGTGTGTGTGTGTGTGTGTGTGTGTATGTGTGTGTGCTGGGTTGATGACAGAGATATAGTATCTACAGTAGCTGATCTGACCACTGTGATCTGATAGGATTAAACCCTGTTCAGCTAGACAGTTTATGAGGATTTTCACCACAAACCTGTGTGTGTGCACGCAAGTGTTTGTATTTGAAAGTATCTGGGCGTGTGTGTGCTGAATGTGTAAGAGGAAGAAGACAAAGGCTCTGACATAGAGATAGAGAGGAGATTGTTTTGCAAGCTTCATGTTTATATTGAAAATTCTGTAGCATTTTCATAGTATGCCCTTTTACTTTTATTGTATACCTGAACCTGGAAGAGATCTCTTTAATATATCAATTGTTTTTCCTAGTTAGCAATGTGATTAAATGGAGAGCAAATTAAGATTTTTGCTGACGTCTCCTGCTTCTCCTGAAAAAAGTTTCAGAAGAGATCTCAAAAATATCTCATCCAAATCTGCAATCAAAGGTCAGAGAATTTAATTTAAATGCAAACATTTATCATCACATTCTCCCAAGACCAAATTATCTGAGCTATGCTATCCACATTAAAGTTTCAATAGGCTTTTTTTTTTTAAGCATTTGTGGCATAAATTCGAGTACCATAAAAATGTATTTTGACTTGCCCCTCCTTTCTTTAAAAACAAAATACAAAAATATAGGTTACAGTGAGGCACTTAAAATGGAAGTGAACGGTGCCAATCCGTAAATGTTAAAATACTCACTGTTTCAAATGTATAGTCACAAGACGTAAACAAAATGGGTGTTAACATGATTTTACTGTGATAAAATCTCTTACTAACCTTTTCTGTGTAAAGTTATAGCCAATTTTACAACTTCATTACCATGCAAAGTAATGTCAACAAACCCTAAAACCCTAAAACGACTGTAAAAAATTATGATTTAAAAAAATTTATAGCTCAAATAATACACAAGTTTTAACAGCAGAATTAATGTAAGTGCTTTCATTAAGTAATAAGCTTCATATTTCTGCCTTTAAACACATAAAAATTGGCCCCATTCACTTCTATTGTAAGTGCCTCACTGTAAGCTCGATTTTTTCTTTTTTTAAAGAAAAGGAGGGACTAGTCGTAATTATTTTTTTGTGGTAATCAGCATTATGCCACAAATGCTGTCGACTGAGCTCAACTTGTATTGACCGTGGAATATTCCTTTAATTTTAAAGCTATACACTCTTACTGTATGTCAACACTTATCTTTGACTGATTTGTGTCTATTTTTATTTCTCATAAACGGATTATGACTAGCAAGGGCCCTGGGGCCAGTTTTCTTTTAGACCCCACCATTATTATTCTTCCATCGAAAAGTCCTGCTAAGGCATCATTTAAGCCTTTTCAAAGTGTCCAGAAATCCCATAGACTACATAACATTGACAGAATATTTAGACAAAGTCTTTCTAGCAAGTCAGTTCACTGTCAGCCATCTTTGGAATGCTCTCAGGAGCCTATTTCCAGTCATGCCAGTGCAGCTCCTATCTACTTGAATGGAGAAAGACCAAAATCTCAAAAATGGTTGGTCAAGATTACGATCAAAGAACATTTTTTAAATCAGCAATAAAATCTGATAATACTGGTATCATAAATTGTGCTTCTTTACCTAATATTACGCAAAAAATATCTATTTTCCCAGCTTGTATAGCTAATGCGCGTTCTAGGGTTGATTAACAGGTGATGCCTGTATCTAAAAGGTGATTGGCTCTTTTAACTGTAAGGCGGGACTTCCTTTCTACATCCGTTGACCATTGAGCATTTAGAGCTCCTTGGTTGAGCGTTCCAATTTATCCCATTAATTTTAATTGAAGTGGCCCATCTCTGTTAAATAATCTCAGATTTTTTTAGATCAGAGAGTCTGTTTTGGATTGTTCGTAATTTCAAACTTCAGCTGTCAAAACATATACACAAGCCCTTTAATCTGCTTTAAGATGCTCTTTCTTTCTTTCTTTCTTTCTTTCTTTTTTCTTACTCTTAAACCTGTAAAAAATGTCTAACTTCAAGCATTTAAAACTATTTTAAACTTTCAGATAAGGTTTTGTCAGACCAACATTATAGTGTTTCAACAAACTTTATGAATCTTGTTTAATCAGTACTTTTGAATCACACAAAGTAAAATATCAATATTTTCTTTTTCACAACCACCTAAGCTCAGTTATTTTCTTGTATTGTAGGGCAAACACGCAGTTATAACAATGAATAGTACAATAAACGTTTTTGTTGGACAGCCTTTTTATACAAAGAATAAAGCTTAACCATCTTCTACTTCCAGAAGAGCATGGAAACTTTCATCAGGCAGCATTATAAGATTAAAGATTGGCTCAAAAAATGTAATTAGAAACAGGAAAGCAAAAGGGTCTTATAAGAGGGCTGGGGGCCCTCATAGTCACAGGTCCATGTTGAGGGGCCCGTGTATACACTATGGGGCCCACATATTTAAGCTAATGGGCCGCGAGACCTTGCAGCCCAGGCCAGGAATAAGGAAGTGGGTTATGAAAATAAACTCTGAAACTGGCATCTCTGTGCGGTCAGCGCCGCATCTATGGGTTGCGTGAAGTGACCGGGGAAAAGATTGAATCTTCTTCCGGCTGATGCACACTCTGGCGCGGGGACGCTCATCACTCGTACGTGTTTGCTGCAGCTAGATTATAACGCGATGGCTCGCAAAATAGTGAATCATAATATATGTATCTTATCATGAAGAAAATTGGCGATACGCAGCTCTATTAAGAAGAGAAAGTTTGTTTTTTGTGAGTTTAAGATGGATCGAAGTGAACATAAATGTGAGCCCATTATTCACTGGAACAAAATACATTTTTGATTAGTCATTTTAGGCTTGTTTTCTAAAATAATATCTAAAACTTTAAAACAACTTACATTTACTTTAGGAGCTATACTGCAGGAGAAAAAATTGTCATCAGAGAATGTTGAATACAATATTTAATCAGGGCTCGACATTAACGCTTGTCCGGGACAAGTGGATTTTTTGAAAGGGCAAGTGAAAGAGAATTTTACTAGCCCGACCGGACAAACAGATTGATTAAAACATCAATAATGGAAAAAATAACTGCCTATATTTGTGAGAGCCTAGTCCTGTCATTTATTAGAAAGTTCATATTCTTATTCTGCTGTTGAAAATAATCCAGATATAATACGACTTGGTATGTGGGGGCTGAGTTTTGTTGTAGCTGGTTGATAACTGAGATTTTTGTGAAATCACTATGAGGCTGATTAGTGTTACCTCTGGTGAACAAAGCCATTCTTCTTTACTCAACTGTACTTTAAAAATGTGCAAGAGTAGAATCCAATGTGCCATATGGCTAACCTAGAGTCCATTCATAAATTCCTTTACACTGTATAATACGTTATAACCCAATTTAATTAACACAACAATACTTTAATCACAGATGAGTTAAGTTTACGTTAACTAGTTAACGTTACTTGAAAAATTACGTTCATTTACTTGAGCCAAATAAGTATGTTTACTTTGAAAAAGCATGCAAACTGATTGCCTTGAAAAATCTAATGTCAACCAATAAGATTTTACAGTGTGGGTGACATCGTCGTAAATGATTAATCATGTATCAATGTATTACTATAACGCCATTTTAATGGCATTAATCAAAGCGCAGGAAACAGGAAGAACTTGCGTGTGCGTTTTAAACCCTCATGTGCATTATTGACATATATTACCAGTATACGGCACTTGAACCGAGTGATGTCTGCAAACTGTGCTTGTTTTGTAAATGTTTTTTGACCATTGCTGTTGTAATTGACTACAAAAAGAAAATGTTCTCAGAAAGGAGAAACGCAGGCAGCTTCTCTATCAGCGGCTCATTTTCTCCACTTGCCATGTTCAGCTAAACACAATGTTTGCAGAACAGTGATGTCATCAAGTTGACCCACGTGAAACACAGACAGAGCGTATCCATCTACAGATCCATTCAGGTGCATTAGCGGAAGTTGTAACTGTGCCTGTTTGACGCTGTTTTTTTCACCAAACCTTGTGCTCCAGATGCATCATTAAACTTGAGGTGAACCGACTGCAGTGCCAACGCCAGTGCTTACTGAACCATGGGTGACGAACCATACGGTTCGGTTTTTTACCAAGAACCATTACACTACTAATAGACTCCTACCCAGTGCAGTTTACATTTACAAGTTCAAGAAAATCCACTGTTAAAAAGACAAGGTTTTTTTAAAAGTTCAGATAAATGCATGATGTTTTCAAAGTCAATGAGTAATCATGTTAAATAATCTTGATCTCAGTATTGACCAAAATAATCATGATTATGATTTTTGCCATAATCGAGCAGCCCCATCATTAGACCAATTTTATGAATATTTGGGGGGGGGGGTTGCATGTCCCCCTCAATGTCTATGGTGGTTACGGCCCTGGTGTGTATCATTAGTACATAGTGGGTCTGATCCAAAGCTTATTGAGCTTCCTCCAGAGGTGGCGATTTTAGGCATCATAGGCATGCTACTGAGTTGCTACCTGACTATGAGGAATTTTCCAAATCGGTTTCTTATGAGTCTCCATTTCAGTTAGGATGCTGCCATAGAAGACTATGTAGAAAGAAGAATGCGAGGCAACTCTCTACATTTTGGAACAGACCCACAGTGTTGCTCTTAAACTGTGCAGGTGGAAAGGATGAGTTAAAGACAGAACAAGACACTGACACACACACAAACACATACACACACTGATCTGGCATCTGGGCAATGAGGCGGAAAAAAAGGGAATTAGCCAAGCAGTCTTCTTAAACAACCGTCAATTACATCAGTTGTCCATGCAGATGCTGCTTCAGCCGGACCAGTGCCTGATTTGTTTAGCTTGTCTGTTCACTGGCACGAGCCGTTGTTCCCTCTCCCCCCTCACTTACTGGCTGTGTCCCAACCCAACTGAAGAGCACTAAATATCTGCCCTTACACACACACGCAGACACATACACAAAGACTGGACATGTCTTCAGCACAAATGTCAATTGGATTGCAATTTAGTGTTAGCATTCTGGACGAGGCTGTTCATCAATACTGCTGCCTTAAACAATGGAGCCACATTGTTCTTCAACACTGGGAATCTGACAGACTTTTTTGGTCAGGATGATACTCACTGCAGTGAAAGAAAGATACAGAGAGAAAGTAATTAGATAATAGCGCACAGGTGCATGGTCTTTAGAGTTTTGAAGGAGAAGAAGTTGATTAATAGAATAGAGGTGATGATGATGGGTGGTTGAAATTTCAAACAGTGACAGCAGTATCCTGGGGTGTGACATACTAATACTTCATCTAAAACTATTTTATAGCATGGTGATTAACATTTTTGAAAGCTTTAAAGAACCAGTCACAGCACCTATATACACTATATATTATATGGAGGTTACAGTACAGGAAGAGATACAGGGAAACAGAGAGAGAGTGAGTTGGTGTGAAAGAGATAATGAAAGCCAGAGGGTGTCTTTTGGAGATATCATGGGAGTAACTTTGTGGCAGGTGTGTGAGCTGGACAATCACTGCTTGTGGTCTTTTATCTTGAGGCCAAAACTCCCTCCATTTGCACCTGTCTGCTCATTCACACATGTAGAACTATTTGTGTTAGCACAAGGTCATTGATGGCATCTCTTTCCCAGCTCTCCTCTATGAAGTTTTAAAGCAGTGCCCCATCTACCTGAGGGTCTCTAGAGAAAGAAGCCCCTTATCATAAGTGCAAAATTGTTTGCCTCTTATCTGCTCTTTACTGACCTCTCAAGTCCCCCAAGGCTCCTCAGAGCTCTCATGAACAATGATGTGTCAAAGTCAATTAGGACTTGATTGATTTTTTCACACCCTGTGTTTGACAGATTCACTTGTTCACTTTTTCTCTCAGTGAATGATATAATTGTGGATGTAATTGAATGGAATGAAGCATTCTCAGGGTTTTGTGAAGGGGGAAGGGGAAGGTCAGTGAATAACCTTGAAATGGGCTTTTCTAAGTGTTGCCATCATCATCTATGACACTGTATCTTGCTGTGTGGTTAAAGGGCGAGCACAAGTGTCATTTATGTATCGTGATTGTGTGCGATTTTGTATTTTTTGGTTTTTGTATGTGTGTACTGGGGAGGTGACATTGGTTTAGGCTTGATGTAAATGAATTGCTTTCATACATCTCCAGAGGAAAATTTAATTGCTCAGATGTTCTTCTTTTCATAGCTCAGAAACATAAACAAGGAGGTCTTGTTTATGTTTCAATTTAGTGTCAGCTTTCCTCAGATATTTCTTCCAAATTTCCTAGGAAAAATAAAAAAGGAAAAAATGAGATTTATTGTTGGCATACAGTATAGAACTATAAAATGTGGATTGCATAAATTTGGTTTTGGAAGAATTTAATGAAAAATGTTTGAGTTCATATTGAAATCTCTGACTGTTGATTGCAGTTTTAGGTATTGTTCTCTTCTGAAACTCAACCTAACCTAACATATCTGAGATTACAGGGGTCTTTTTCCTCAGGAGAAAAATCTGAGAATCAGGTTTAAGCAAAAGTCTTTTTGAACTCCATTCAATCTCATTTCTGTCAAGAAGAAACAAATGTTTATTAACTTAATATAGAATGGTCAGATGCTATGTTTGTGTACTACAGTGTGTTGCCATTTCTGTGTATATGTGCCTATTTCATTACACTTAATATATGCTAATGTATCTTGTGTTTGGGTACATTTGTTGCCATTTGTAATATGCATGCTGGTTTGTGTGTCTTACAGACACAGAATGCAGAAGGTGTTCATGTTCCTCTGAAACATCAGTTGCTGCGGGTCATCATGCGTGTGCTCCAGTATCGCATGCTGCTCACAGGTGAACACTGTGTGTCTGGGTGTGAGTGTGCGATCACGGTGTGCGTGACAGTATATTGGTCTAAGTGTGTAAGAGACAGGTTGTTCTTATTTAAACTTTGAGGGTAAAACTGGGTAAAATTATGTATTTTTCAATGCATCGCAATTCTCATTTGAACAATCTCGATATTGATTCTTAAATCCTAAGATTGATCTTTTAATCTACGCGGCAACCTTCTACAATGTGAACAAATCATTTGCACATGTGACTAAATTTTGCGCTATGTGACTAACAATGTCTGTGATTAGCCACTGACTGTTCAGATTTCACTTATCAGTGACTGAGTAATATAGTGGAGAAATTCCTTTCACTGTTGAGAGTAAAAGTTTGGATTGACTCCTACCGTAATGTGTATCCAAAAACAAGTACAGACAATCCATTTGTAACTGGATAATGTCTCTTTTATTATCCTTTCTGTTCTTTACAGCCAGTTGTTGATCATAAACAACAAAAAATAAAAATGTTATTCTAATCACACATACACATCTAATCACACACTCGTTATGTTCACTCAACCTAAACACCACTCTTGTGAGACACTGCTGCCATTCTTAAAGAGACAGTACCAATTTAGGGCTTGTTCTACATATCAATGTAAATACTTTTAAATAGTTCAAATTATGCATGTAAACAGCAAACATGTAACTATATACTGTATACACTCACTGAGTACTTTATTAGGAACATTATGGTCCTAATAATGTGCCAGAAGTGGTCTTCTGCTGTTGTAGCCAAAAGTGGTCTCTGCTGTTGTAGCCCATCTGCCTCAAGATTCGATGTGTTGTGCATTCTGAGATACTATTCTGCTCACTACAATTGTACAGAGTGGTTATCTGAGTTACCGTAGCCTTTGTCAGCTCGAACCAGTGTGGGCCATTCTCTGTGGACCTCTCTCATCAACAAGGCTTTTCCGTCTGCAGAAATGTCACTCACTGGATGTTTTTTGTTTTTGGCACCATTCTGATTAAACTCTAGAGACTGTGTGTGAAAATCCCTGGCGATCAGCAGTTACAGAAATACTCAAACCAGCCCTTCATGCCATGATTGAAATCACTGAGATCAAATTTTTTCCCCATTCTGATGGTTGATGTGAACATTAACTTAAGCTTCTGACCCGTATCTGCATGATTTTATGCAGTGCACTTCTGCAACATGATTGACTGATTAGATAATCACATGAATATGTAGGTGTAAAGGTGTCCCTACTAAAGTGCTCAGTAAGTGTATGTATATATACTGTATATACAGTTTCAAGACATCATATTTATTTATGGAATACATGGATTTGAAAATTTAAAAAAAAAGCTAAAATGTGACCAGTATGATAAAAAAAAAAAAACCTAATGATAAAATATAATTTGTAAAATGTATATTTTCGTAATGTACCTAGTTAGAAGGTCGCCTGTATAATTAACAGCATTAGCTGAGATAATTTCTTTCATATGTAAGCAAAATGGACATTATAACTTAAATATACCCATATGAATCAAAATCGAATCAAAATTGGAATCGAAAGCTTGTGAATCATAATCGAATCGATTTCGGAAATCTGTATCAATACCCAGCCCTACTTGAGGGTGTGTGTACGAGATTTGTGCATAACAAAACATAATACAGCCTGTAAATTAGATGCACACAGAATTTGGCATGGTTCTGTTGTTCCTTAATATGGTATCTAATTTTCCTTTCCATCTCTTTCTTTCCAGATTACTTAAACAACCTCTCCCCCGATTCAAAAGAGTATGAGGACACACAAGGTATTGTTGTTTCCCCACTCAACTTTCATAAATAGTCTCCCTTTCTTACACACACACACACACACACACACACACACAAACACACGTGCACTTGCTACACAATGATGTACATTTAGCATTTTTCAACTGTGAAAACACTAATTATGGTTGTGATTGTTACTTTTTATTAACAGCCGCGCTGGTAATCGTGTCAGAGGTTGCAGACCAGGTTAATGACAATCTAAAACACGGGGTGAGTTCTGTGTTTAAGAGAGTGTGTTTAATTGTTCATGCATGATGAAAAAGGGGCTTGGAGAAATTGTCAGCAAAGTGTCCCAAGTGTCCAGAAACAAAGACAGCAGTGTGAAAAAGGCAGTCTAAATTAATGAAACACAGAGGCATCCCCAAACACCACACACACATCTTGGTGCAGCTATCATTATGAGGACTCTCCACAGACATAATGATTTTTTACTGTACAAACTATAGATTCTATCCCCTAACCCCTAAACCTAACCCTCACAAAAAACTTTCTGCATTTTTACATTTTCAATAAAACATCGTTTAGTATGTTTTTTAAGCGATTTGAATTATGGGGACACTAGAAATGTCCTCATAAACCACATTTATAACGTAATACCCTTGTAATTACCCGTTTGTAACCTAAAAAAGTCCCTGCAAACCACTTAAACCTGCCCACACACACACACACACACACGCACACACACATACAGAATCCCTACCAATATTCATTTCTAAACAGCTCTTCTATTTCCCTCTTCACTTTTTGAGTTTCAAAGGCAACTTGTGTGTGTGTGTAGTTTCAAGAGATCAAATGTACATCTGTGTTGATTCTATATTTCTTTCATATTGTTTTCTTTTTCATTTACATATATTTACTAATTTCTTATGATTAGGAGCTTCTGCTCTTCCCCTGCCTCTGTTTCTTTGCTGTTAGAAGAGTTAAAATGGCAAAGTGTTGACTGATTTTCAATATTACAAAAAAATCTGATATTTCTTGACAGTGAGAAACCAAATAGATATAACAAACACAAAGAAAGACATTCTAATTGTCTAATTCTCTTTTGGTCTTGCTCTCTGTGTCCCTCCCTGTGCCTGTCTCTATTTCTTCCTTGCAATCACAGGAGAACTTGCTTCGTTTGGTACACATTGACTACAGCGTGAGAGGCAAAAGAGACCTTCTTCAACCAGGAAGGGTACACTCAGCTACATACTCTGGGGCTCTGTTCCAAAAACCTAGTGAGCTGCCTTGCTGCCTACTGTCATTAGTGATTGAATTAGAATGCTCTGCATAGGCAGCCACTCGCAATAAGAAATACAAATGAAGCGCACGGGAGACTTGACTCACTATTGATTTCAATAAAGTTTGCCATTAGCATGTTGCTAAGCTAACAACACAATACTCTAATAAGCTTTAAAATATATCTCATACACAAACAGTGGGTAAAATTGTTCACGTTTAATTAGATTAAATTATTTTTATCTATACTTTTTGGTATTAAATCAGTTATCAGTACTGTATTGACCTGTTTCATGTGACATCACCGGATGACCGCGCCACCATGTTTGTGACCAAATTCCATATTTCTTCATTGTGCTGCACTTAGAGATGCAGCAAAAGTCTGTGAAATTTTTGTTTCAGTTGAAAGTTTTATCTTTTAAGTGACACGGATTCATTTCGCCAAAGTCAAGTAATGATGAAGGTAGAGAGCACGGTCTTTGCTCATTTATTCAGACACGCCAATTATCTATCCACATGTCTATTATATTTATAACATAATCAAGTCGGATGCAATTAAACTGGAAATGCACATAGGACAATGCTTTTCATAACACCCAGACTGTATAAAAGGTATGTCATAATTGTAACACATTATAATAAATAAAAAGTACTATAATGTGAATATATAGTATATATTTAATGTGTATATACTAATGTTGGTCAATAAACAACAAATCATAAGATTATGAAGCACAGACTTCATTCACACCACCAGACTACAGTGTAAACATATTATTCTTATTCACTAATATGCCTCGGTTGCTTTCTGTGTATTCTCTTTATGAGTTAAAAGCAGCTCTTACATTCATACAGACGGGATCATCACAGACGTTTTGTAATATTGTGACCAAATCAGAGCAGAAAACAACACAAACATTTCTAACTTCTGAATGAGAGATGAACCGGTAAGCGTGTGCACTCGCCAGTCACACATCAGACTCGTCGGCATACAGAGATGAATCTTGGATAAAATAAATTTAAATGTCCGCAAAAGTCAAATTTGGCCATATTTGTGCTGACCTCAGACCTGTATTCACCTTTCCTGGGACTTTGCATGGATCAAAAGGATTTTTTAATGTTTTTCTTTAGATCGTTTTATGGGTGTTTTTCCATTCACCGCCATTGTTTCCTCCTGCTGATGGTCACAAATATGGCGGCTGCAGGGAAAAAGTGACATCATTGAAACAGGTCGATATTTATAATAGATTTTTCACTTAGTTTGTCACAATCCATTATGGGATTGTCTATGCAAAGGATACATATGATGCTGCCTTAGGGGCCTTTCAAACTAAACACGTTTTTGCATCTGTCTGCACTAGATGCACGTCTTTGACCATTGTGCCACTTCTTGCTGTTTTTCTTGCGCAAGAGTGCGATTTTAATTATGCCGTGTCAAGTTAAAAGAACTTAAACTTTTAAAAACACATCTTTTTTTTTTCAAATAATTTTATTGATTCATAAATATATAACAAAATAAAAATAGAAACACAACATATATACACTGAATCAACATTTAACATTTAACCCCCCCTAATACCCCTCCCCCTCCCCAATCACAAAACCCACCCTAACCCCCAACGAACACCCCTGTGGTCACAAATAGATACAAACATAATAATCATATATAATTAAAACAAAACATCTCTCTCCCCAGTCCCTCCACAAGAGTCCCCCAAAAACACCAAGTAATTACCCCACTTCCTGTCGAACAAGTTCTGAACCCCCAGCCTTCTGCTTGCCATCCCTTCAAAAGCAGCCACTCTGGAAATGAGGGCGCCCTATCCAACTTACATCCCCTTAAAATAATTTGCCTGCCCACCACAATGCTGGTCAGAACCCAGTTTTTATGTGTTTATCCCCAAAATTTATGACCACCCCATTGCTTAAAATACAGAGTCTGGGGCAGAGTGAAATTCGAGTGCCTAAAACGTCACACAAAAAACTCTAGACTTTCAACCAAAATTCCTGGATCTTAACACACCCCCAAAAAGCATGGGTTGTGTCTCCGTCTTTTGACTGGCATCGCCAGCAGGTAGGTGTGTCTTTTAAGACCAAGCCTATACAATCTAGAGGGGCTCCAATAGAATCTATGTAAAATCTTAAATTGCATAAGGTGCACCCTTGCATCTCTAGATGCAGACTTGACATTTTTTAGAATCCTAGCCCACACCCCCTCCTCCAATACCAAATTGAAATCTTTCTCCCATAATCTCTTGAGAAAAGTTGAAGCTCCGTCCCCCAGACTCTGAATTAGCAGGGAGTAATACAATGATGCCTCATGACCTTTTCCAAAAGCTGTAATCACCTCTCCTCGAGTATCTACCGCTTTAGGGGGTGTGTGTGCCTCTCCCAAAAACAATAAAGAGCAGGTGGCACAGCTGTAAATACCTATAACACTGAGATCTGGGAATCCCAAAATGTTGAACCAAATTTTCAAAAGATCTCAACACTCCACTCTCATATAGGTCACTGAGTGTATTAACCCCCCTCATAATCCAGTCTGACCAGCAGAAAGGGGACTTATTAATGCGTAATTTTGGGTTCAGCCATATGCTCGAGGCAACATTTAAATAAATGTCCAAATTAAACACTTTGGACACTTTTGTCCATACCAAGTGCAAATGCGAGATAACGGGGTGTAATTGAACTTTTCCGACTAGTTTGATAGACAGGCTTTGCAATGGCAAAATAGGGGAAGGAACTTCCTGTTCAATACAAAATCAGGGAGGGGCTCTCTCAGGTGGAAGTGACCAGTGAGCCAAATGTCTGAGACCGAATGCATGATAATAAAACAAAATCTTGGGTAGGCCTAGCCCACCTATGTCAATCGGTCTATGAAACTTATTAAAATCTAATCTTGGATGCTTATCATCAGAAGGACTTCGCTATGTAATCAAATTGCTTGAAGTAAGAGAGGGTGACATCTATAGGGAGAGATTGTAACAGGTAATTACATTTTGGAATGCTATTCATTTTAATAACATTAACCCTCCCAATCATAGATAAATGTAATGAAGCCCACCTGCCCACATCACTCGAAAAAAATTAACTAACTAAACCAGACAAATTTGCTGGGAATAAAATGCCCAAATACTTAATGCCCTTTTTGGGCCACTGGAAAGCCATTACTGGGCAGTATGCTGTCAGAGCCAAAGCTTCAGATTTAGACCAATTGACTCTGTATCCTGAGAACTTAGAAAGGAATTAATAATTCTGTGGAGGCAAGGCATAGATCTAGTAGGTTCGGAGATGAATAATAAAATAACATTTGCGTAAAGCAAAAGCTTATGCACCACACCTTCCTGCCACCACCCCTGGAAAATCATCCTCTTTTCTTATCGCGGCTGCTAATGGTTCCAGGGCAAGTCAGAACAATAATGGGGAAAGAGGGCAACCCTGCTGGGTGCCCCTATCCAGAGTAAAATAATCTGAAATTAATCAATTTGTTTGTACCGTCACTACCGGGTGTCTATAAAGTAACTTGATCCATCCAATAAAAATATTCCCGAACCCATATATTTCCAAAATCTTAAAAAGATAATCCCATTCTACCATATCAAACACTTTTTGGCGTCAAGTGAGATGGCAGCGACCGGAGTCCAATCATGCCCCGTCAATGTTAATCCTTATTAATATTCTATTGATTTTTGATAATTGATAATTATCTTTGATTGAATTTGAATGATCAATAAGCTAGTGTTAATTTTAATTAATGTTTCATCGATGTTAACAATTAACGACTATCTTTGATAATTGTTGATTTAAAGGATTAAAAAAAGCTAACATTGATTCTCATCAATGTTCTATCGATTTTAATAATTAATAATTATCTTTGATAATTATTAATTATTGCTAATAACCAAACTTGCTCCTAAATGTAGCACACTACATTTACTGGAGTCCCATATGAGGTTTTAATGAGTTAGATCCAATTAATTAATTTAAATATTGATTAATAACTACAGAAATAATTATTAATTATTTCTGATAGTAACACTGATCTAAACAACCAGTAAAGCCCTACAATGGCCACTCCAGAACCTTCAACTTTTTCTGCTGTAACCACTGGAGGGTCAACTTGGCCTTGTGCTTAGGGTCATTGTCGTGCTGGAAAGTCCAAGGGTGTCCCATGCGCAGCTTTCGTGCAGAAGAATGCAAATTGTCTGCCAGAATTTTCAGATAACATGCTGCATTCATCTTGCCATCAATTTTCACAAGATTCCCCGTGCCTTTAGAGCTCACACACCCCCAAAACATCAGTGAGCCACCAACATGCTTCACAGTGGGGATGGTATTCTTTTCACTATAGGCCTTGTTGACCCTTCTCCAAACATAGCGCTTATGGTTGTGACCATAAAGCTCTATTTTGGTCTCGTCACTCCAAATGACAGTGTGCCAGAAGCTGTGAGGTGTGTCAAGGTGTTGTCGGGCATATTGTAACCGGGCTTTTTTGTGGCATTGCCGCAGTAAAGGCTTCTTTCTGGCAACTCGACCATGCAGCTCATTTTTGTTCAAGTATCGTCGTATTGTGCTCCTTGAAACAACCACACCATCTTTTTCCAGAGCAGCCTGTATTTCTCCTGAGGTTACCTGTGGGTTTTTCTTTGTATCCCGAACAATTCTTCTGGCAGTTGTGGCTGAAATCTTTCTTGGACTACCTGACCTTGACTTGGTATCAAGAGATCCCCGAATTTTCCACTTCTTAATAAGTGATTGAACAGTACTGACTGGCATTTTCAAGGCTTTGGATATCTTTTTATATCCTTTTCCATCTTTATAAAGTTCCATTACCTTGTTACGCAGGTCTTTTGACAGTTCTTTTCTGCTCCCCATGGCTCAGTATCTAGCCTGCTCAGTGCATCCATGTGAGAGCTAACAAACTCATTGACTATTTATACACAGACACTAATTGCAATTTAAAAAGCCACAGGTGTGGGAAATTAACCTTTAATTGCCATTTAAACCTGTGTGTGTCACCTTGTGTGTCTGTAATAAGGCCAAACATTCAAGGGTAAATACACTTTTGATCAGGGCCATTTGGGTGATTTCTGTTATCATTATGATTAAAAAAGGAGCCAAACAACTATGTGATAATAAATGGCTTCATATGGTCACTATCCTTAAATAAAAGACAGTTTTTTTTGCATGATCAGTCATATTTTCTAAATCAATGCCAACATTTCACAATTTCTGACAGGGTATGCAAACTTTTGAGCACAACTGTATCTAGCCAAAAACTTCCCTGCTTTGTCCCCTGACTCAAAGTATGACTGTCTTTCCCTGAATAGCCAAAACTCCACCTTCCGTGACAAAATAGTATTATATCTGTATTTCAATCTGGTCAATTCTCTGAGGCCATCAGACAACATTCAGTGCTTCAGCTCTGCCTTGGCACTTTTAATATTCCCTTCCAACTCCACGAGTTCTCCTGCTTTGGATTTTTTGATGAATGAGGCACACTGTATTATCCGACCCCTAAGAACCGCCTAAAGTGCCTCCCAAGCTATGCCCACAGGGGAAACTGAGGACCAGTTGGTCTCCATATAATCATTGATTTCAGCCTTTTAACATTTGTTGAAAATCAGGATTTTGCAAAAGGGATACATTAAGGTGCCAACTATATGATTTCTTTTTCTCCGTATGTGGCAACACCTCTAAACTTACCAGGGCGTGATCTGAGTCTAAGATGTTTCCAAATGAACAATCAACAAAAGATGAAATGAGGGACTTAGATATAAAAAAAATCTATTCTAGAATAAATCTTATGTACAGATGAAAAAAATGTATAGTCCCTACCAGATGGGTTCAAAAGTCTCCAAATATCTGTAAGACCAAGATTTTTACACATCCTATGAAGCATCAATGATGCTTTAGGGGGCTTACACACTTTTGCTTCACTATGATCAATGACTGAATCCATCAGAAGATTAAAGTCTCCTCCCAATATTATATCATGAGGGGTGCCAGCGGCTTGCAACATCCCTTCAATAAAAATAAAATTGCCCTGATCATCAGCATTAGGTGCGTAAATATTAGCCAAAATCAAGTTATTTTTGCACCTGAATTTCTGCTAAAACAATAATGGCTCTTCTTAATTTATCTTTAATCTGTTCGAGACATTTAAATTGTAGATGTTTACTTATCAATGTAATGACTCCCCCGCTCTCATGCCAGCACTAAAGAAAACATGTCCACCCCATATTTTCCCAAATTTTTCAGCTTCCTGCGGGGAAAGATGCGTTTCTTGAAGAAACACTATATCATACATTATTTCTTATGTTTAAGAAAATAAATAACCTTCCTTCTTTTTATGGGCTGCCCCAACCCATTCACATTCCATGTGGAGAGAGACAATCCACTCATATTAACATTTGACATTTTGACATATTAGAGAAAATAGATTGTGTGTCAAAAATAAAATTATTAAGACCACATTCCAACATTAATGCAACACTCAAACCCCGAACTTCCCTCTGAACCAAACAAACAGAAAAAAGAAAAATGTGTGCATTAAACCCGTGCCAACCGGCATCCATCCCTCTAAACTCAAACAGCCCATGTACGCCTACAAGAACCCCAGTGACAACTTTGCCGTCGGATTGCTCAAGTCCGGTGCTTCTATACTAATTTTGTGAGACAGAATTACATAACATAAATTACTCCACAAAACAAGCTCCAGCCAATAGGAGGCATAAACACAAGGAACATGCAGATTCATCCACAACTGTCCTGAAGGAGTGTTATTCCACAAAACAAACTCCAGCCGCTAGGCAGAACCAGCACAAAAAGAAACAAAATTGCTCCCAGCTTCTTCAGACTGTCAAGTGTATATTTAGCGAGTCAGGTTCACTTGGGGGCCATATTAGAAACACCAAATGGCTTACTCACCCCATTGTCTCTATGAAAGACATTGCTTGCTGTGGACATGTAAATAATTTGCGGCCATCCTTAGTATCTTTTCTCAGTTTGGCTGGAAGCATCAGTGCAAAAGCGATCTTCTGTTAATGTAAGAGATTCTTGCTTGAATCGATGTCGAATTCGCAAAGTCTGGGAACAAGAAAATGTTTTGGTTCTTCCAAGAAAGCCTTCCTTTACTCCTCGCCACGCGCAACACGAGATCTTTATCAGATGATCTCAGAAATTTGGCCAGAATTGATCAGGGCCTGTCTCCCTCAGTGGATCTCCGAGCCGGGACTCTGTGAGCTCGCTCGATTTCCAGCTTATGGCCTTTTATATCGAGCAGACTCGGGAAGAGCTCGTCTAGGAAGTTCACCATATCTCGACCTTCCTCATGCTTAATTCGGATGTTGTTTCGTCGATTACGATTCTCCAAATCCTCCAGTTTTTCCCAAACGTGTTCCAAATCCACTTTGGTCGCTAGCGGATTAGCAGCTAATTCCCTCCCCGAAGACTCCAGATAATCGATCCGTCTCTCGGCGTCTGAAAATCTTGTAATCAACTCAGAGAATTTCGTCTTCATGGAAGTGATCGACGTATTACAGCAAGATCTTCCAAATCTGCAACAACTTTCATCAGCATTGCCGACACATTCATCAGTTCACGCCGGATTTCTATCAGTTCACCGTCCGAATTGAGTCCGGGGCTTTCGGTCTGTTGCTCCGAAGAATCAGCCCGAGCACGTAAGTGTCTTTTAATATCTCCAGAGCCCAAGGATTTTGAATTTTTTGACATATTGTCTTCCTAGAACAGTTATGTATCAGGGATGTATCGAATCTCATCGGTTTATGACACAAATAGTAATACAATTAGCAAAGTGTGCAGAGCTCGTCGTTTACACGTCCGCTTCTCGCATGGCGTCATGTGACTCCCTTTAATAACACATCTTGGGGGCCTGGGTAGCTCAGTGGTAAAAGACACTGGCTACCACCCCTGGAGTTCGCTAGTTCGAATCCCAGGGCGTGCTGAGTGACTCCAGTCAGGTCTCCTAAGCAACCAAATTGGCCCGGTTGCTAGGGAGGGTAGAGTCACATGGGGTAACCTCCTCGTGGTCGCCATAATGTGGTTCGTTCTCGGTGGGGCGCATTGTGAGTTGAGCGCAGATGCTGCAGTGAATGGCGTGAAGCCTCCACACGTGCTATGTCTCCGTGGCAACGCGCTCAACAAGCCACGTGATAAGATGCACGGATTGATGGTCTCAGACGCGGAGGCAACTGGGATTCATCCTCCGCCACCCGGGTTGAGGCGAATTACTACGCAACCACGAGGACTTAAAAGTGCACTGGGAATTGGGCATTCCAAATTGGGTGAAAAAGGGGAAACAATACCCCCAAAAAAAAAAAAAAACACATCTTGATGCACCTGGATTCTGTTCCATTTGTTGCATTGCATCTTTAACACATCTTTACCTTTTTAATGTAAAAAGGTTTTCGGTCTGAACGGCCCCTTAGAATTTTGGAACAGAGCCTGTATTTACACTCAATCCAAAGTTTCAGTAGGTATGTTTACTGTTGTTTTTACTGCCTGTAAAACCTGAAAGATTAGTAACTGTTAGTAGACATCAAAGGGTCAAATGAAAAAAAAACACACACCCGTAGCTCACTTGTACTTCTGTGTTTTTCAGGTTTTTGTCAAGGAGGGCACTCTGATGAAGGTCTCTCATAAAAGCCGGCAGCCCAGACACCTCTTCCTGGTACCTTGTCATGCTTCTCTTCTTTTTTACATCCCCTCAAATGGGTGGCTTCATGGCTGATTGAAGCTCACCTGACTCTGATTGTGTCCTCTCTAAATAAATTTATATGAGAGTTAAAATAGTATTGATTAGACCATTTGGCAGACTGAGGCAATGACTCATCTTTCAGTTATAATCTATTTATATTCTTAGATTCATAATAACTGCACAAGTTTGATTTGATGCCTTGTTGCATTCTGATATGTGTCAGAATTCAATGCAATTGTAATATTAGCGTAAATTGTCTTCTTTTACAGTCAGTTTTCTCTCTCAGGTCAAGTGCTGTCATAGTAGATTATGTCTGAAGAGAATCTTGCTGGGCACATTAGTTAAAATGAGCTAAATTGTCATCGTTTCTCGCTTGCTTCCTGGGTTACATCCAGTTTAATGACACAGACGTTTGAAGGTAACTCTATCGCCCCCTTAAGTACTGAGGTTTATTACATGCAAAGTAACGCAAGAATGTTAAATATGTACAATGGGACCAGATATTTGCAATGCATTGGCCAAGCATTCGTGTCTGCATTTGCATACTTGCGTGGGGTATGTTTCTGGCCTTATTTAGTTATTAGTTATTACTTCCAAAACAATCTGTTTAAAGTTCCTAGGCAGTAAGCAAGATGGGATACATGTATCTCAAGTGTATGTGTGACTGTGAATTGCTCCAGATACTGGAGGCTACATTAGCTGTACAACAAGGCCACTCCCACCCCTCTCTTTGCCACTCTTGTTTTCGAGGGTCCTACTTCCCCTCAGGATGTCTGCTGTAGGTCATTGGATGGCAACTTCCTGTGCACGGACTGTACTGACAGCACACTGAGGACTAGGCCTAGAGAACAACAGATCAACAGCACTGAGGGACTACAGCTGAAAAACAACACTAAAACATTTGACTGAACAGATGATTCAGTTGTGTCATGTCATCACTGAAGTAACACTTGGTTATTTTTCACTCGGGTAGTATTTCTGAATACTTTAATGATGTCATGAGAAGAAAGAGATTTTCTTTCCTATGGGTATGGAAAGAAATTGTTCTCTCTTGCAAACACATCCCTCTCTCTGCCTGTTTTATCTAATACCACACACGTAAATAACCTCCCTGGTAACGATGACTCTCAGAGATCCGGATCTTATTTATGGAGTATTAAGTGAATCGGCTCAAAATATGCTGCCAACCAACCATCACTCACACACTGATGCCCAATGACCTTTTCCTCAGTCAAAACCACCCATCACTGCACATACTGATCTTCCACTACTGGCCAACAAAAATCACACTCAAAAAGTACTATATATTTGAAGGACTGCTTCTGGCTCTGAAATATGTGTCTCAAAGGCTAGAAGAGGGATCCCTCAATCATGGAAAACCTATCAGGGAATTTGGAATAATTTCCAGGGCTGAAACAATTATAAAAATGAGCAAAATCTTTAAAATCATGGAAATTTCTAAAGGGAATAGACATTTTTCTTCTGTTCTGCATGGGAGATGGGAAAGCTGAAATCTTCCATTAAGCTGCATTCAAAACTCAGTACAGTGTCTGTCTTAATAGAGTCATCTGGACAAAAATGTAATTGTTTAAACATAAACATTTAGTAATTCTAAAGATTGGTACCTGACATATAAATGAAAATCTGCCCTTGCATCCTTTTTCAGTAATTATGAACAATTGAAAAGGTCATGGAAATTCATTGGTCAAAATGTACGGGAACCCTACTGTGTAAGACACATCTGGACTGAGCTATATTGAATGAGAAATTAAAGGGATTGTTCTCCCAAATAAGAAAATTCTGTTGCCATTTACTCACTCTCATGTCATTCCAAACCCATATTCTTTCTTCAGTGAAACCCAAAAGGAGATGTTTGTCAAAATGTTTGAGATTAGAGATTCAGTCCCCATTTAGATTCATTGTAAAGTAAAGAGATCAATGTTAACATTCTTCAGAAATTGTCCTATTACATTCCACTGAAAAAAAGAAAGTTATACCAACATTGTCTTGTAATTATTCATAAGAGATGACTTTTATTCCCATAGACACCAACCAATCAACACGTAGAATTTAAAATCGATACAA
The DNA here is from genome assembly GCF_019703515.2 of Myxocyprinus asiaticus. NCBI lineage: Eukaryota > Metazoa > Chordata > Actinopteri > Cypriniformes > Catostomidae > Myxocyprinus > Myxocyprinus asiaticus. The sequence goes on from NC_059378.1 coordinate 13,879,352, forward strand.
TACAGGCATCCAAATTTAGCTAGACTCCTAGTCAACACTTTATTTTAAGAAAGAAATTCTGTGCCAAATTTGGTTACTAATTAAATATTTTTAATGCATAACAAATGATTATTTACAGTATGTCAATAACCTGTTGTAACAAAGATCCCGAGGTTCAGGGAATAAGGAAGTGGGAGATGGCGTTTCCAAGACAGGAATGTCCTTTTAATTAACACTCAAAAGCACATTCGCTTCAAGTGCAGCAGTATAGCTTCAACATAAACATATACGGCAGCGACCAACACACACGAAGCTTATCAGCTGGGCTCTCCCTCGTCTGTGGACTGAGTCGCCTTTTATGTCCCCCCATCTCACTGCAAACAAAGAACAGTCATTAGCGATCATTCAACCCAGGTGGAAATCCATACCACTTTCTCTCTCCCTCAGACGAACACTTGACCACACCCCCATCTCCACATACCCCCACCAACCAACTCAGGCTGGGGAACTGTCCGGCCTGCCTACTCCCAACCCCCACCCCCTTTCCTGGAGAGGAAGTCTGCGACAGCCATCTGCGCCCCTGGCCTGTGGACCACCTTGAACTTAAACGGCTGAAGTGCCAGATACCAACGGGCGATCCGGGTGATGGTATCCTTCATGCTGTGGAGCCACTGGAGTGGTCCAAACAGAGGGTGAATGCTTGTCACGGAGTGTGAGGACCGCCCATTTGATGGCCAGGCACTCCTTTTCTATGGTGCTGTACTTAGTCTCTCTCGTTGAGAGCTTCCGACTAATGTACAGCACGGGGCGCTCCTCCCCATCCACCACCTGGGACAATACCGCCCCCAGCCCCCTGTCCGAAGAGTCCGTCTGCAAAACAAAAGGGAGAGAGAAGTCAGGAGAATGTAGAAGTGGCCCGCCACATACATAGTGCAGCTTTCACCTGCGTATAAGCTTGTTGGCATGGCTCCATCCACTGGACTGGATCGGGTGCCCCATTTTTGTAAGATCAGTCAGCGGGCAGACGAATAATTAGGCACAAACCTACGATAATAGCCAGCCAGCCCCAGGAACTGTCTCACCTCCTTTTTGGTCTTAGGTCTCGGACAGGCTGCAATCGCTGCGGTTTTATCAATTTGGGGACGCACCTGTCCGTAACCCAAGTGGAAGCCCAGATACCGTTCTTCCACATGCCCAGTTCTTTGGGTTTGCCATGAGTCCCTCTTGTCTCAACACCCTAAGGACAGCCCTCAGATGCTGCAGGTGCCGCTGCCAATCGTTACTGTAAATAATAATATAATCTAGATAGGCAGCAGCATAAGCAGAGTGCAGTCTGAGGAATCGGTCCATTAGTCGCTGAAACGTGGCCGGGGCCCAAACAAACGAACAGAAGCATCACAAATTGGTGTAATCTGAATGGAGTGGAAAATGCCGTCTTTTCACGGGACATGGGAGTTAAGGGGATCTGCCAATATCCCTTAAATCCAGTGTCGAATAAAAGCAAGCCGCACCTAACCAATCAAGCAGTTTGTCAATCCGAGGCATTGGGTACGCATCAAATTTAGACATTGACTTTTCTATAATCCACATGTGTGGAGTTTTACTCTCAGGTCAAGAACATATTGAATTTCATTTTCGCCCATACAATAATTTGAATGGGCAGAACCCTGTGGAGGCTTGCGGGACCTCTCACACTGCAAATAATAGGGGCTTGAGCCACTTGTCCCAATTTCAAGCGTCTTCGTGCACAAACTTACGAATCTTATTCTTTAGTGTCTGATTAAATAGTTCGACCAAGCCATCCGTTTGGGGGTGGTAAATGCTGGTTTGAATCGATTTAATCCCCAGTAATTCATACAGTTCACGTAGTGTACATGATATAAACGTTGTGCCCTGATCAATGAGGATTTCTTTCAGAATCCCCACTCGAGAGATTATTCTGAAGAGTGCCACTGCAACACTTCGTGCTGAGATGTTGCGCAGAGGCACTGCTTCCGGATATCGTGTTGCGTAGTCCAACAGAACCAACAAAAAGTGATGCCCGCGTGCCGTCTGCTCTAATGGCCCAAAGAGGTCCATGCCAATTAATTCGAAGGGGACCTTGGTCAAAGGAAGGGGGCACAATGCCGCTCTTGGGGTGGCCAACGGATTCAACAGCTGACATTCACGGCATGCCGTACACCATCTACAAACATCCCTGTGAATGCCCAGCCAATAGAAACGGGCCATTAGACATTTCAATGTTTCTCCCTGCCCTAAGTGACCCGCCATCGGATTATAATGAGCTGTCTGGAATAACAATTCCCGATGTCTCTTTGGTACTAACAATTGGGTTGTATCCTCTTTTGTCTGAGCATCCTGCATCACTCAATACAACCGATCTTTAATAATAAAACAATACGGGTAGGAAAGAGCAATGTCTGGCCGGAGGCATTGACCATCAATCACTTCCACTTGATTGAAGGCATGCCTAAGGGTTTCGTCTTGCGTCTGCTCCAGAGGGAAATCCCTCACAGGGATTCCCCTAAGGACAGGGGAAGCCGCGGTTTCCCCCTCCCTTACATCATCCGGACATGGAGCTGACATAGACGGCCTCGCTCAGCGTCAGGGAGCGGAACCGTTGGCGGTGTTGTTCCGGGCTTCGCCAACCCATTGCAAGATGGCTTTCCTTAAGGCAGTAGTCCAGGAGGTTAACGACCGGCAGCTGTTGGGCCATTAATTGTGCCTCCCCGGTCAGCAGCGGCAGGAGATGGACTGCCCACTGTGTACGTGGCCATTTCTAGGCATTGACCGTGTGTTCGAACAGCTCCAGGAACGCTTCCATGTCATCCTGAGCCCCCATCTTGGCTAGCATCTCGTATAGGCCCGCTGCTGCCAGGGCCACAGTGGATGCCCCCTCCTGGGGCAACATGCTCCGCAATGCCCGCCGGTCCTCTGCTTGGGCCTGGAGGAGAGCCTCAAAGCTCTGTTCCTGCTCCTTCCACAGCTCCATGAGGCCCTGATGTTGGGTCTGTTGGATACTGGTGAGGGCCTTGATGATTTCCCCCAGCGGCAAGGATTCCATAGCAGCGTATCTTTCCTCCTTTTCTCTCAGGTTTCGGCACCAGTGTAACAAAGGTCCTGAGGTTCAGGTAATGAGGAAGCGTGAGATGGCAATTCCAAGACAGGAATGTCCTTTTATTTAACTTACAAAAACACGTTCACTTCAAGCGCAATGGTATTGCTTCAACATAAACATAAACGGCAGTGGCCAGCACACACGTAGATTCTCAGCTGGGCTCTCCCTCATCTGTGGACTGAGTCGCCTTTTATCTGCCCCCATCTCACTGCAAACAAAGAACAGTCATTAGCAATCATTCAACCCAGGTGGAAATCCTTACCAATTTCTCTCTCCCTCAGACGAACGCTCAACCACACCCCCATCTCCACACCTGTTATATGCTTCCCTTGTCTTGTTCCAAACCTCATCTTTTCTTTCTTTCGTGGTACAAGGGCTGCATTAACACAAAGGCCAGTGGCTGAAGGGGGTGCCCACAACACCCGTTTCTCCCCCAGCCGCGTTCACAGGAGGAGCATATGTAAACGTGTTCAGCAGGAGATGGTAATATAGGGCATTTTATATGAAGGGCACTGTGGGATGTGGACGACACTCAAAGGGACGTTCCAAACTAAAGTAAGAAAATAAATATTTCATGAATGCCCCTTCCACAAGACTATTAGCGAAGGGTACATTAATACAGTAATACCATGCTCCCTTCATAGTGCTCATATCAACAGCTCTGTCCTTCAGAGTGAGTAGGACATAGGGATGATCACTTTCCATTGGAATTTGAACATGTAGATGGTGCACAACACTGAAAGCCGTCTGTGTAGCACATCATCATAGAGTAATACCGTTCCTCCCCACCAGACGACTGGCAAGGGCGCTGCAGATTGGTGTGTCCCAGGGCCTTGCGGTACCTTAATACGGCCCTGCGTGGTACACAACTGTGATTTGCCTATAAAAAAAATTATGTTTGAGTAAGGGATTAGACTTTATTTAGACTTAGAAAAAATCATAATAACATTGTTCACTCATTTATTTATTTTTCTCTTTATTATTTCTCATGATTTCGCCATCTTGTACTGTTATTAAAACTTATCATGAGACCTGGTTGGTTTTATGGGTTTGGAATGACTTGAGGGTGATGTCAGAATTTTCATTTTTGGGCAAACTAACACTTTAACTGTTACCATTATTTGTCTACAGTAGTACTGTAAGAGATGTGGTGCAGTTTTATTAGTGTCTTGTTTTTGTGGTTATAATAAATGTGTCAAAGCCCTATGGAACTCATAGGTGGGACTTCTAAGTTGTTGTTTCTTTTCCAAGTTTCCAAGAGTGGTCCTTTCTCCAGGGATACACACAATAGGAGAACTGTTAGCATTTTAGTTAACAGCAGTATTGTTGTTTGACATCACATTCTCAGCTGTTTCACAGTTGTTGTGGCTGTTATTGTTGATGTTTTTGTTGTCTCTGTCCTGCTGCCTCCACCCAAAATACTTTCTCAGAAGTGTTTCGGAATGAATTCCTGGACCCTGCCTGTGAACTGCGGATGTTTGGGGCACACACATTGCATGTCTGATTATGTCACCACTTTTGTTTGGAGCTATATATGTAGCGCAAACACAATGGTTTGAAGTGTGTGGCTAGCCTGTTTGTGGGCGTGAGTTTGTGTTCTTAGCACAACTACATCATTGTCAGTACTAGAGCAAAGAAAATAACCCATACGCTGTTTTTATCAAGCACACCCCACTATATTTAACATGTGAATTGCTTTCTTGAGAATTGAACTGAACACTCTAAGTTTGGGTGTATTGAGATGGACAGGAATAGAGAAGATTGGCGTGAAAGCTATTTAAAGCCTTTACCACCCCCTTGTGGTGGACATAAACATTACAGAAAAGGACATAACATACATTACATTATACTGATGAATCTAGAAGTTAATTAAAGCAGTAAGCCACAAGAGGTCATGGTCTATAGTGATTTAATCATTGGCAAGTGTGTTCTGAGGCAGGACATGAAGCAGAGTAGCAACTTGGTGCATTAATACTGTATATACACTACATATTACACTTGTTTATTTATAATTGTGCATAATTACTGCACATAGATCTCATTTGAGTATGTGTGTTTGTGTTTCAGATGAATGACGTAATGCTGTACACCTACCCACAGCAGGATGGCAAATACCGATTGAAGAACACACTGACTCTAAGTGGGATGAAGGTAAGACAGTATTGCCAAGTCTCAGGTGATCAAATATAGTTAGCACGGTTGGTTGACTCCTTTAGATTTGGTGTGATTGAAATTGTATTATTGTGAACTCGTGTGCTGAACTGTGTTTTGAGCTGAAAGTGTGTTGCTGTGTATCTACAGGTCAGTAAACCTGTCATAGACAGTGTGCTCAACACACTCAGGATAGAAGTCAATGATGTTACCATCACCCTTTCAGCAAGGTAAAGGGAATTTCAAAAACCATATGCATGTGTATGTACTGTGTGTACTAGTGTAAAATAGTCACTTTTTATGCACTCTGTCTCTCTCTGTCTCTGATAGTTCTTTAGGAGAGCGAGAAGATTGGTTCCACACGCTGAGCCGGGCTATAGCAGATCACGCCGCAGGTCTTAACACCTTCAGCTGTTCTAGTGAGGTGTGTGTGAAAACTCTCTTACTCTGCATCTAGATGCATTTACTGTAGGTAGAACTGTTTCCCTACAGTTCTAAGTTCAAAGTTTTTGTGTACAAAGATGTAATACAGTTAAAGGTGAAGTGTGTAAATTCTGGGCCACTAGCATCACCAAATGCAATTATAAGAATAATCACTGTTTTAAAGCAGATTTCAAAAATTCCAATATCTACCATTGGTCGTACAAACAGATAATCCTGCCACAAACTCATGCCATTGTTTGAGCAAATGGCTCACTTATAGTTGACTCTGCATTTTAAGCTGGAATACAATAAATAATATTAGAAATTAAGGCTGTTCAACAATTTAATATGGAACGATATTATATTTTGTGTCAAATGGCATTACTGTTTATGTGTTTGCTCACAGGCGAGAGAAAAATTGTGGATGTCTTTAGGAGAGGCTGCACCTGTGCTGGCTCCTGTATCACACGTGATGATGTGCATGAACTGCACTTCTGATTTTAGCCTTACACTGCGACGGCATCACTGCAATGCATGTGGAAAGGTACAACATTGCCACTAGTAGAATAATATTTGATATTCTATTGTCAACAAACTGTAACATCTTCGGAGATATACAGTAGCAATATGTTTAGATTTACACTGAAGTACTCAGAAGTAGTCTTTAGTGGCCCCAAAAAGTATTTGGACAATTGAGCTACACTTAAAAGTTTTCAGTATTACACTGATGTATTTTTATGTTTCGAAAGAAAATGTAATATATTTTAACATTTTATTTGAACAATCACCTGAGAAAATTATTATAATTTTTCTAACCTCTAGAGTGCACAGTTTTCCATTATATTTGATAGAATTTTGAGTAAATGTTTTAAGTAATTTTCAGCAATTTTGCGTTCATCTCATTTGCTATCAGTAAATTGTATTATATCATAAATTTCAGCATTATATTATGTATATAATATGATATATACAAGCCCTCTCTTGATACTGGCATTAGTCTTTGAAAATTCCATATCAATCAACCACTAATAATTTTTACATCTCTACTCTCTTACCATTCATTTTTATTATTCCTCTCATTCTTAGGTAGTGTGTCGTTCCTGCTCACGGAACAGGTATCCACTGAAGTATCTGAAGGACAGGATGGCTAAAGTGTGCGACCACTGCTATGCCGAGCTCAGAAAGAGAAGCAAGTCTGAGTGAAAACAATTTTATACAGACGTTAGAAACATTTTCCTGGGAACACACTTACTAGGAATACTTTAGGAAGTCTTCTGTTTTAAACGGAATTTAGGGTTATGAATGGTACAAAAATTTTTAATTTGGACTGTTCACTTTCATTGGATGCTGATTGGTGTGAACCAGGGTGCAAATTACACATTGACATTCAGGGGGTCTCCGTTTTTTTCCCTCCGCGTGGGGGTGGGGTGGGGGGGGTGTTGACGGACATGGACCCTAGTAACAGATTTTGGAAACACAGGCAACAAAATATTTTTATAAAGACATTATATTATAATAATTACAACTATAATTTCATATAATAGAATATATAATACATTTTAAGGTATTTTTCCTTTAGGCGCAACTTGTGAATGAAGGAAAAGCAATGCCTGGGGAAATGGGAAAAATGATGCAGAAAAACATTTCATGCTGTTTTGGAGAAAAAAAAAGAATGGAAATATGACAGATTTTGCACTTTTCTCTATACTCTTTGCGAACTTTCACACAATGTACTCATTGAAATTTGAGACACTTTGTTAAAAACAGAAATTCTATCATTTTCGGGACACACTGTTTGTCTCGCACATCCACAAGTGTTCGACTGCCAAGTTTCTAAAAACTTTAAAATGTTGAGATGCTGCTGACTACAGTAGGCGTACTTCGCTGGTGATCGTGTTTCATGCCCTTGTAGGATTTTTGGATGATACTTTACTTGTTGAGCTTCGATGATTATAAAATTCCACCATACAAAGAGTGCAAATGATGTGTTAAACGTCCTGTGTATGAGTGAGCGTGAAAGAGAGAGAGAGAGACGAAAAGAGCAACGCTGCTGCTCAGATCTTGATCAGATCCACATATTCATTCATTGGGGGGCCTGGGTAGCTCAGTGCTAAAAGACTCTGACTACCACCCCTGGAGTTCGCTAGCTCGCTAGTTCGAATCCCAGGGCGTGCTGAGTGACTCCAGCCAGGTCAACCAAATTGCAACCAGATTGGACCGGTTGCAAGGGAGGGTAGAGTCACATGGGGTAACCTCCTCGTGGTCGCCGTAATGTGATTCATTCTCAGTGGGGCGTGTGGTGAGTTGAGCGTGGATGGTGTGAAGCCTTCACACACGCTATGTCTCCATAGCAACACGCTCAACAAGCCACGTGATAAGATGTGCGGGTTGATGGTCTCAGATGCAGAGGCAACTGGGATTCATCCTCCGCCACCCGGATTGAGGCGAATCACTACGCAACCACAAGGACTTAAAAAGCGCTCCGGGAATTGGGCATTCCAAATCAGGTGAAAAGGGAAAAAACAATATATATATATATATATACATATATATATATATATATATATATATATATATATATATATACATATTCATTCATTACTACAGCATTAAAAAATGTGTTGAATCACAAAATTGTATTGTAAAAATCACATGATTTTAAATGAGACCCCCAAGAATATGCAAATTAGCTTTCCAGGGGGTCTCCTGTTGCATTCAGGAGTGCAGACCCCCCATAATTCACACCATGGTCTGAACCATTTTATATTTAAATTTATTTGAATTATTTTTGAAGCTATTATCTGTGACTTGTTCTCAATACTGCTTATTTTCTCTTTCTCTACAAAGATCAACAAAAAAGTGCAAGTTCCATTTTAAACATTTAAAAAAATTGACTGCTGCCTGGGTAATGTCAGTGTTGATTTCTCTGTTTGCATGTAGGTGGTAATATTCCTGGAACATGTGGGAGCACTAGTCCTCGCACACACCAGGCCAGCAGGCCTCTCTCTGCTGTGTTCCAAAGTCTACAGCCCCCCAGCCTATGGAGAAACAGAAAGAGCACCTCACCTCTCACACAGGTACGCACTCACATACATACAGGGCCCTATTTTAAGAGCACAAGCAATAAGCACAACGCAATGCCTTAAGTCATAAGCGCAAAGTCAATGGGCATGGCCATGGTTTTTTGGTATTTTCGTGCAAGCGAGCGCTAAGTCTAAAGCGCAAGTGGGTTTGGCGAAATCGCGTGCGCAAGGCGCTAATCGAGTCAAGGGAAATTCTTCTCCGGCACGTCTCCGTCCTATACAGTCCATTCTCTGTCAAGCACCAGCGATATAAACAAATACAGCACATTCATAAGTTGGTAGTGTAAATGGACTGTATGCAATGGATTAGAAGAATAGAAATATGGATTTACATTATTTTGGGCATTACCTGCATCCTTATTAAATGGGACATGCTTCTTTTATACGCACAGAAAATGTGGTTCATATGAATGTAGGCTCCGTTAAATTACAGAGAATGTAAGTATTATTAATCGTAATCATCTACTGACACAACAAATCATGGCTACTGTTAACAGTGATTGAATCGGCACGCACTTCACTTCTACTGGACGACATTGATTTGAATTTGATTCAAAAATTCATGTATTGAAACAAAAATAATAAACCAAAAATATTTCTAAATTCAAATTACACTTCAAACTAAATGAAAATATAATCAAAATAACAAAGTGGTCAAAAAATCATAATAAATCCAAACATTTTACTCTCTCCAACTTCTTCAGCTAGCCCGAAAGCTGGACCAAAAATTGCACAAGAATTAGCGCTCTCACAAAAATTGGATAAGATGTTGCGCACGGTCGTAGCGTGTTGCACTGCGCTTTGCGCTCTCACGAAAAGAGAGCCCTCAATCTTCTCTCCATTCAAGGAGGTTGCACATCAGACGCAGCAGGCAGACATACAGCATCCTAAAAATCAAACCGTTTATTTCTATGAATGGAAGCACTCTGCCGCCGCCATTTGGCATCCATCGAAGGCTCCTAGCTATGACTTTGTGGGCTGCTTGTTAAAAATTCTTCCCCGCCACTGAGTGCCATTTACATAGTTTACCATTAAATTCGACCCAAAAATCTTTCCAGTCAGGCAAGCTAGCTTACGTTAGCTAAATAAACAGATATGTAACTTGCACCTTAACTAATACAAATCCTAGGAAACAGAGACTTGTAAAATATTACCAGATTTACCAATAAAATAAATTAATTACAATTCATTGCAGTTTATTCTTCCATCAAAATTAGTTTTCTTTATTGGAGAGAGTGTAAAGTTTAAAATCATCCATCTTAAATCTCATCAGAAGTTAACTTTAAACTTGAGCTTGCGCATACATAACTATGCTTTCCATGTGTGGTACCTGTGCTTTGTCCCACCTTTACTCTGTATATACCTAAAATATTAATACACCTTTTGTCTCTACTAAAAACGTATGCTTGTGTGCAGGTGTCTGTTGGTGTAGAAGGGTCCACTATGAGCGGCAGTCTGCAGAGGCGCAAAAAAAGCAAAAGGAAGTGGAAGAGGCTGTGGTTCCTGCTCAAAGACAAGGTGCTCTACACCTTTAAAGCACGAGAGGTGAGGGGGCCCAGAGTCTCCCACACCAGCACTAGATTATTCACACTCACTTATACACATACACCATAATGTAAAATACATTGCATTACTCCTATTGGTACCATATATGGTTGGACATTCATGGAAATTTCTATAGTAAATATAAAATTTTCAAGAAATTGCTATTTGAGAGTGCGATCTCTATAAAAATAATTTTTAAAAATCCTAATCCAGTAATCACAAACGACTGGCAAAGTCATGGAAAATCAGTGGTGAAAAGGCTTGGAAACACCTGACCATAAAAACAAAAAAACAAAGTTGTACTGTACTTCAGCTTATTTAACCCTTAAATGTATAGGAATTTCACCAAACACTCTTACATATTGAAATCTTTAGAGACCCTGCACGTATATCTTTCACAAATGGATCTATAAAATGCCTAGATAGTGTAAAATGTTCCAAATATTTTCAAGATAGTTAGAAAATAATAGAATAAAATATATTTTTATATATTTTGATGTTTTATTTTTCATATATCAAAGAGAAAAAGCAACAGATCAGGACAAATCTAGAACAGGATTAATTACTTTCAAACTGAAATTTCATGAGACGCAACTGGCTGTCAAAAACATTTAGCTACACATAACACATAAAATACACATAAGCTACACATACTGTAATTTACACATAAGTATTTTGTCAGGCACTTATTGAGACTAAATAGATGCACAACTTACATAACTTCAGCGGTACACCCAAATGACAATAGTCATATTATACTGTTCATGTGTTGTACTTGCTATAGTTTACTTCCATGTTGTTTCTTCATCAAATAGCAATGTTAAATGTAACTCAAGTCAATCACTTAAACAACAGCGCCACCTTGAGTAAGGAATAACATGTATAATATGTATGTGTACACGCATATGGGATACTGATAAATCACCATTGTTGATCATTCATTGTTGCACAGAAAATGTACATGATATACAGTAGTATTTATTTGTATGAATATATTAATCATTTCTCTTGTAATAAACAAAGAAATAGATATCCTGTGATAGTAAACTTATATAGATATGAAATAATCATAAAAATATAATTTATGGAAGTGCAAAAAAAATAAATAAAAATAAAAATAAAAAACATCTGGCACTCTTACATACCCAGGGTCTCTAATAACCTTATATACTTTTGGTACTTAAAGCATTATAAACCAAAAAAAACTTTTTTTTTTTTTACACTATTTATAAGAGAGAGATTGAGAAATTCTAAAGAGGTGTGGGCACAACTAAAAAAAAATGGATGAGGTACAGGGTGTGGAATGAGGTCCCGGGTCACTAAAGACCTGCGTATGCGTTTAAGGGTGAAACATTTTTTTTTCTCACATTGGTATTGCCTTGTATAGTGCACATTTGATATCTCTCTTTCTTTTTTTTTGTCTTTTTTTTTTTTGTCTGCAGGATAAGGTGGCATCTGAAAGTCTTCCTCTGCAGGGTTTTACTGTAAAGCTGTCGGATCAATCAGAGGGAGAAGACACAGACAGTGTTTTCCAGCTTTACCATAAAAAAACACTCTATTACACCTTCAGAGCAGATGACCATCATACTGCTCGCAGGTATGACACACAAGCAGATGCACATGGAGCCATGCAAACATAACTCAGAACAAGGGCACATTTACTGCAGCAAAGGACTGCCTACTCACTTGTCAATCAGCCACTGTGCTAAAACAAGGATTTTAAACTTTGCTGGTTGTGTGTGCCTTTAAAAGAATATAACACACACACACACACACACTTTTTCTGTAGGTAGCTTTGGGTGTTCTAAAGCATATTTTCTTTGCCTTTGAATTGTCATGATAATGTATTGTTTATTCAAATTAAATCTCCAGAAAACGATAAAGAAATAAAACCCTTGTTTTGCAGGTGGGTAAATGCAATGGAAGAGGCCACAGTGTTATAGTATCCACCTATTTGCCCGGATGACAACATGACTCGGGCAAGGTTCTCATCTCTTCTGCACAGTTACAGACAGCTTAACCCATTATGGGCTTAAACCTATGACATCACAGTTGCCTGTGCCTGAGAAACCAGCGGAACCACACCATGGATACCTTTGTTTTTATCTTTATATTCTTTTTGGCTGCTGAATTTAAGGAATAAGACCTTAAAATGTGCATAGAGTCCAGGCATGTCATGTTTGGTGCTTTTTTCACTTGCGAGCTGTCCCAAGAGGAGTCCATGTATGCCTCACCTACTTGACTTTACAGACTAATTGAAAAAGTGCCAAATGTAAACACTTCAGTTGCAGAGTGATGTTGCAGTCTGCTCAGGTGCTGTGAATGATTGTTCTAGGACTACTCATCTGTGTGGACAAATAAAAGAGAATGTTCTTTTTTTTTTTACTGTAACTTACTACCTTTCTATATGCAGATAACATTCAGTGCAGTCATTTTATACACTGATGCAGTGAATTATGTACATTTAAAATTAACTTAAGTACAAGACATTTGTTATAGTTTGGATGAATATGATAAGCCTACACAGGTTTGTTATAGACAGTGTATTGTTGATTTCATTTAACAGCAAAATATTTAACATGGCATCCTACCACCTCAGATATCAAGAGTCCATGTTTAATATGCAATGGCACAGTATGATATATTTACATGTTCAATATGGATTTGATACAGAATTGTAGAGCCCAACTGAGGCAAGCTGTACATTTCACTCAAAATAGTCAAACAATTCACAGTGTAATATATTTAATTTGTGGCTATTTTAAGTCATCCTTGTTATCAGATCTTAGTTATTTTCCAGTGGTGCTCCAGCTGACACTGTACCCTTTCAAAAATACCATGGCAACCAAAACTGTGGTTACTTTGTGGCAATTAGCCACTACTGTCAAAAATAAATAACTAAAAATGATAATGATTCTAAAACCTTCTTACACCTTTTTTAGGCTATCCCATGCGTTTTTTGCGATTTTACAATAAGTAGTACTATTTTGGCTATGGTTACCATGGTAATATTTGTGAGGATAGTTGTATTTTTGTGCCTAGAGATGTACTAGCATCACTTCATCTTAGCGCTTGCATTTGTAGGCCACATTCGTTAAAACCTCGATGCAAATCAGTATGCAAATGTTTTGAACATCGTTGGTTTAACGTTTCATTAAAAATGAGAAGGCCTTTTCAAAATGGCCTTTTAGCTATTTTGAACCTCAGATAGTAATGCAGAACATCGTGCTACTTTTCGACTGAACTGATACCAGTTATTTAAATTATGAAAGAGATGCTGTGGACCTGGAAACAAGCTTAGATGGGGAAGCCTTTAGCAGGGGATCTTAAAGCAGCGGTATCTACATGAATGCCAGTAAAAACTAACCAAACTGAGTACTTAATGTTGCAGTGTTATGTACTGAATTTGATTAGCTTGAGAGATTATAACTGCATTGTAAAATGTATTGTGTTTTAAACAGGGCCGTTTCTAGCTAGAAGCTGTATAAGCAGTCATTTAGGGCCCCAGAGCCACCATGGGGTGCTGCAAAGCAAGGTTGAGACCATTCATGGGTGGGGGGTCCCTCCAAGTAGGTTTTTCGTTTAGGGCTCCCATATGCTCTGAAATGATCCTGGTTGTATATATTCATCACACTGGAAAGAACGACGAGATACAGTATCAGTATGACAAGCAATAGTGTTTGTCAATGGCTTGTAGGGTCTATGTTCAAATGAGCATTTTTCTGTTAATTTCCCTAAAGTAGATTGTCTTTAAATGGCTATTACCAGAGATTCTTCTTTTTATATCATGATGTTTCTTTAAAATGTCTTTGACTGTTTTATTTTTAAACAGTTTTCTGTAAAACTCACGTTTCATGTCAAGTGCCAGTATTCATATTCACTCATTTGTATTTGATACTCAAAAGTACAGCCCCTTGGCTTAGAGAGGATGTTTGTATTTGTGGACTTTCATCCCTTTTACTTGCATTATGGAAATTATATAAAGCCCTGAATACAGAAGAAAGAAAAACATATAAATGTACATAATTAAAGGGAGGAAAATGCATCTTAACTTTTTTCATTTTTGTAAACAGAAGCAGTCAGTGTTTTTTTTTTTTTCTTTTATAAAAGCAGCATTTTTAATACTTATTAAGCTATATATATATATATATATATATATACACTACCAGTCAAAAGTTTTGAAACAATTGACCGAAATGTTTCTCATGATCTTAAAAATCTTCTGATCTGAAGGCGTATGCTTAAATGTTTGAAATTAGTTTTGTAGACAAAAATATAATTGTGCCACCATATTAATTTATTTCATTATAAATCTAAAATTTAATTAAAAAAAAAAAGTTTTTGAAACTGATGACTTGGACCAAATAATAAAGAAAAGCAGCCAATAAGTGCCTAACATAGATGGGAACTCCTTCAATACTGTTTAAAAAGCATCCCAGGGTGATACCTCAAGAATTTGAAGAAGAAAATGTCAAGAGTTACATGTCTGCAGATTCTAGGCAAAGGGTGACTACTTTGAAGATGCTAAAATATAACACAGTTTTGATTTATTTTGTATTTTGTTTAGTCACAACATAATTCCCATAGTTCCATTTATGTTATTCCATAGTTTTGATAGATTTACTATTATTCTAAAATGTGAAGGAAAAAAAAAATATAATAAAGAATGAGTAAGTGTTTCAAAACTTTTGACCGGTAGTGTATATATATATATATTAATTACAAGATTGTTTGGCTTAATGTTTGGATTTTTAGCATTATTTTTTATTGATTTACATTAAAAAGAGGGAAAGCAGCTCTGTTGAAACTACTAAACCAGTACACTTGATATCAACTTAATACATTTACGTATGTTTTGGATGAGAACATAATTATATTGCAGAAAGTCCAAGTGATATTAAACACAGTCATCAAAAAGTGATATGATCACATTGCTATGAAATGTTCAAATGGATTCAGACTTCTAACGGATGGTGTTCACTCAATGTGATTTTTACTGCTGCTCAACTAACTTAAAATGACCTAATGCAACACAATTCCTTAGCATTTGGTCTCAGCTTAATTTCATTGTGTTCGAATGTTCACTTAATCCAATTGTGTTGGGACTATGTGAATAATATTTGATGCATCAATGTATCGCTGAAACCGGGCAGAGGATTTTCAGTTCTCAGCATGCTTTGCATGGGAATGGATTGGAGGAGTCAAGTAAGTGTTTTTTTTTTTTATGTATTTCTACGCAAAATTAAACAAGTAGGAGACTTGTTAGTGTTTAATGTTCTGTTGTGTTGGGATTTAAAAGAGTTTCTGTCATGTTGAATGTTTTTAGAGGTTACCATTGTGGAGAAGAGTGGAGCTAATGGTTAGGTTGATGTTGTGTACATTACTACTGATAAATCAGTGTGTGTTGATTTTTCTAAAGCAAATATTGAGGGATCATTAGTATAACGACTGATTGGGATCTGTAAACTCTGCAGTACTTTGTCATACAGTACAAAAATATTCATTTATGTTTTCGCTACACAAAGTATTTAAGTAGATCTTACATTTTAATTTTGTATCAAAGAAACTCATTTTCATTTTTTGGAACCAATGACCACAATTGACTTAAGTTAAACCAACATTTTTTTATTTTATTTATTTATTTATTTTCTCTTTCAGTGTAGGTTATAGATGTTAGACAGAATGTCTGTTTGAGCAAAATATATAGATATTATTTCAAACTTTAAAGAATATGTTCTACTATTAAGATACAGCCTGTAGAGGGCAGCACACTCTTAAGCAAAGTGTCATGCCTTTTCTCTTTCATTCTATGAGGTCCAAAAAGAGTGGAGTAGAAAATTATTAAACAAATTATGTATAAAGAGAAAGAATATGTTTTCTTACCTCATACAAACGATAGTCTAGACAGTCTACATCTGTTTTGAACCGCTTAAATCTTGATAAATAGAACAAATTTGACATTTATTTCTCTAGTTAGCATATTTGATTAATTATTCAACATGTTATACTCAGTTTACACATTACTGTATTCAGTTTTTTAAAAAAATATCTTATTTTTCTTTAGTATAAATGACGGACCTCCAAGCTTGGCAACAAACTAATACAGCCTGACTGTAATTACGTACAATGCTTGTTCAAGTCTGAAGTCAAATGTTTATCCCTCTAGAAGTAAGAGAGCACCATTATCTCAGCAGTCTTTCTGTGTGTGAGCTCTATTATCAAACTGCGACCTAGTAATGTGATATAAATAAGTTAAGATAATTAGCTTTATCAAAGTGGTCCATGGCACTTCGGCCAACAGCCAATGAGAGGTTGATTAAGCAGCAGAATGCCTAAATAATTGATCTAAAAGAAAAAAGAAACAGCACAAACATTTCACCCTATTTCTTTTCATCCTTTGAAATATTAATGATGCAGAGGTCCACTGTTCTATTGTAGGCTCCCTGCATGAGGCTAGGTGGAAACTGTTTTTCCACACAGATCTGGGATCAATTTTCCATATTAAATATAATCCCTAACCACCATACTGTAGGACAAAAACACAATACTGATGTCAGATTAGAGACATCAAAAAGCTGTTTCAGTCCAAACAATCCCTCACATTAATAGTCTCTAGTCTGCTTTAGAGACTTTATTAGACTTTGCTTTACTAGGTTAGTCAGGGCAGAAAGTATACGACTGTAGGACTGATATAAAACAAGATTGAAAGCAAAGAATAGAACAGAAGTCTGAAAAGAGGAAGATGACAATGGATGTGATATGGCAAGAAAAAGAAGAAGGATGTTAATCAAGGAAAGTGAGAAAAAATGGGACTGTTCTACTTGCCACACTCCCTTGAGTTCCCCTGACCCAGTAACAAAAGAGTAATTGATAAATTCAAAGCATTTAATTGCTTGAAATTCAATTTCAGTGGAGGGAATTATGTTTCTGTTAGCATATATGTTTTATAGAAAAATCATGCCCAATGTCTTAAAAGCCCTTAGTAAACAAGCCAAAAGCAAGGATGGCAAGGAAAAAAATCCATATGGACCTTCAAAGGACAGTAATTCTGCATAGAACCTGAAGAAGTGAATGAAGTATAGGCTCATAATGGCGTTGAGAGTCTGAATGTGAGGCTGAAAAAAATTCAGCATGGAAGGAAGGTGCCTCTCTGATAGTACAACCCCAATTCCGAAAAAGTTGGGACAGTATGAAAAATGCTAATAAAAACAAAAAGGAGTGATTTGTAAATTATATTCATCCTTTGCTATATTGAAAGCACCACAACTACACAGTATATGATGTTTTACCTTGTGAATTTTATTTGTATTTATTTATTTTTTATGTACAGTAATTTCAAATCAGATGATTGCAACACGCTCCAAAAAAGTTGAGACAGGGCAATTTAAGACTAATAACAATTTGACGAGTTGAAATAACAAGGCGATGTGAAACAGGAGATGTTAAACATGTGAGGCAATCGTGTCATAGTATATAAGGAGCCTCCAAAAACAGCCTAGTCCTTCAAGAGCAAGGATCATTCGAGACTTGTCAATTTGCCAACAGATGCTTCAGCAAAGAATCCAGCACTTTAAGAACAATGCTCCCCAAAGACAATTTGGAATGATTTTGGGCATTTCACCCTCTACAGTGCACAATATAGTTAAAAGATTCAAGGAATCTGGTCAAATCTCAGTGCCTAATGGGCAAGACGAAAACCACTTCTGAATGCATGTGATCTCCGAACCCTCAGACATCACTGTCTTAAAAACATCATTCATCTGTAATGGATATCATGAACGTAGGCTTGGGATTACTTTAAGAAACCTTTGTTAGTCAACACCACTCGCTGCTGCATCCACAGATGCAAGTTATGACTATGCAAACAGAAGCCCTACATCAACACTGTCCAGAGTATGGATGGGGGAACAGTATGGATGGGGGAACTTCCACTTTCTAAACATAACAAACTTGTGTCTTAAGTGCCCAAATGCTTAATAAGTGTTATTAGAAGAAATGGTGATGTTTCACACTGGTAAACACTCGAATGTCCCAACTTTTTTGGAGCGTGTTGCAATCATCTGATTTGAAATTACTATACATTTAAAATATATATATATATTAAATTCACAGGGTAAAACATCATATACTGTGTAGTTGTAGAGCTTTCAATATAGCAAAGGGTGAATATAATTTACAGATCACTCCATTTTGTTTTTATTAGCATTTTTCATACTGTCCCAACTTTTTCAGAATTGGGGTTGTACTTCCTATATTCAGTCACTGAAAAAAAAATATTTAACTTAATTCAGTTGTGGACATTGGTTCCACACACACACACACACACACACACACACACACACACACACAAATAGTTTCTTTGCTATGAAATTAAAATGTAGGCTCTACTCAAATACTTTGTGTAGAGAAAACCTAAATAAATTGAGTTTACTAGAAACAAACACTTTAGCTGAAATATTATCACCACTCACAGGTAAAGAAAATAACATTGATCATCTCCTAACAAAGCCACAAGTCAAGGTCTGGGTAGATTAGATGGTAAAGGAACAATCAGTTCTCATAGTCAACATGTTGAAAGCAGGAGAAATGGGCAGGAGTAAAGACCTGAGTGACTTTGACATGGGCCAAATTGTCATGGCCAGACAACTGGGTCAGAGCATCTCTGAAACGGCAAGGCTTGTGGGGTGCTCCCGGTCAGCAGTGTTGAGTACCTACACTGTAAAAAAAATCCTGTTGTTTATACAAAAAAAACAACAAAAAAAAACAAAAAAAAAACTGCTTGCTGTGGTTGCCAGAATAATCATGTAAAAAATACAGTAAAAGTGTAAACAGCTTTACAGAACAACGTTCTTGCCGCGGAAGCACGGCAAGAGGACGGGGGTCCATGCTAGGCTAAAAACAAACCTTAGCCGGCCGGCTCTCCCGTCTATCCTGCCCTCAAATGTTTGCTCCCTGGATGATAAACTGGACTACATCCGACTCCAGCAGACAACGCGGCGTGAGTTTAGAGACTGCTGTGTCTTTGTTTTCACGGAGACGTGGCTCGGCGACAGAGTTCCAGACGCCGCCATTCAGCTAGACGGGCTCACCTCGTTCGTAATGCAGCTCTGTGCGGTAAGACTCACGGTGGTGGCTTGTGTGTTTACATCAACACGGAATGGTGCAAGAACTCTATGCTAGTCTCTAGCTACTACTCATCGCTGGTGGAGTTTGTGACTGTTAGATGCAGACCTTTTTATTTACCACGGGAATTCACCACTGTCATTATAACCAGAGTTTACATCCCCACTAGTGCTAATGCTAAGGAAGCGCTCTGTGAACTGTATGGGGCAATTAGTGAACTGCAGAATGCTCACCCTGACGGACTGTTTATTGTCGCCGGAGATTTCAACCATGCGAATCTCAAGGCAGTGCTCCCTAAATTCCATCAGTATGTAGACTTTGCAACGAGAGGGGCAAACACACTGGATCTTGTTTACACAAACATCCCAGGTGCGTACCGGGCGGAGCCCCGCCCCCACCTCGGATACTTAGACCACATCTCTGTTATGCTAATCCCAGCATACAGACCGCTCGTCAGGCACACAAAACCGCTTCTGAAGCAGGTGAAATCCTGGCCAGCAGGAGCCATCTCTGCTCTTCAGGACTGTTTTTGAGTATACTGACTGGCACATGTTCAGGGAGGCTGCAACATATGGTGACTCTACCAACTTGGAGGAATACACAGCATCAGTGACCAGCTACATCAGCAAGTGCATTGATGATGTCACTTTCTCCAAGACCATCACCACACGCTCCAACCAGAAGCCGTGGATGACTGCGGAGGTGCGTGCGCTGGTGAGGACCCGGGACTCCGCCTTCAGAGCAGGCGACAAGGCGGCCCTAAGAGCAGCGAGGGCCAAACTGTCCCGGGCCATCAGAGAGGCAAAGCGCGCACACGCCCAGAGAATCCACAGTCACTTCCAGGACAGCGGCGACACGCGGCACATGTGGCAGGGCATCCAGGCCATCACCAACTATAGGACAACATCAGTTGCCTGTGACAATGATGCCTCCCTTCCAGATGCGCTGAACGACTTCTTTGCTCGGTTTGAGGCGCAGAACGACGTGGCGGCAAGGAAGACCACCCCTCCTCCCAACGACCAGGTGCTATGTCTTACCACGGCTGATGTGAGGAAAACTCTTCATAGAGTCAACCCACGGAAGGCTGCTGGACCAGACAACATTCCTGGCAGAGTGCTCAGAGGATGTGCAGACCAGCTAGAGGATGTTCTTACCGACATCTTCAACATCTCTCTGAGCAGCGCTGTCTTTCCAACGTGCTTCAAGGCCACCACCATCGTCCCCGTGCCGAAGAAGTCTTCAGTGTCCTGCCTCAACGACTACCGTCCCGTCGCACTCACACCCATCATTATGAAGTTCGAGAGGCTTGTCATGAGGCACATCAAGACCCAGCTGCCCCCCTCACTATACCCACTGCAATTCGCATATCGTCCCAACCGTTCAACAGATGACGCCATCACCACCACCCTCCATCTGGCCCTCACCCACCTGGATAAAAAGGACTCATACGTTTGAATGCTGTTCATAGACTTCAGCTCAGCATTCAACACAATCATTCCTCAGCATCTGATTGGAAAGCTGAACCTGCTGGGCTTGGAAACCTCCCTCTGCAACTGGATCCTGGACTTCCTGACTGGGAGACCTCAGTCTGTCTGGATCGGGAACAGCATCTCCACCGCCACCACACTGAGCACTGGGGCCCCCCAGGGCTGTGTGCTCTGTCCACTGCTGTTCACTTTGCTGACTTACGACTGTGCAGCAATGCACAGCTTGAACCACATCATCAAGTTTGCCGATGACATGACCGTGGTGGGTCTCATCAGCAAGAACGATGAGTCAGCATACAGAGAGGAAGTGCAGCGGCTGACGGACTGGTGCAGAGCCAACAACCTGTCTCTGAATGTGGACAAAACAATAGAGATGGTTATTGACTTCAGGAGAGCACAGAGTGACCACTCACCGCTGAACATCGACGGCTCCTCTGTGGAGATCATCAAGACACCTGGTGGAGAACCTCACCTGGTCCCTCAACACCAGCTCCATTCCCAAGATAGCCCAGCAGCGTCTCTACTTTCTTCGAAGGCTGAGAAAAGTTCATCTCCCACCCCTCATCCTCACCACATTCTACAGAGGGACTATTGAGAGCATCCTGAGCAGCTGCATCGCTGCCTGGTTTGGGACTTGCACCGTTTCAGACCGATACTGAGGACAGCTGAGAAGATCATCAGGGTCTCTCTTCCCTCCATCAAAGACATTTACACTACACGCTGCATCTGCAAAGCAACCAGCATTGTGGATGACCCCACATACCCCTCACACAAATTCTTCACCCTCCTGCTGTCTGGCAAGAGGTACCGACGCATTTGGGCCCTCACGGCCAGACTGTGTAACAGCTTCTTTCCCCAAGCCATCAGACTCCTCAATACTCAGAGACTGGACTGACACACACACACACACACACACACACACACACACACACCTGTACACCATCCAACTTTTGCACATGTCCAGAGTTGCACTTAATTCATTGTCACTTTATACCTGGCTGCTACCTCAATAACTGCTATGTCCATAGAACACTATTTCATAGTATGTTATGTTTACATTTGGCATTTTTAGAAAGTGTCATCTTTTTGCACTACTCAGATTAGAAATGTGTACTGGTCGGTGCTGCACTGTCTCTCACTGTCTCTTACTGTGCCTATTGTCCTGTTTCCTTTTTAGTAATTATTGTACTGTCCTGTACTTTTTGCACACGTTTGCACATGCACTTTATGTAGGAATGTGTAGGTCTTATTCAGTCTGTGTAGTCTCATGTGGTTCTGTGTTTGTCCTATGTTGTTTTATGTAGCACCATGGTCCTGGAGGAACATTGTCTCGTTTCGCTGTGTACTGTACTGTATATGGTTGAACGACAATAAAAAACCACTTGAACTTGAACTTGAATTGAAATGTAATGGGTCACGCAGGGAATTCTGGGATTCACCCGATTACTGTTTTTTTACCGTAATTTTAATAATAATTTACCGTAAAAAGTACAGCAATGGTATTCCCTGATGGCAGTGGCCTCTTTCAGCAGGAGAATGCACCCTGCCACACTGGTTCAAGGTGTTGCCCTGGCCTTCAAATTCCCCAGATCTCAATCTGATTGAGCATCTGTGGGATGTGCTGGACCATCAAGTGCGATCCATGGCAGCTCCTCCTCTCAACTTACAGGATCTGAAGGATCTGCTGCTAATGTCTTGGTGCCAGATACCACAGGATAACTTCAGGGGTCTTGTAGAGTCCATGCCTCGGCAGGTCGGTGCTGTTTTGGCGGCACGCGGAGAACCAACAGCATACTAGGCAGGTGGTCATAAAGTTTTGACTCATCAGTGTAAATCTTTTCATACTTTATAACAAGTAAAGTGTTGTACAGAGTTTACCATTTGCCAGTAAATCATTATGCTTATAATACCTCAGTATTTGCTTCATGAGAAAAGCAATACATGCTGATTTTTCTGTCGTATTGTACCCTACCTCAACCTAACCATTATCTCTACTCTTCTCCACAATAGCAACCTCCAAAATAAATAAATAAATAAACATGACAGAAACACCTCTAAATCTCAACCCTAACAAGTCTCCTACATGTTTAATATTGCAAAGAATTACATTAAAATAACACTTATAAAATGTACTCTCCCTATCCAGCCCCATGCAAAGCATGCTGAGAACTGGAAGTCCCCTGCCTGGTGTCAGCGATATATTGATCCACCAAATATTATTCAAGTGTACATAGATGGATTGTACACAGTGAAATTAAGTTGAGACCAAATGCTAAAGAATTGTGTTGCATTAGCTCATTTTAAATAAGTTAATTGAGCAAGCAGTAAAAATCACCATCCTTTAGAAGTCTGAATCCATTTGAACATTTCATAGCAATGTGATCATATCACTTTTTGATGACTGTGTTGAATATAACTTGGACTTTACGCAATATAATTGCGTTCTCATCTCAAACAAAAATGTAAGTTGATTTTAAGTGTACTTGTTTATTATTTTCAATAGAGCTGCTTTCCCTTTTTCAGTGTGTGTACTAACCATCAAACTAGTACATACAATGAATGCCTTTAAAAATCTTACTGATACACTTTTAAAAGGCTACAATTATAAGACTATAAATAGAGAGAATAATGCCCAGAGGAAAACCAAATCTTTTCAAACAAACCATTTTTATCAGCTGCATTTGTTTTGGTGCATGAAGGTTACTAGTCTCATTGAGACCTATTAGAAAGTGGTTATATTTTTACTTCTACTATGGTAATTCTGAGAGGATATAATAATAAATCACATCTGAGAACAGTGAACCTCAAACTGAAAAAAAAGGTGTTCATCTGTTCTTATGCCTCCTCGAGACTTATTGAACAATGGGCATAAAAAACATAAGATCCATTATGCTCAGCAAACATGAATTTTCTGGTAACATGAATGAGCTTTACCTCCATTACTGGCTAGAACTTAGAGAATAGTTCACATTATTTTGAACTTGAGAGTTTGAGTTCTTCGCTCCTTTGTCCATTTGCCTGTTTGAAATGCATACATTTGAATGGTAAATGAGCATCTTTTGTATACAAACACTGAGAAGTGCTCTGGTTTTAGTCACACTTTCTCCAACCAGGTTAATGTACGCCAGGATATTAGCACCTTTGCTCTTTTTCTCTGGATTTTCCATCATCCTTGCCCTTGGCTAGATGAATATGTGCTATTCATCTCTGGTAGGAGGGCAGAGTGTCAGAGCGCTATCACTGTATCCATGAGGTCACTGTCATTATCAAGCTTTCTTTTGGAATACACGGGCTAGACATTTACTTTCCTCACTTCTCTCTAAACAACAGTATGACAAAAAACAACATCAGAGTACAAAATGTCCAAACCAGTTTATTATACAGTGTACCAGTCAATGGAGAGGACAGAAATTCTGGCATAGACCCACAGGGTTTTATTTCTATGTTTTAGCTATGTTTGTGTTATAAAATCAGCAACATAAGTTTCATTTCTTCTTTTTCTTCAATGCCAATTTTATGTAACAAAGATATCAGCAGGGACAGAAACTGAGAAACAGAGAGTGAGGAATAGATAGACAACAGTCGACAGCCAGATGAATGGTTCTTTTTGGGGGGGTCAGTTTCCTCTTTCCTCCCTATAGGGTTCCTGTCATTACTTACAGACTGCTGTTTGCCCTGGCACTGCGAGGACAAGCGCAGGCATTGCGGGGAAAATGGCACCGACCCCACCCAACAACTTGGTCAGTTGTTCTGCTGGCCAGTGATCAGTCTCAGTAACACATTGTGGAGATTGATTTCAATAAGAGCCAGTCAGGGAAGGTTTAGCCATTAGAGCCCTTTCTATTAATGCCTGCTACCACACTATTGAATAGGCTACCTCTGAGAGTGATGAAAAGTATCTGGACACTTAAAAGTCTCACTTAAAAATGTATGACTGCTGTACAATTGCATTAGAAACATTTAATCAAACCAGTGGTGTCGCTAGGCTCTGTTTACTGAGGCCCCAATGAATTTTTGCCATACCCCTGTAATATTTTACTGATAAATCCTTGTCTGTCGAGGGAGATTACCATATATGGACCTGAGAAACATTTTCCCTGACAAATTCAGCAATTATGTCTTGTATTTTTTTAGGCTGTTTAGAATCAGAACTCGCAAATAATCACTCTTTCGAATCGGTTGGTCAAACGGGTTAGCCAAACAGTCTGAATCGGTTTGTAGTTCAATTTGAATCACTGGGTCAACTCACTGATTCACTGAATTGTCTCAAGCAGTTTCTCACACAATAAAGCATTAATGGGATACCGTAGAACACAGAGATATTTATCAACAGCAGTTTTAATATATTTTAATTGGGTTACAGTGAGGCACTTACAATGATAGTGAATGGGGCCAATCTGTAAACATTAAATACTCACTATTTCAAAAGAATAGCCAAAATATGTAAACAATATGGGTGTTAATGTCATTTTAATGTGATAAAATCGCTTACCTTACGGCATAATGCCATAAACACTAAAATGACTGTAAAAACGATGATTTAAACAACTTTAAAGCTCAAATAATACACTAATTTTAACAGAAGAGATAATGAAAGTGCTTTTATAAAATTATAAGCTTCACATTTCTGTCTTTAAACCCTCCAAAAATTGGCCCCATTCACTTCCATTGTGTCTCACTGTAACCTCGATTTTTGCTTCTTCTTTTTTTAAAGAAAAGGAGGGACAATTCAAAATTATACTTTGTGGTAATCAACATTATGCCACAAATGTTGTCCATTGAGCTTATTTTGCATTGAACCTGAAATATTCATTTAAAGGGACAGTTGAAAATACAGTAATTGTTTACTTACCGCCATACTCAGTTTGACAGCCAAAAAGTATCGAAAATACTTTGTCTTAAATACATTTTGTCTATTAATTTTGGGCCACTGCAAGATGGTCATGAATATGTGGGCTACATTTTCAGTAAGAAATCCTATTACACTTTGCACAAACCACTTTGCTGGACTTTCAATGGAAAATTTCTACTCAAACATACTTAAAACTCCTAATAGACATGGTTTAAAAGAATCTAGGCTCTTAAACAAAAGAAAAATGAGAGAAGTAGAGTAAAAGAGAAGTGAGACAAGACTGACAAATTTTAATAGAAGGGGTGAGATAAGGCAACAGTAAGGTAAGAGAAACAGTAAAAGAGAAGAATGTCTGGCAGTTCTATAAAATAGAGCAGAAGTGAAACTATGGATCGTAAACACACGCGATTGGTCTTCAATATATATCAGAACTTTCTAGAATGGTGACTCTTGGATTAACATTTGAATTGCAGTTAAAATTGTGACAAAAGAAATGTGTGATCTGAGTAAATGGACAGTGACTCTAAATGATACTAAATATAGAAACAGTGAAACTCTGAGCTTTATGCACTGAGACCTAGATTGAAGGGGTGTGGCAGTCTATGAGTCAGCATCATGTGACTACTGCTTCTTTGTGTGTGTGTGTGTGTGTGTGTGTGTGTCCAGGTATTCCCTACGTTGTGGGGACCAAATGTCCCCACAAGGATAGTAAAACAGTAAAACTGAAAATGTTGACGTTGTGGGGACAATCAGTCGGTCCCTATGAGGAGAACAGCTTATAAATCATACTAAATTATGCATGCAGAATTCGTTAGAAACATTCTAAGAGTTCAGAGAAAAACACCTACTAATACAGTCAAGGGAGACTTAGGTAGATATCCCCTAATTATACATCTTCAAAAACGATCCCTCAAATTCTGCAAACACCTAGATACTAAGCCCTTAAAACCCAAGAGCTGAAGCCTAAAATCAGTCCCCGTATCAGCTGGCTTTGAAACTCACAAACCCACCAACACATAACAAACACCAGTTTCAGACCAACACAGCTGAACATAAGCAAATTATAACAAACTTAATCATAAAAGAAAGTAAAAATTTATATTTGTACCATTGGGAAAATGGAAGTAAATACCAAAGTAAACTGGAATGTTATAAGGCACTAAACAGAACGTATAATCTGGCAGAGTAAATGTACACCGCAGCGATGGATCCTCACCAAATACAGGCTCAATGATCAAATCTGGCCATAGAAAAAGGCAGACACAGACAAACATGGCTTCCAAAGAAAGTGTGATGCTGGCGAGGTAGAGACAGACACACACTTTCTCCTTCACTGTGAGAAATGTACAAAGGTGAGAGACAAATACTTTGAAAAACTCTCCAACCTCATACCACAGTTTTCCAGTTCCTGTTCCACAGTTCAGCAGTAATGGATCAAATGCAGGTGTTACAGGTGGAGGACAGTTACATACAGTATCAGTTGCAGGAAAATTCATTTTTGAGCTGCACACCCTCAGAAACCATTCACTGCTTTGATTATTATAATAAAGGGTTATCTATGTACAACTGTTACAGTATTTTTTATGTTCATTAGTGTCTTGGTAAATTATCTACTTTAAATTGTATAGTGTATATTGTTATTATTATTTTTATTACAGTTAATTGGCACCTTAATTTAATTATATTTGTAATGCTATTTGTTACTGCTTTATTATTATTCTCTTTTTTCATTATTAGTTACATGTATTGATGCTGGGGAATTTTGCATGTAAACACATTCATGCCAATGAAATACTTTGAAACTGAAACTGAAAATAGACAGACAGACAGATATATAAATACAGTGGCAAGAAAAAGTATGAAACTCTTTGGAATTACCTGCATTTATGTATAAATTTGTCTTAAAATCTGGTTTGATCTTCATCTAAGTTACAATAATGAACAAACACAATCTGTTTTAACTAATGATACAAATTATTGTATTGCTTTTGTACATACTGAATACATCATTCAAACATTCACAGTGTAGGTTGGAAAAAGTATGTGAATCCCTAGGCTAATGACATCAACAAAAGCTAATTAGAGTCAGGAGTTAGCAAACCTGGCATCCAATTAATGAAAGAAATTGAAGGTGTGGGTTAGAGCTACTTTGACTTATAAAAGTTTGCTTTTCACAAGAAGCATCTGCTGATGTGGATCATGCCTCACAATAAAAAGATCTCAGAAGGCCTACGATCAAGAATAAAGCTGGTAAGAGTTACACATTTTTCTCGAAGAGCTTAGACAGTTGGACAAACTGTCTATAAATGGTGATGATGTAGTATTGTGGCTACTTTCCCAAGAAGTGGCCGTCCAGCCAAGATGACTCAAAGAGCACATCACAGAATGCAGCTGCGGGCCGTGCATTTTAAGTCTAGGCCTTCAGTGCGATTCATACCATTAAGAAAACAGTTTCACAATGAATAAGATGCTATGCATTATATTATATTATAATATATAAATTATTATCATACATTATGTGGCAGTCAACTAATAATACCAACTGACATTTTAAAAACATGTCCACGCACGAAAGCCAGAACTTGAAATGACACTTAATGCTCAAGCAAGCCTAATTCTAACTGCAGCATGACTGTTCATATGAATCTACCAAGGAGGTCTATAATACCTGGAAAAATCTATCTAAAAATATTTGCGATTTAAATGTTGCTTGCAATAAATTTCGTTTCGTCAGGGTACACGTTTATGCTGCGTTCCATTCAAGTTGGATGTGGGATATTCATACTTGATATCTCTGACCATAAATGCATTCCATTCCCCGATATTCGGAAGATGACGTTTAAGAAACAAAACTGCAACGCTCCCGTTCGCTTAGCAGGGGTTTGACTCTCATTAGAGATGTCTCCAAGCAACCCAACTGATAAACAATGCTGCAGGTGTATGATTATCAAAAGAGATTATAATGTTTTATACACCTGTTTCTGCAGGTGTTTGATAAACAAGCTTTAATATCATGTAATGTTGAAACTAACTCATTTATCGATATTACTTAATAAAGTGAATGTTTATCACTTACTTTGTATACCTCCCTGAGTGTCCACAGGTTTATGTGACATCATGCCCCTGCAACTCGGCGAAATCGGAGTTGAGAATTTCTGCACGAGCCTACAAGTTTAAGATGCATTCCATTGCACTTTTCTTAGTAGGAAGTTGTAAAATCTGACTTTCCAGGTTGAATGGAACGCAGCACTACTTTTCAAAACTTGATCCGACACTGAATGCTCAAGCAGCCTAATTTACACTTAGAAAACTCCTGATGTTTCTATAACAATGCAAAAAGCACTTACCAATTTACGTGAAGTGAAAATCAATCCTCCTTTCCTGTTGAATAAATTAAGCAATCACACGGTCATGCAGAACATCTCGTGTTTTTAAATCCTTAAGGATCTCTTTCTCAATGGTGATAGCGGCAGTGATGACGATTTCGTGCTCTTCGCTTTCAAATTACATACGTCACTTAAAGCGTGATTGCGTCACTCAAGGCCAGTTAGAAGGCCTCGACCAGGACATATCCTAAAAATCACACCCACCAAGAACAAATAAATCAATCTGATTGGCTGATGAATCTGACAGTCTGACTTTAGTTGCTCATTCATTTGCACTGTTGAGGGATTCTGTGGAAATTCTGAAGGCCTGAGGGGGTGGAGCTCAGACTCACGCACTGCTTTGGGCATGCGATTTGTGAAACTGTTGTCACACTTCGCTTGTAAGCATCAATAAATAAATTCTGATTGGATAAACTTTTCGTTTTTCTCTATTTGTTTGTAGATTAATTAAGAGTGGAAAGTGATTAAAAATACATAGGCAAATAGGTGATTGAGATGTTAGGCCAGCAGAGAAGGCTTTGCTGGCCCTGAGAATTCGCCACTGGCAGAATGCTTAATGAGGTAAAAAAGAATCATAGAATGACAGCTAAAGATTTAAAGGAATCATTGGAACTGATTAACATATCTGTTCATTAGTCTACTATACGGAAAACGTTAAAAAGTCATTGTGTCCATGGCAGGACAAGATGAAGGAAGCCGTTGCTTTCCAACAAAAACATTGCTGCGTGACTGAAGTTTGCCAAAGACCACCTTGACACTCCACAACACTACTGGGAAAATGTTTTGTGGACTGAATTTTTTTTGGGAAGAACACGCAGCACTAAGCATGGCATAAACAAGGCACAGCGGAACCAGATCTGTATGGAAGAATGGTCCAAAATCCCTCTGAACTACCGGAAACACTCAGTTAAGGTTATTGCTACCAAAGGAGGATCGGCCAGTTATTAAATCCAAGGGTTCACTCACATTTTCCACAGCACAGTCAATGTATAATGGAATGTGTTAAAGACTTGAAAGATTATAATTGTTTGTGTGTTGTTAACTTGTTAACTTAAGCACCATCGTGTTTGTCTATACTTGTGACTTCGATGAAGATGAGATCACATTTTATGACCAATTACTGCAGAAAACCAGCTAATTCCAATGGGTTCACCTCTCTCTCTCTCTCTCTCTCTCTCTCTCTCTCTCTCTCTCTCTCTCTCTCTCTCTCTCTCTCTCTCTCTCTCTCTCTCTCTCTCTCTCTCTCTCTCTCTCTCTCTCTCTCTCTCTCTCTCTCTCTCTCTCTCTCTCTCTCTCTCTCTCTCTCTCAAACGCCACTCCTCCAGCATTGTCAACCCCACACAGGCACACAGTGAGCGGGTAAACACTTCCTCATACACGCCGCGCTGTTCATTCTACTCTCAGCTTACAAAGCAGGAGACTGAATTGGAGAAGCGTTACAGAAACATCTCGATCTTTGAAGTTGGTAAGTTTTGTGCCATCAACTTTTCACTTTTAGATTATTTTGTAGGAGAACGTAAATCCGACTATCAGGATTAAAGATGACAGGAATGTATAACATATTGCGCTCCCAAACGTGCAAGTTCGGGAGAGGAAAAGAAACTTGATCAATTGTTTTTTCATTCGACTCTGTAAGCGGCCGTTCAGTCCGAACACGTTCATGCGCTAAAACAACTAGACGTAGCGCAACGAATGGAACAGAACGCAGGTGTCTCAAGACGCGTTTTTAACAGTTGAAGTTATTTTAACGTGACGCGGCGCAACGGCCAAAGACGTCCGTCTAGTTCAGGTTTAGATAGGAAAACAATAAATAAAAAATAAAAAATAGACGGACGCAATAACGAGCGCGGGGTGAACAGCCCCTTACGCTTTCCAGATACGCGGAAGCTTTTCGTCAGTATTTCATAGAATGCATTGCCATAAAGTTATGTAAGCACATATAGAAAGACCAGACAGACCACTCTTCTGCTGCACTTCCGTGCTATCGAAAAACTTACATCCTTGGCATTTTTTCGCGTTGTACTTGCATATAACGTAACAGTAAGTCGTGGCCTACTGTTCGCTATTGTTTTTCAAGTTTTCTGACAAAGCGAAATACAAAGTAACTCTTGACGAGAACGAATACTTCAGATGACGCGTTGTGAAGCTGGTGTTTTATACAATAAATGACAGGATTCTAAATGGATTTGCTTTATTCGCGAGCTTTTTTAAAAGCGTCTTAATCGTGGTTGCCATAGTTACAGACGGTTGGCTACTAAGTTCAGAGGCTAAATCATATCTTTCCAACTTGACGGGTTTCACTGGGTTATGGGAAACCAATTGGTTATAGCTTAAAGTCACCTGTAAAGAAGTTCATGTGCAGAATGAATGAATCTCTGTGACAATATTGACTAAACTATTTAGTATGATAACAGTTAATGGATGATCTGTGCATCCACCCTTTAACAACACAGAACATGAAGAATATCTGTTGTGCGTGAGAGCATGTGTGATGGTGCAAAACACCATTGATGGTAGTTTTAAAACCCACAGAATAGTTACAAATTACAAAGAGTACTTAAAGTGCAGACCGATCCATTATGATTATTTAATTCTTAAAATTAGGCATGCACCGATATAGAAAGTTTGGCTGGAATTAAATTGGGAATCATACATCAAAACATTATAGGCTAATATACAATAGAAGAGATGAATACACGTGCAGCCCGATTTTTCTAACCGCGCATCTTTGAACGCACAGAATGCGCATACGCCTGGAATTATTTGCACTAATTTGGGGGACCACAAGGTGGCAACACTTGCATTCGAGTCGTTGCTGTTACGAAGAAGTGCTACAAGATGTTATCGCCTCTAAACATCAGTAGATGAAGGTAAAAACAACAAAAGTTGATGTGCAAGTCAAGAGCGTGTATGTGAAGAGGGTCTGGAGATACCTGCATTTGTATAACTCGAGTCTGAAGGAATGTAGAGACGTCTTTATGGGTCCTGAAAAGACTCCTGAAAAGAAATAGTCCGGTGTCTCTTAGCAGTCGTAGCGCGCATGCGCCAACCACCTGTGTATGCGTGCACAGTTATATGGAGTATACTTTGACAGGCTCGCGTTTGACTGCGCGCAGACGCTGAGCATTTGATTCAGATTGGAAGTATACATAGGGCATGAGTAAATGATGAGAGAATTATCATTTTTGCGTGAAATATTCCTTTAAAGTGTTTGCTAACTGTTGCTCTCCTAAGGTTCTACTTGATTTCTTATGCTACATTGCACCATTTTCTCACACTGACCACAGACTTGGTATAATTTTTTAATCTTTCCCTTTCACGCACTAGTACTCAAGCATTGTATTACGTTCTTTCCTTCTCTTTCACACATGCACTAGCTGTTCTGTTCTCCATGTTAATCAGGGGCTCTGCAGTTTAAGTAGTTTTTAGTGTTTGTGTTTCCTGGTATAATGAACGCTTATCTGTCGTCACTTCTCACTGTGTGTCCACAACCTGTACAGTGGGCCGAATCAACACACTGTGTAACACCTGGAAGGCACATGTTAGTAAAAGTTTTAATCAACAATATGTTCCCCTTCTGAATTATTTATCTGATGAACTCCAGGGGAGTAAAAGTGAGCAATGATGGTGCACCTTCACCCCCTCTGTCAACATCTGTGTTTTCTCTGTAACACACACCACTCTTTTACAAGCTAACACCATTAGGAAAGTTCAAACCTATCATAATTACCCCCCCCCCAGTTATAGTGCACATACAGTGCACAATTGTTTTGTTATGAGGCTCCGAGCACTAAAACTCCATGCTATTGTTTTCAGTCTGTAAGTTATGCATGTTGTCACTAAATCTTTCTTGTGGTGTTGCTTTTTAACATACATCAACAAAAGCTCTGTTGCGTACTTATATGGTAGTGAGCAGACAGGCCACTCTCTGTTTGTCTTGGATTAATGAAGCTTTTGTGAAGTGTGCACAAGGCAGAAATGGACACCACTCTGATTGCACCGACAGACACAGGCGAGCTGAGCTTCACCTTTAAGTAGGCATGCCCGCACACACGCATATCTGTGTGTCCAATATTCTTGTCCGAGGCAGTGGAACGGCAGTGAGTAGATCAGTGGATTTGAGTCCTGATGCGCACAAACAGTCACACAGTAAGCCCTGTTTTAAAGAGGAATTGGCTTTTCCACACAAACCTGAACTGACCCCTTTGTGTTTATGTGTGTGTGTGTGTGTGTGTGTGTGTGTGTGTGTGTGTGTGTGTTATAGGCTTGAGAGAGAGAGAGAGACAGGCAGGCAGGCAGGCATAGAGTCTCTTGTTTCTTAGCCAGAGGGAACAGAGTGTTGAAAAATCAACGCTACACTAAAACGAATGGCACAAGGCACTCGGCTGACCTTGAAGTCGCTGATCTCTCGTTCTCACTCTTTCAATCTCATCCATTTCCTTAATGTATGCTATGTTAACCTAATAACCCTGTGACATTGGTGTAAATAAGTGCTTTTGCTTATTGTGTAACCTAATCCTCACACAATGAGATTCTTGTTCTCATATCCAATAATTGGTGACTAATTAAACTCCCTTACAAACACAACATTTACTTTGAATTTCAGATCTCAGTTGCAAAAACGAGGAATGCAAATATTTATTTGTATTTGTAAAAGAAACCAGAACAGTCAGTCTGTCATGATTGTGAAGGAAAATGTTTTTGTGAGGCATGATGCCAAGATCTTGACATTGTAAAATCAACATGAAATTGACCCTATTAACTTCCCTAATACTTGTTCCTGATCTTATTGTAAATGATTAATTGGTGCACTTCATACCAAATAATTTTTTGTTTGTCTTTGTAATCTTTTATCAAAATGTAATCACTCGCCATTCCTCTGAAATGACTTACATTTCAGCTGAGGTCACCAATCCTCCTTTATTTTTCAAACCTTACCTGTCATATAGAGAGCATTTTCCATTCTCTACATTCCAATCAATTGTCGATTGACAAGATCATGTCCCACCCTACAGTTTTTGTCTGGAATATATCACATAATGGAAGTAAAATTTAATTGCAAACATGCTGAAATGCAGGACTTCTGCATACTGCATCACTAAACTGTATTATGAGGACTGCTATGCACAGAGGGGGGTTTTGGGCCATTGGAGGATTATTATGCTTCACGTTAACAAAGTACAAACAGCAGCATGGTGCCTTATTCTCAAATAATGAACTCTGCTGTGTATATGTGTGATTAGTTGCATTGCAAAGGACAATTTTGCATACAAAATATGCAACTGCACCATCTGGAAAAACAGGTTTTGTCTGATGTTCTTTGAAACATAGCTGGTCTCTTCTAAACTGTCAGGTGCTCTTAAACTTGCTCTCACATTTCATTCTGCGTACATCTGGACTGTTGTTTTTCCATCCTAACCTGTTTATTGGTATTAGTCTGTACTTAAAGTGACATTCTACCTCTTTTTGTGCCTATTATGTCTATTCCAAAGACACACAACATGTGCAATACCATGAAAAGGACAATGGTCAAGAAATACAACCTACAAACAGCTAAAATGTTTCTTTTAGTGTCAATTTTATCATATCGGGTGAAGAATTCTTCTTTCCAGTGCATCTGAGATATTAGATATACTCTAACGCTTGCTTTTATCTTGTTGGAAAAGTGTAGGACCAAACTAGGGCTGTCAATCAATTATAAAATGAATTACATGATGTGCCGATTAATTCATCAAAATAATAATCAATATTTGCTGAAAATGGCCCCCAAATAAAGATAAGTTGGTATGTAATAATCAAAGAAATAAGTATAATATATAATAATATTCATTTATATTAATATAACAATATCAGATGATTCAACGATATTCCATTATTGTGGCAGATGAGTAAAGTGTTGATTAGACAATACAAAAAGTGGCTTTAGAAGTCAATATATTGTTTGGTTTATTTCCATATCATTGAAAATATATATATATATTACTGGCCTACAGTCCACAGCAATCCATTTTACAATAGATTTCATCAATCTGTCCGAGGAACATTTTCTCACAGGACACGTTCTTGCGTTCCGTCTGTACACATGTGTCAGATGGATGCTTTTGGTGCATCTCACTGTGGTTGCATCCGGTTTAACTGGTTTTCATTGTCTCTAGCCATAAACGGCATGTTTTTATAATGATGTTTCAAGTTAAATTTAGTTTTAAACTTTAAAGTATGCGTCTCGTGATGCCTGCACTCTGCTCTGTCCAGCTGTCTTTGATCAGCTGTCAGTTTGTTGCCTATAGAGCGCAACAGTCTG
Source organism: Myxocyprinus asiaticus (assembly GCF_019703515.2). Classification (NCBI taxonomy): domain Eukaryota; kingdom Metazoa; phylum Chordata; class Actinopteri; order Cypriniformes; family Catostomidae; genus Myxocyprinus; species Myxocyprinus asiaticus. Next base: position 13,914,800 of record NC_059378.1, read on the forward strand.
GTTTCCGGAAGTAAAAATCCCATAAATCTTTTTCATAGACGAATTGATTTTCAATGATAACTTATAAACTTTTAAAGACAGACCTATTGTGAGCTCCAAGGTTCTTCATCGATGGTAAATGCCTTTGTTGAAGCCATCAGTCCATGCTATTTCAACTTCTTTGTTTAAAAATCTTGTTTAATAGTGGAATTCCTGGTGAACAACTACACTTCCCAAGTCCAGCATCGACCGCCCTTTCCAGTGACGCCCTGTGAAAGACGCAATCGAGTAGATCTCCCTACACCCTCAAACTAAATCAGAATATTTTGCAGTAGACTTCAAATATATTGTTTCTACACTAATAATTAACAACTTAAAATCAATAATTTTATATATTTCCATCGTTTTTTTACTCTATTACGTCATTCGCAATGCTTCATGGGATTGTAGTTCGTACCCTTGTGAGAGACAGCAAGTACACAGCCTTGTACCTTTTTTATTCCGTTTTTCAAATATTTTTTGCTTCAAATCAAAGATTATAATGGTGTGATTCACCTCTGAGCTGGTTTGTTTGGTCCATGGCTTACTGTACAACTCTTTTATGAAGGATTTTATGAAGAGCCTACAGAAAAAATGAATGGGAAAAATACTTCTGGAACCCAGATGGCTGAAAAGGTAGGCAGACAATGTTGCTGGAGTTGAACTGCTTAAATTGATCTGTTGTTTGGAAAATTCCTGATTTCGTTGACATGATTAATTGCGTAAAAAATGTATAGTGTTTTTTTTAATATATAATTAATCACACTTAATTAACACGTTAAATTGACAGCCTTAGACCTTTTTTTTTTTTTTTTTTTTTTTTTTTTTTATCATCAGCAACTTCATTCACAGAGAATTTTAAAGAGTTAAATGGAAAAACATGTCCTTTTTGCCATTATACTTTATTTCTTACTTGTATAATCTCTCAAACACGTCTCATTCTGGACCATGATCCTCACTGGACAGTTCTGTTCACTAAGCAACATGTGGTATAATCCTGGTAATCAAAACTTCCATGAGTGTTCACACACAGCTTTCTTTCTGGAAAGGGTTAGGTTCCACAATTTTCTAGTCTGGTCTCAGAACAAGAGAAAAGCACAAATTGCAGTTCTTCCGTAAGGTGGGAGCTCTATGAATCCATTAATCTCTTGTCAAGGACAAAATTAAATTCTCTGAACACACTCCGTTTCAACTATTTTACATTCAGATATCTGAAAGTGTAAAACGTGCTTGATTTTAGCCCTGTGTTCAGGCATAGCAGTTTTTAGACTTGAGTGTGTGTGAGTGTGTGTCTATGTAGAGTGAGTCTCTTTCACTGGGCCAGCACAACACACCATAATTCTCACCAATTACTTCTACACAAACACGCTAATGCACAGAGATCCCAAGAACAGACAGCCTGTGTGAGCTGCAGCTAATAGACCTTATTCACTGTAGCACCATCTTTGATTTTTGACGAGAATGAAAATGAGGCTCTGAGGGATAGATGTACAGTTTCTTAAATGGCATCCATTGAATAAAGCCATCAAAAAGCTCCTAGATCACATCTAATTTTCCACAACTCATGTTGTCTGGAGTTTGTTGTCTACTCAAATTTCTTGGAAAGATATTTTTTCAATGTTTTGTAAGTTGAATGATCCAAAAACGCGTTTTGTAAGTTGAATGATGCAAAAAAGTGAATAAGATCTTTTTGATTTGATGTATTTCCTACTGAAATAGGAAGTGGGGGTAGAACATGTTGAACAACCTGTCCCATTTTTAATAATGGCCAATAGGCTTTTGTTCACAGACACACATACACCTTTCCTCCATGCTGCTCATATCAGAGCCATTTACTGGGGGACCTTGAGAAGTGATCTCAATACTGGCCAGCTTTTTAAAAGACCTGAGAACAAATCGAGGATGTGACGAACAGTCTTTTTAGCCAAAAGAGAGTGATGGCAGATATGAAATGCTTATATCTTCTAAAAATGAATTGTCAATGTTTAGAAGCACATTAGCATATAGATGACCTTAAAGTTAATAGATATGGATTTAAAGCAGCAAAACCTTCAATTTGATTTTACAGGGTCTTTAAATGCTTATTTAACAGGTAAACCCATGACAAGTCAAGCCAAAAACAGTAGAGAGAGTTGTAGCTTACATAAGGAATGTTTTTAGTGTTGATGTTTGCTAAAGCAGGCATTACAACTAGTATTGCGCACACTTCATTTGAACAAACCCCTAACCCTAAGTATTCACTGCGTAACTTGTTCCGGAACGCTTCTGCTACAGACATGAATGAAACCGTACCTCAAATTGTTGGACTTTTGTCGAGGAGAAGCTTTTACTTTTCAGAAGCGATCAGCTTTACGTTTTTTGCTTGGTGGACAAATAAAATGGCAAAAAAAATTAAATAATAATAAATCCCATAGACTTACATTGAAGGAGGGACCTGAGCCAAAAGGTGAATTTTTAAAGTCTTTACAGGGTTTATTTGCCATATAATGAAAGTGAATAGTGACTTTGTTCTGTAAAGCTACAAATAGGACAAAAAACACCATAAAACCACAGGAGAAGTAATAGATATGACACATGCACTATATTTGAAGTTTTCTGAAGTGATACCATCACTTTGTGTGATGAACAAGGCGGAATTTAAGTCGTTATTCACACTAAAATCAAATCAATTCATTGATAAAGTGCTGAAATCAAATATGGCGGCTACTTCGATAACTTCAAATCTCATTGGTTTTCATTGCATCTTGTGACCAAACATCATGAAGTTATATTGCAAGAACAAATGAGGCTTGATGTTATTGTCTTAAAATCAGCGTTGTATTAATGATTTAATTGAAGCAGAAATGTGCTGGAACTTTTTCATTGTTAAAATTATTTCTCTTATCCTAGCTTAATATGCAGAGACAACCAAGCCATTTGCAGGTTAATTTCTTAAACTGTAAACACTGGCTCTATGGCACTTTAAAAATGTTGCTCGTTTTGAGCAGCCGGTCCATCTCAACACAACAACATTTATTTAATCAGTGGCGTGAATTTGTGGTGAACTATCTGTTTGTTCGATCACCAGCAGACGTGTATTTGGAAAGCTGTTTGAAAACAACGTTCTGTTCGGTGGAGCTAGTGGAGCAGAAATTACACACTTCAGCTTTAAGTCATTCACTCTCAAATAAAATAAATTCATTGATAATAACGTGCTGAAATCAAATATGGCAGTTCTTATTCTGTCTTGTGAGCAAACAACATGACACTAACCCAAACAAATTATGTCATCAAAGCAGCCGCACATATTTGATATCAGCGCTTAATTGATGATTTGATTTGTAGATTATGACTATTTATTTATTTTTCTCCCCAATTTGAAATGCCCAATTCTCAATGCGCTCTAAGTCCTCGTGGTGGCATAGTGACTCGCCTCAATCCGGGTTGTGGAGGACGAATCTCAATTGCCTTCACGTCTGAGACCATCAATTCGCGCATCTTATCACGTGGGTTGTTGAGCGCGTTACCGTGGAGATGTAGTGTGTGTGGAGGCTTCACGCTATTCTCCGCGGCATCCACGCACAACTTGCCACGCGCCCCACCGAGAGCGAGAACCACACATTATAGCGACCACGAGGAGGTTACCCCATGTGACTCTACCCTTCTTAGCAACTGGGCCAATTTGGTTGCTTAGGAGACCTGGCTGGAGTCACTCAGCACACCCTGGATTCGAACTTGCGATTCCAGGGGTGGTAGTCAGCGTCAATACTCACTGAGCTTCCCAGGCCCCCAGAATTTTCATTTTTGTGTTAACTTTTCCTTTAAGAAATTAGTTAAGTCATAATGGTATCTGTGTTGAACCTTTTAACATTAGGTTAAAGTGAGTAGAATTGGCTGCTTATTTGGGCCCTTATTACGTATTACCTTTTAGAGAGGATCTCTCTGTTACAGTTGAAAAGTTCCTCCTCCATAAACTAGAATCTCTACCCTCAATGGCATTTACATAATCTTCTAAGAATACATTACTTCATTTGTTTAGCGTAGCAATATGGTGGTTGCCAGTTTTAGCATCTTCAGCAGCAAAGATTATAAGTAGTAACATGAACACATTATCCCATTTCTACACACAAAAATACCAAAGGGATGTGTGTTAATTAAGCAGTAACCCATATGAGTGTGAAGGAGGTGACCTCTCTTGACAGATTAATAGACCGCTGAGAGGAACCAAGCTACCGAAAAGACACAAATACACACACACACACACACACACACACACACAGTCTGTCTGTTGAGACGGGCATTCATTTGATATTAATGCTGTTGACAAAACTTTGCGTTAATGAAGTGTTTTCTGTACGCTTGTTGGCAAAGTGAAGGTGTAGGTGTACGTTAGTATGACTGTCGATCAAGTGTATGAATAGTTCTCAGTGTAAGAGTTTGAATTTTTAGCAAGCGTGTTTAACTTCCCCTATGCTGTAGGCGTCCCTGTTCAATGCTTTCTTTCTTCCCTCCCCCATCCCTCCCTTTCTCCTTTTTCCTCATTTTCTCTCCATCCCATCCCTTGCTGCATGGGCTCAATTTTTCCACTCTCTGTAGGGAAACATTTTTCTGTAGCCATATGCCTTTGAGTGTAAGAGGTTTATGTTTTTTGACAGGTGTTTAACAGAGTGAGTGTTTCATTTCCTTATATTAAAGGAATAGTTCACCCAATTTAAATTCTCTCATAATTTACTCCCCTTCATGCCATCCAAGATGTGTATGACTTTCTATCTTCTGCAGAATGCAAACAAAGATTTTTAGAAGAATATCTGAGCTCTGTTGGTCTTTTCAATGCAAGTGAATAGTGACCAAAATTTTGAAGCTCCAAAGGATGCATAAAAGTAATCCAGAAGACTCCAGTGGTTAAATCTATATATTCAGAAGTGATATGATGTGTGGGCGAGAAATAGATCAATATTTAATCTATTTTTACTATACATCTACACTTTCACATTCTTCATGCATATCGCCACCTACTGGGCATGGAAGAGAATATATAGTAAAAAAAGGATTTAATAAATTTTTCTGTTTCTCACCCACACCTATCATATCACTTCTGAAGATATGGATTTAACCACTGGAGTCTTATGGATTACTTTAAGGTGTCCTTTGTGTGCTTTCTTAGAAGAAAGAAAGTCATCCACATCTGGGATGGAATGAAGGTGGGTAAATAATGAGAGAATATCATTTTTTTTTTTTTTTGGTGAACTGTCCCTTTAAATGCATTTTTTGCACACGTGTGTGTGTGTGTGTGTTGTCTCAGATTATCCTTGATCTTTCTCTAAGTCATTTTCTCTGTATCGCTCACTTTATCATAGATTGAAAATGTTTCATATATATAACACATCATCATCATGTAGAATAGAGAAAATGAAATATACCTATTTCTGTCTCTCATCATTTGAGAAGAAGTGTGGAAGCTTTTAAATCTGGTTCCAATAACCTCAGTTTAGCCTTTTATGATATAATTCATTACAAAATGGACCCTTTTCACAGGCTGCCACATTGCACAAATGATGCGTTTCCGCATTATTTAACAACGTAATATTTTCAATTTTTCCATTAAGTGCATTAAACTTTTATAATTTTTTTTATTACACTCTCATTAATAAAATAAAGTCAACACTGTTGCGATGTTTTTTTTAAAAAAAATACAGCTGCTGAAGAAGTGACAGTAAATTTGGCATCTTTTTCCTGCCTGTAGTAATCTCTCTCTCTCTCTCTTTTTCCTCTTTTGGAAAGTCATGGAAACTTAATAGAGCAAATGGGACCAGAAAAATACTATTTGCTCTGGTCCCCCACATATGTCACTTTTACACACAGTATATGAGAGAGAGAATATTGCACGCCCTCAAGTACCTTATTACCTTTAATAAAACAGTTTCTACTGGCATATTAACATAGCTATTACTATATTGTGGATTATAGAACAGCTGGAACGCTGTATTGACCAATCAGCATTCAGGACCATTTAAACATTCAGCACTTTTGGGCTTGAAGCATTTGGCCTGAAACTGTGGCGCTGCAGCGTTGGGAATATGTTTAGATAAGTCTCACAGTATTCTGTCATCTACAGTGTCACAAATGGTCGTACTTCACCTGCTTCACATTTCAGCTCTCAGTAATCAGTAATGCCTGAAAAGCAAACATAGAAAGCATCAATAATACACATTTTTAAATATATTAATAATTTTTTATTATAATCGTTATTATAATTGTTATGACAACAAGTAGATTAATTTACCAGTGTTTCAGGATACAGTGACATTTTATTAAATACAAGGGTATGAAGCTTGGCTCAGCTATTGGCTTTCCAGAAATGGAAATTGATATTGTTATAGACTCCTGTATACAGCTGTATGTTGCACTAAATGTCAGTGTTTTTCCATTAACTGACAACATTTACTGCTTTTCGTTTGTGCTGTGGTCATGTAAATTCCCTTGTCACAAGATTTGTGTTTCTTAATGAATTTTATTTTCCATTGTGTTCGCATGTCTTTGCATGCCGTATATGTTTGAACTCTTAATCCCAGCGATTAAATTGTGAAACCAAGTAAAGGCCAGGCCTGCTGTTGGCTAGTTCTGCCTCCTTCAAAGCTCTATATGAGCCATTGTTTGTACAGTAATACCGCCAGGAATCTGGTCCTGCCTGAAGGTTTGGGTTCGGGAAATTATGCAATTTTGTGCCTAGAAGGTTTTTAATGATGATATAACAAGTTTAGTTTCCACTCTACATTTTGCTTATTAGAATACAAAACTAGCTGGAAAATATGCTATATGTATAATTAACTAAGGTTTGCATTCAGTTACTAAAAAGTAAAAAGTTTTTATTGGGAACCTGATTCATTAATGCTATTTTATGAGAGTTTTATTTCTTTCAATGAGAAATGATTATGGTTTTTCTGCTGCCATTTTCAACTTTCATTGTAACATTGCTCAAAACGATGCACAGTAACCTCTAATCTTTATTTCTCTTTTTCTGTGTTTGTATTTAAGTGTGTCTAGGCAAAGTGATTGCTTACCATGGCTCCGTTCCTGCGGATTGCCTTCAATGATTTTAGCATGGGAGACCTTCCTCCTATGACTGAACAGCCATTCTGTGCAATTAAGATGAAGGAATCACTCAGCACAGGTTAGTTTGTCAGAATTACATTAGTTTTTTTTTAACCCATGTATTCAGACACTATAGACTTAAAGGGATAGTTAATTTAAAAATAAGAGCTCTCAACATTTACTCCCCATCATGTAGTTCCAAATCCACATGACTTTCTATCTTCTGTGGAACACAAAAGTCACCATTCACACTCATTCCCCTAATTTTTGGGTGAACTATTCCTTTAAATTCTTCTCATTCATACTATTTCTTGGTTTCTTTCTTCAACCAGAGCGAGGGAAGACACTGGTCCAGAGGAAGCCCACCATGTACCCTGCGTGGAAATCCTCGTTTGATGCACACATCTATGAGGGACGTGTCATACAGGTGGTACTGATGAAAACGGCAGAGGAAGCTTTGTCAGAAGCCACGGTCGGGGTCTCCGTTATTGCCGAGCGCTGCAAAAAAGGCAACGGCCGTGCAGAGTTCTGGGTGGACCTGCAACCCTCCGGGAAGGTGATGATGTCTGTCCAGTTCTTCGTTGAGGATTCAGAACAAGGTGGGCATTTGCATGTTTAAACGCACACTTGCAGGTTGAATGCTGTGTCTATAAATCAGCACTGGTTTTAAACTCTCCAAAACCTCCTAGACAGAATTTACTTCATTAGAAAATATCTTGTAGACAGGGTTGGGAGGGTTACTTTTTAAATGTATTCCACTACAGATTACAGAATACATGTTGTAAAATGTAATTTATAACGTAATTCGTTAATTACTCAAGGTCAGTAATGTATTCTAAATACTTTTGGATTACTACTTCAGCACTGGTAGATTTTTTTCACTTGTTTTGACTATAAAAACAGGAAGGCGGGCCCACGAGAATTTATTTTTATCAAAAATGTTACTGACTACAATCTTGACCAACAAAAAATATGTATTGTTTTAAAGTTTAGAAGCTTTACTTTACAATGTATGTAGGCAGTATGACCAAAACTGAACAAGTGCTTTGAAATTGTTCGAAGTGTTCCGTTTTTATTTATTTATTTTTTGGGGAGGGATTTTCTCCCCAATTTGGAATGCCCAATTCCCAATGCGCTCTAGGTCCTTATGGTGACATAGTGACTAGCCTCAATCCGGGTGGCGGAGGACGAATCTCAGTTGCCTCCGCGTCTGAGACAGTCAGTCCGTGCATCTTATCACGTGGCTTGTTGAGTGCGTTACCGCGGAGATGTAGCGCGTGTGGAGGCTCGCCATTCTCCGCTGCATCCACACACAACTCACCATGTGTCCCACCAAGAGCGAGAACCACATTATAGTGACCACGAGGGGGTTAACCCAACGTGACTCTACCCACCCTAACAACCGGGCCAATTGGTTGCTTAGGAAGTCTGACTGGTGTCGCTCAGCACGCCCTGGATTCAAACTTGTGACTCCAGGGGTGGTAGTCAGTGTCTTTACTTGCTGAGCTATGCAGGCCCCCTGTTTTATAATTTATTAATAATTTTGCACTGTACATATTATTGTAATCAGTAAAGAAAATCTAACTCATCAAATAGCCATGTGTCATATGTTTTTGGAAAGCTCTCAAGAGTAGAATACAACCAGCCTATTTGTTTTACTCACATATAAAAATGTAGTGAGTAATAGCTAAGTATATTTCTTTGACATATGTTTCATGTGAACAGGTGTTGCTTGTATGCCGTGTTTACGCTCATAACTTCATGAAAATTAAACAGAACATAAAATGTCACATACTTAGAGGAGATTATCTTTAAAACAAGATCAAACACAAAGTAATCAGATGCATAGTTCAGTAGATAACCCACACAAAGTACAATGTACACACAGTATCTGGCATCTTGCTATCTGGCTGCAAAACTTTAGCTTTCCTGGATCAGATGACATCATCAGAAATGCTGTAGCATCATGGAACACTAAACCAATCGGATTGGGTTCAGATTTCTCCAACCAGTGGTGACAGTCCTCCATATTTGGGCAGGGAGTCAAGTGATCAATCACTGTAATTACATATGACCACAAGGAGATGGTGCTAAGTAGATGATACAGACTCGATGACTCAAATGGCACAGAATGAAACTCATTCTGTGAAATCTCATTACTAAAATCATGTCTGCATGCTATGCAAAAACTTTAGTCATTGTTGTGTTTGCATGTGTAATTAGTTCTTATGTACAATTATTATGTTTTAAATGTTTGGAGAGGATTTTGAACACTTGAATTATTTTGTAATGCTATAACTTTTGATTTCTTTGTTCTGTGAACAGAGAACTTTACTCCATTACAGGTGACATTATTGGGAACAAAACAAAAGCAGTTTTTCGGAGCCACCTTATTTACACCCTGAGATGTATATTGTCAAATCAGAAAATATTAGTTAATTTTTGGCTCAAGTTTTTTTTTGTGATTTTTCAGCAGTTTCATAAGCTGAGAGTCTCCGAATTTTTCATAATCTGTATCATTAATAAATTTGTAAAGTTTTCTTTAAAATGATACCAAACTTTTTATTTTTTTATTTGTCAAGGTATAAGCCTTTAATTTTGGGTATGCCACTGAAACAGAAATCTTTAAAAACACCCTCAGAGCTTGAAGGGTTAAAATAATCTAACTTAAAATGCTAAAAATCAATTAAAAGTCAAAAAGGTTTAAAACCACTGCCATAGACTGAACCATTTGTGCCACTCTGGTTTTCCCCTAATTCCATTTTTGTCCCCATTATCACAACCCTCAGATACCAGCTCTGTTCTGTCATATGGCATTTGTGCCATCTTTGCTTACTCATGCTGTCTTACTCGTGTTTTTATGCAGAAATGTTTTTTTTCCAGCCTTCTTCCTTCCTCCCTCTCTCTCTCTCTCTCTCTCTCTCTCTCTCTCTCTCTCTCTCTCTCTCCCTCCCCCACATTTGTCTCTTTCTGCCTCATTGTATTCCACAGTGGTAAAGGCTGTTATTGAACTCTAACAATTATTGTTGTTGTCTGTGATAACACAGAGGGTGAAACTTGTTCTCAGCCTGCTACTGTAGTTTATTACTACCTCTTAGCAGGAAATGAGCTGATAGTGATCTATAAAATTGCTGTAGGCAGCATAAACAGAAACATCATTCTGTCACACAGTGAATCACACAAATGTAGTTAGTTTCTCAAAGCTTTATGTTAATGTTTAAGCATGAGTTTTGGTCATTTGTTAGGTTAAGACATACTAAGAAACTAGTCATTACTATATTCTTTTTTTTTTTTTTTTTCAATAATCATTCAGTATAGTGTATTAATCCACTTAAAGGGATAGTTCACCCAAAAATGAAAATTCTCTCATTTACTCAGCCTTATGCCATCTCAGATGTATATGACTTTCTTTCTTCTGCAGAACACAAATTAAGATTTTTAGAAGAATAATTCAGCTCTGTTGGTCCATACAATGCAAGTGAATGGGTGCCAAAATGTTGATGCTCCAAAAAGCACATAAAGACAGCATAAAAGTAATCCATTAGACTCCAGTGGTTAAATCCATATCATCAAAGTCTTTATGTGATTTTTGGAGCTTCAGCATTCTGGACACCATTCACTTGCATTGTATGGACCTACAGAGCTGAGATATTCTTCTATAAATTACGGAGCCCCTAAGAGGACAGGGCGGGAATATTTGCGTGTCCTCACAATAGTTTTGCTTTCCTTCGCAATAGTTTTGAGTTCCCTCACAATACATTTACCGTGGTTACTACAGTCTACAATATTGGTAGCATATTATAAGGTTACATGTTTTAACATTATTAAATGCATTAGGTATCATGAAGAATGAACAAAAATATTTTTACAGTATTTATTCATCTTTATTTGTTAGTTAATAAAAATAACATTTTCATTGTTAGTTTACATTAGTTCATAGTTCATTACCTAATGTTAACATATACATTTTTTGATTTTAAGAATCATGTTGAAATTAACATTATCCAAGATTAATAAATGCTGTAAAAGTATTATTCATTGTTAGTTCATGTTAACTAATGTTATTAATGTAAAAAAAATGTAATCTTATTTTAAAGTGTTACCACAATATTACTATTGTTAGGTTTATAGATATACTGTTCAAATTTAAAGATTAAAGGGATAGTTCACCCAAAAATAAAAATTCTGTCATTTACTTACTTTTTTGCAATCCCACATGTATATGACTTTCTACGGAGGACAGGGCGGGAATTTTTGCGTGCTCTCGCAATAAGTTTACCATGGTTTTACTACAGTAACCATATTCTAACCATGACATTCGTAGTGAAACCATAGTGATAATACAGGAAAACAAAACTATGATAATAAAAATCATAATTTTGTGGGTATCATGGTTTTACTATACAAATACCATAGTTTAACTATGGTTTTACACTTTTTATGTGAAATGTTTTGCATGGAAAATCTTTCTTTAAAATAAATGCTACTTGGTTTAAAATTGGACACTTTTTGGGGGCACTGTATCAGTGTGAAATTAAAGCTTATTTCAAGTCAGTTCAGTTTGGTAATTTTTGTTCTGTTTGATTTGAATTAAAAGTGCTGTGCATTACCCACTTGTAGTCTTACTCTATTTCTAAAGAACCTATTATGACCTGCTTTACAGAATCCAAGTCATCAGTGATTGGGAAAGAGGAAGACGGCCTTCTAACTCTAAACAGAAGGAGAGGCGCCATCAAACAGGCCAAGGTTCACTTTATCAAGAACCACGAGTTCACAGCCACCTTCTTCAAACAGCCCACCTTCTGCTCGGTCTGCAGAGAGTTTGTGTGGTAAGTAAATAAATGAGTGAATTAAAGAAAAACATGAAAATACAGAGGCATTTTTATTGCACAGTGATTGCCCCAGATGGCTTGTGTACACAAAAATTCAGTCCTCCTTAACAGGAAAATCTGACTAGATTTTAACATTTTCTGACGAAAATGTGAGCGTTTTTGTGCAACACCTGTCTCCACAACGCTAGGGGGTTGCTATGGCATTGCTAGATGGTTGCTAGAAGGGATGTGCAATACTACCAATTTTCATAATCGGTTGTTTGAACGACTACAAGACATAAACAATATGCGTGTTAACGTGATTTTAGTGTGATAAAATCGCTTAGTAACCTTTTCTGTGTAAAGTTATAGCCAATTTTACAACTTTGTTGCCATGACGAGGTAATGTCAATGAATTCTAAAAATGACTGTAAAAATTATGATTTAAACAACTTTACAGCTCTAACACTCGAGTTTTAACAGAACAATTAATGTAAGTGCTTTTATAAAATTATAAGCTTCACAAAGTGACAGCCTTTAAGCCCTCCAAAAATTTACCCCATTCACTTCCATTGTAAGTGTCTCCCTGAAACTTTGATTTGTCCTTTTTTTAAATTTATTTTTTTTTGTTTTTCAAGAAAAGTACGACAATTCAAAATAATTTTTTGAGGTAATGAACATTATGCCACAAATGCTGTCAATTGAACTTAACTTGAATTGAACCCGGAATATCCCTTTAAGGGTTTCTTTATGCCCATATTATCATCAAGCAAAAATCATCAGATCGCTTAGAAAAGTACACATTTAGACCATTATATCATGTCTTTACCACAAACATTGCAGGACAAGTTATGTGCCAAAGTTTAATACATGGGCTGGGGTTTGCTCCGATCCTTGCCTTAGCAAGCACCACTAAAATAGCAAAAGTAACATGCTGCTTCTATCAGTGCCTCTATGGTTTTGTTAACTGCATAAAGCACAATACAAAAAACAAAGGTTGCTGGTTCAATCTAAAATTGGAATGACCCAGCAAATGGAGAGTTACTGAGATTACAATCCAGCACTATTGTGCCCGTAAGCAAGGTACTTCTCATTCAAAGTGACGCATAGCACTCTTAATTGTTATGCTATAACAGGTTGGTCCAAGGAGAAAAGATCCAGGGAGTCCATAAGTTAGTTGCTTTATATATAGCAAGTAGCTAGCTACCATTAGATTCCACAAATGATTATTAATACCCAGATATCAGTCCCCACCTCTTATGACATTTAGAAATCTGAAATGGTGATCTCAAGTACATTTACATTTATTCATTTTGCGGAGCCTTTATCCATAATGCATCAAGGAGGCATAGTAGAAATAGCCATAACAGAAGCTGCTCATAGCCAGCAATAAAAGCATATGGTCCGCCTGTAATCTTGGTGTGTTTATGTTGGTAAGCCATAGTATTGGATAGCATCTGTGTTAGTGTTTGTGTGCGCAAGCACACTTGGACTTTCCTCTGATATTTCAGCTGCCTCAGCAAAGTCCCTAAGGCAGTCTCCTTCCTGTGCAGTGTGAGACAGAATGCTGTGCTTTCGTGCTTTGTTCACACACGTGTATGTGTGTGAGTATGAGAAGAAACAGAAGGAGAGTTTGTTATTGACTATAGATCAAGTGTTCTAAAGTCTTCCTGATAAAAGATTTCTATTCAAACTGACACTCCATATCACCTGCTGTGTAGATATGTCAATACTGCAACACACTCTCTTTGCTTTCCAGGGGTCTCAACAAGCAGGGCTACAAATGTAGGCGTAAGTATCTTCACAACTTTCAAAATCTATTGCAGACACTCCCTTCAGCTGCACTGTAAGAACACACATTGTACATATGGAACTGGCCTATCCAGTTCCTAATTTTTCTTTAAGTCAAAATGTTCCAATATGTGAGTTGTTCTTTAAAGTACAAATTGAGGTCATTTAACTTGTTACATTTTGACCTGTTTTTGTGGTGCACAAATCATCCACCTCTGTTGAATTAACATAATGGACTCTTTTGAAAACTATGTTAGACGTAAAAGGATAGTTCACCCAAAAAATTTATTTCTGTCATTATTTACTCCCCCTCATGTTGTTTCAAACTGATCCAAGACTTCCTTTCTTCCATGTATCACAAAAGGAGATGTTAGGCAGAATGTTTAGTTTTAGTCACCTTTCACTTTCACTGTATGAAAAAGATGCAATGAAAGTGAATGGTGACTGAGGTTAACATTCTGCCTAACTCCCTCTACTTTTGTGTTTCACGGAAGAAAGTCATTGATACAGGTTTTGAACAACATGAGGGTGAGTAAATGATGACAATTTTTTTTATTTCATGGTAACCCATTGTAACAGTTCAAGGTCGGGCAAGGAGGAGGTGGGAACCGGCTGAACAGTCAACATAAAGTTTAATGGAGGCCACGCCCTCCTCGTCACACTCCTCCCCCGCCTGGTTCAGGCTGTGGTGGCACCGGACTGACTAACTCTCCCCCCCCCCACCTCTGGAGGGGAGATGCTGCCCTTCCGGCCGTTCCGTCTGCTGGTAGTCCACCCCGCCTCCTGTGAACTTGGGGGAGAGACAAGGGGAGGCGTGGGGAGAGGGAAAGGGCGAGTGGAGACACAGAGAGAGAGAGAGGAGAGAGAGAGAGAAAGAACTTGCTTGCCAGCTCCCAGACGCGCTGTCGCCCTGTCCCTAACCGCTTCTCCACCTCTGGCAGACGCCAGCTCGCTCCTCCCCCGGTGGACAGCAGCAAGTCCTCCAGCCCCTGGTGGATGGAACTGCTCCTCCCCTTCTTCGGTGGACGGCAGCGGTTCCTCTGGGTCTCAGTGGCTGGCAGCGACCCCTCCGTCCCCAGGCAGACGGCCACAGCTGCTCCCCTGGCAGATGGCAGTGGCGAGGACTCGGTGACAGCGTATCCCTCCTCCCTCCTGGATTTCAGCACCACTGTAACAGTTTAAGGATGGGCAAGGAGGAGGCGGGAACCGACTGAACAGTCAACATAAAGGTTTAATAATAAAAATGAACTTAAAACAACATAATGAACACAGACACACATGCAGCGCGGCCGCGTGCGTCTCTCTCTCTGTCTAACTGGCGCCTCCGGCTCCTCTTTATCTCGCTCTCTCGCTGATCAGATGATTCAGCGCCGGCCGTGCACCATCACTGCCCGGCCACACCTCCTCGTCACACCCATCCTTTTAAGATGATTTCTGTACCATTTAAAAATGATGAATAAAAAAGTTAATTAATAAAGCTATTAATAAAAAGTTAATTCACCCATACTGCAAACAATGAGAGTACAGTAGCATCTGCCCCCTTGCTTTTTCCAGAATGCAATGCTGCCATTCACAAGAAGTGCATTGATAAGATCATTGGGAGATGCACAGGAACAGCGGCCAACAGTCGAGATACAGTGGTAAGCATCAGTGTGACCTTAAAATAATAGTTCGCCCAAAAATAAAACTTCTGTCATCATTCACTCACCCATGTTTTTCCAACCTTTTATGACTTTCTTTTTTCCGTGTAACACAAAAGGAGATGTTAGGCAGAATGTTAGCCTCAGTCACTATTCAGAATCATTGCATCTTTTTTTCCCTACAATGAAAGTGAATGGTGACTGAGACTCCTATCTCCTTTTGTGTACCACGGAAGAAAGAACAGTATGTGGGTTTGGAACAACATGATGGTGTGTAAATGATGACAGAACTATCCAACATATTGAATGGACATTACATCTGTCCCACAGCCTTGTTTTCATTTGTGTCGAATAAGGTCCAACCTCTCCTCACTTTAACTCCATCTCTATCAAGGCGCTAGTTTGGACTTCAGTTTAAATGTTTGTGATTGCATTAGCTGGCAAACAGTATTACCTTTTTGAATCAGGGGTCAGTACAAAGTCTTATATTGGCTCTCGGATGCCAGAGCGCCTTGGGTCACTATTGGGACTAATGAGTTGCACATTCCAAAAGGCCATCATTTTAAGACCTTTTCAAAGAAGAGAAAAATTTACTTGCAAAGGGCTGGTCCATGTGCTTCCAATACCAATAGTGATCAGAGCAAGGATCAGAGTTTGTCAGTGATCAATAGAAACCCATGATATTGTAAAAGTAGAGCAGCCAAGTCGTGGATACGTCTGTTTCAGGGTCATTGAACTCACAATGGTCATTTTAGCTTCTTGTGACTAGTAGATGACTTGCTCAAAAGATGGTTGGAACTGCCTTATGTTGCAGCATGGAGAAAAGCTATTTTTTTTCTTAGCAATAAGTTTGTCAGCAGTCTCTGTTTCCATTAGTGCTCGTAGGCAGTTGTGGCCTCCTTGAGGCGAGGGGAGATGTCTCCTGGAAAGGGCGCCATGAGGCATTTTAAAAGTTACATTCATGCCCACAAGCATTTGGATTCAGTCTGGTTGAGTGGTGATGGTGTCTATGTGTGTCTGCAGTTTCAGAAGGAGCGCTTTAAGATTGACGTGCCACATCGCTTCAAGACACACAACTACATGAGCCCAACATTTTGCGACCACTGTGGCAGTTTACTTTGGGGAATGGTCAAACAAGGCCTCAAGTGTGAAGGTAAGGAAGAGAATGCAGTTTGTTTTGGGCAGGGGATATTTATTTTTTCAGCTGTTGCTTCCTTTTTTTCCCTTTAAAGGAATAGTTTATCCAAAAAACTAAAATTCTGTAATTATTTATTCACCCTCATGTCGTTTCAAAAGCATTTGACTTTCTTCTTCTGCAGAACACAAAAAGTTTCATTTTGAAGAATGCCGCCATCGCTTATTTCCATACAACAGCAGTTGATAGTGATTCACTTTAAAGCTTAAAAAGTACCCAAAAGAATCATGAAAGCAGTCCATGCAACTCCTGCATCATATTCCAAGTGTTATGAAGGCATACGATCACTGTGACACAAATCAAATAATTAATTCTAATTAATAATTAAAACATCATGCCACAAGAGCCAAAGAGATTTGATGTTATTGACGTCTCGCCATATTTGATTTGGGGTTTGTATGAATGGGTTTATCAATGGTTTGATTTGTTTTGACTTAAATTTTGGTCTGTTCATCAATCAAAGTGTTTGCATGAAATATGACACACCAGTGCATGGATTACTTATGACACTTTTGGGTGCCTAATGTGTCAAATGTGTTAATGTGCTGAAGCTTTAATGTGGGGAACTATCCACTGCTATTGTATGGAAATTTTCTATTCTTTAAAATAGGGCTGTCGATTTAATGCATTCATTCAGTGGGAATAATTATATAAAAAATAATGCGTTAAAAAAATGTAAGCAATTAATCATGTCCTCAGACCGTAATATAGAATATACCAACCACCGGAGCAATTCAAGCTTGAAGTACCACCTGTTTTCAGCAGGGGCCAGTAAGCGAAACTCCAGCTGTATAGGCAACGCGCAGCTGTACAGACAACAAACCACTCTCAGGCTGTCTCGTTTGGAAGGATGCGTCCTCCGGAGGTCGCATTTGTCAGCCGCATACGTCATCGAGGTCTTGTTTCATTATTATTTTAAATTTTTTTGTCTATCTTATTTTTTATCTATTGTCAATGCCTTTTATGTATATGCACTTACATTTATACAATTGTTAACCTTTTTTGCATTCCCAATAAAAAAATATAATAAAATTAAATTAAAATTAAACGAGACCACCTCGATGACGTATGCGGCCGACAAATGCGTCCTTTGGAGGACGCATCTTTCCAAACGACACACAGCTTCTAACTTGCTTGACACTAGCGACAGCGCAATATGAGAAAGCCTTCTTGCATTCAAACACAGCTGGATGGAGCGCAATTCTGAATGCAGGGATTTCGAGACATGTATTTCTAAGTTGCAAACTACGTTTAACTTGACACAGCGACCTAAAAACATGGTGTTTATGACATGATTCAACCAAAGTGAGATGATCCAAAATTGTGTGCACTGAAGTGTCCTAAGAAAAGTACTTACAATAAATCTACCTTGAACAGATGGATGAATTCAATTGCAAAATAAATTGCTGTGGACTGTTGGCCAACAAATGGCTTATGTTTAATCATATGGAAATAAACAATATATTGCATTCTAAAGCCACTTTTTGTATTGTCTTATTAATGCTTTACTCATCCGCCACAGTATGTAATGCATTTTAACTGTCTAAATTGTTATATGTATAAAATAGATTCTATTTATAATCATTTAATCATTATATATTGAATTATTGTTATTTGGGGGCCCTTCTCTGCAAATATGTATACAGTATATGCAGTTAACTGTGATTAATTAATCAGCATATCATGTAATTAATTAGATATAAAAATTAAAAAAAAGTAATTGATTGACAGCCCTACATTAAAATCTTTGTTTCTGTGCTCCTTATTAGAAATAGTCATACATGTTTGGAACAACATGTGGATGAGTAAAAAATGACAGAATTTTCCATTTGGGTGAACTATACCGCTACACGTCCTTTATCAATTTTAATATCTAATACAACTAATTCTTTCTGTCCAGAATGTGGTATGAATGTCCATCATAAATGCCAGACTAAGGTCGGCAATCTCTGTGGAATCAATCAAAAGCTCCTGGCTGAGGCTTTAAACCAAGTTAGCCTAGTAAGTATTTCAACCGTAATCATTCACACTTACACAAAGATTATCATTAATGTGCCCTTTTTTTCTAAGACATCTGGAAGTGCTTTTTATTTTGTAAACCAAAAAGATTACTGTATATTTGTGAGTTGAGAAGGGATTATGTTTGACCTCTTTGTTTTCTTGATGAAACTCCCAAAAATAAGCCAGACAAATTCTGTTGTTCTAAGAATTGTAAAATGTTCCATTTAGAAATCTTCCACAAAACGCCTAGACCCCACTTTGTCAGAAATTGGAATCTATCAAACCATAGAGAAAATGCCAGTGGACCTTAGTGGTAAGTTTCCATTACTGCATCTTCCCTGCTATGACATTGCTTCCTGTAGATTTGACAGCTAACATTAAAGTAGCTTTGAGTCATCTTGGACTTACGCAGACACCTAGCAGCTTGGATGTAGCATAATTTAAAATCAATAGTTTTCATATGCCATTGTAGAAATGTAGTATTCACAGTCAGCCATGATTACTTTAATCAATGAGTGAAAGTGTCAAATAACAGGAGGGTTAATGAGATTAAGCGAGTAGTATTCGGCTGGTCATGTGATTCTAACATGGCTGCCCCCATGTGCGGACCCTCTCCATGTAGAATAAAACAGCTTTTATATGGTTACTGATATGACTGGAGTCTTCAATTTAATGTGAGTGGTCATGATTTCCTACAAATATTGCAAAATTACAATTCATGTCTTTTAGGATTTAAACTTTTTTTAATGAGGATAACATTACCGAGTGCACCTTTAAGGAAAACATGAAAATCCACTTTTTCTTTTGCTTATGTGTTTGCAATGGTCTATAATATTGTTTGTGTGTAATAGGGGAGGGCTTTCAGTATGAAAAGCCATGGGACGACACGACCCCTGCCCCTCCCAGCACCACCATCACACACCAAACCCGTGTGTCCATGAACAACTTTGTGTTCCACAAGGTCCTGGGCAAGGGCAGCTTTGGAAAGGTAAGAAGCAAAGAACAAATCTCTTGAAATCTTGAAGGTTTCTTTTTGAAGTCCTGTCCTTGAACAGGTCCTGTATCCTAATAGGTGATGCTGGCAGAGCTGAAAGGAAAGGGGGAATATTTTGCAGTAAAGGCCCTAAAGAAGGATGTGGTGCTAATGGACGATGATGTGGAATGCACTATGGTGGAGAAAAGAGTTTTAGCATTGGCCTGGGATAACCCTTTCCTCACACACCTTTACTGCACGTTTCAGACGAAGGTAAGCCTTCTTCCATTTAATTACATAAAAAACTTGGCCATATAATGATATACCTTACAAGAGATCATATGCCTGCTTTTTTTTTTATTATAATATATTTTCATATAATTTTTAATTATTTTAAACCACTGTGTTGTACTAAAAATTGAAATGTGTTGAGAGAATCTGAGGAATATGGAATGTGCTACTGCAAAATGGGATCCCTACATTTCACACGAATAAAATAAAAGGTCACAGCAAAGTTTTATCATTATCGTAATGCATGTTCTAGAACTTGTTCCCCCAATTGACGTGCCAAGTTTACGTGGCTGTCATGATTTAATCAACATGTAATTCTGCTTGTCATTTAAAGCGACAGTTTGACATTAACCATTAAGAAAATTACATCATGGAATACACAAAGTAATGTAATGTGTCTATTTGGGATGAGCTCATGCTATTACATGAATTTAAAGCTTTGAGGAAATGCATATCTGTTTCTGTGCTGTTTGGGAATGTACAGAACTCTTAAACAATTCACAAGGGAAACTACATAAGAAGCTCAGTGCTATCTGAAATTGCCTTGTTGTCAGTTATCATATCCCTCATTTGACAGGCTTTCTAAAATCCCTAAACAGCATAAGTTTGTTTAGAATTATGTATAGTGATAATTTGTTAGTCTGCAAAGGATGTCTCCTTATCTCTCATTAATGATACTGATCCATGTGTTTATCAATAGGAGCACTTATTCTTTGTGATGGAGTATCTGAATGGAGGAGATCTGATGTTTCACATTCAGGATAAGGGGCGTTTTGATTTGTACAGAGCCACGTGAGTGACCTGCACTCTAAATACCTTTCTCTCCAAAGAGCAAAGATCTGCTTTTTTTCCCCCTTGTATAAAATAAATAATAAAACATACTTTTTTCATTGTGAAATACAGTAAAAGCCATTGTCTCTTACATCCATTAAAGGAATATTCCGGGTTCAAAACAAGTTAAGCTCAATCGTCAGCATGTGTGGCATAATATTGATTACATTAAAAATTTATTTGGGCTTGCCCCTCCTTTTCTTTAAAAAAAGCACAAATTTAGGTTACAGTGAGGCACTTACAATAGAAGTGAATGGGGGGCCAATCCGTAAACGTTAAAATACTCACTGTTTCAAAAGTATAGACACAAGATGTAAACAGTATGCCTGTTAACATGATTTTAGCGTGATAAAATTACTTACTAACCTTTTCTGTGTAAAGTTAGAGCCAATTTAACAACTTTGTTGCCATGATGATGTAGTCAACAAACCCTAAAATGACTGAAAAAATGACGATTTAAACAACTTTACAGCTCAAATAATACACAAGTTTTATCAGAAGAATTAATGTAAGTGCTTTTATAAAATTCTTAGTGCCACATTTCTGCCTTTTAAACCCTCCAAACATTTGTCCCATTCACTTCTATTGTAAAGACCACTGTAACCTTGATTTTTGCTTTTTTTTTAAAGAAAAGGAGGGACCAGTCAAAACTATTTTTTGTGGTACTCAGTATTATAACACAATGCTCGACAGCTTAAGTGATGTGCTGTTGATTACCAAAAAAAAAAACAATATCAACACATATTTTAGTTTTTGAAAACATATAAAAAATGTGTGTACTGTGAAAGTCAGTGGGGCAAATGTCAAGCACTGGAATAAACGTTAAATAAACACAATTTATCAGTTTAATTTTATTACTGTAAACTAGTTTTTTGTTTGTTTTTATGATATGTGCGATGCATCAAAATTATTTCCTTTGATAATTAACCGCATGCCACAGTTGCTGTTAGTGGAGCTTAACTTTTAATCTAGAATATTAAAGAATTAACAATTATGTTAATTCACTAGTCCTTACATAAGTTGATTTGCAATGATGACAAAACTGATTGCAATAATGGCGAGTGATGCTTGTCTGTTTTTTGTCACAGGTTCTATTCTGCTGAAATCATCTGTGGACTACAGTTTCTGCACTCAAAGGGCATTATATACAGGTGAGATTCAAAAGACGACTGGTTCTGTGGTCTGTTGACATTTCAATGTGTAGAAAATCTTTTCTTGTATGGACCTAATATTATACATCTGTCTGTACCTTCTCAGAGATTTGAAGTTGGACAATGTGATGCTAGACAAAGATGGACACATTAAGATTGCAGACTTTGGAATGTGCAAAGAGAACATGTTTGGAGAAAACCGAGCCACCACATTCTGTGGTACACCAGATTACATTGCTCCTGAGATCCTTCTGGGACAAAAGTACACTTTCTCTGTGGACTGGTGGTCATTCGGCGTGCTGCTCTACGAGATGCTGATCGGCCAGTCGCCATTCCAGGGCGACGATGAGGACGAGCTGTTTGAATCGATTCGCATGGATGTACCTCACTACCCACGTTGGATTACCAAGGAAGCCAAAGACCTGCTGGAGAAGGTATGACCTACTGTATAGGATCTTAAAGGAATATTCCAGGTTCAGTCAAAATTAAGCTCAATCGACAGCATTTGTAGCATAATGTTGATTACCACAAAAATTAGTTTTGACTCTCCTATTCTTTAAAAAAAGCAAAAATCTGGGTTCCAGTGAGGCACTTACAATGGAAGTGAATGGGGCTAATCCGTAAACATTAAAATACTCAGTTTCAAAATTATAGCCACAAAATGTAAAAAAATATGATTCTTAATATAATTTTAGTATGATAAAATCACTTGCTAACCTTTTTTGTATGAAGTTACAAGTGGCAAGAAAAAGTATGTGAACCCATTGGAATTACCTGCATTTTATATATAAATTTGTCTTAAAATATGGTATGATCTCATCTAAGTTACAATCATGAACAAACACAATCTGTTTTAACTAACAACGTACACATTATTGTATTGTTTTTGTACATATTAAATACATCATTCAAAAATTCACAGTGTAGGTTGGAAAAAGTTTGTGAACCCCTAGGCTAATGACATCAAAAAAGGAGTTCGCAAACTTGGCATCCAATTAATGAAACGAGATTGGAGATGTGGGTTAGAGCTACTTTGACTTATAAAAAGCACTCAAACATTTCGAGTTTGCTATTCACATGAAGTATCTGCTGATGTGGACCATGCCTTGCAAAAAAAGAGATCTCAGAAGTCCTACGATCAAGAATTGTTGCTTTACATAAAGCTGGAAAGGTTTACAAAGTTATCTGGAAGAGCTTCGATATTCATCTCTCCACAGTTAGACAATTTGTCTATAAATGGAGACTATTTAGTACTGTGGCTACTCTCCCTAGAAGTGGCCGTCCAGCCAAGATGACTCAAAGGGCACACCGCAGAATGCTCAATGAGTTAAAAAAGAACCCTTGAGTGACAGCTAAAGACTTGAAGGAATCTTTGGACTTGATTAACATTTCTGTTCATTAGTCTACTATATGGAAACATTAAGCAGACATGGTGTCTATGGCAGAACACCACGAAGAAAGCCGCTGCTTTCCAACAAAAACATTGCTGCACGCCTGAAGTTTGCCAAAGACCACCTTGACACTCCACAGCACTACTGGGAAAATGTTTTGTGGACTGATGCAACTAAGGTTGAATTGTTTGGTAAGAACATGCAACACTACGTATGGTGTAAAAAGGCACTGCATACCAACATGAAAACATCATCCCAACAGTGAGGTATGCTGGAGGGAGTATTATGATTTGGGGCTGCTTTGCTGCTTCGGGGCCTGGACCACTTTCCATCATCGAGGGAAAAATTAATTTCCAAATTTATCAAGCTATTTTACGGGATAATGTAAGGGTGGTTGTGCGCCAGCTGTAGCTCAGTAGAAGTTGGGTGATGCAGCAGACATTGACCCTAAACATCGAAGTAAATCCACTACAGAATGGCTTCAAAAAAAGAAAATCCATCTTTTGGAGTGGCCCAGTCAGAACCTTAACCCAATAGAGATGCTGTGGAATGACCACAAGAGAGCTATTCACACCAGACATCCTAAGAATATGGCTGAGCTGAAGCAGTTCTGTAAGGAAGAATGATCCAGAATTCCTTCTTAGTTTTGTGCAGGTCTAATCCACAGCTACCGGAAACACTTGGTTGAGGTTATTGCTGCCAAAGGAGGATCGACCAGTTATTAAATCCAAGGGTTCACTTACTTTTTCCACAGAACTTTGAAAGTTTAATGGGATGTGTTTAATAATGACATGAAAGATTATAACTGTTTATGTGTTGTTAGCTTAAGCACATTGTGTTTGTCTGTATTTGTGACTTTGATACAAATAAGATCACATTTTATGACCAATTACTGCAGAAAACCAGCTAATTCCTGCCACTGTATATCCAGTTTTACAACTTCATTGCCATGGCGACGTAACTATGTAAACTCTAAAACCCTAAAATGACTGTAAAAACTTTATCAACTTTACTGCTCAAATACTACACAAATTTTAACAAAAGAATTAATGAAAGTGCTTTTATAAAATTATAAGCTTCATAATTCTGCCTTTAAACCCTCCAAAAATGTTCCCCATTCACTTCCATTGTTAGGACCTCACTGTAATCTTGATATTTGCTCTTTTTTTTTTTTTTAAGAAAAGGAGGGTCAAGTCAAAATAAATTTTTGGTGTAATCAGCATGCCATACATCTTGTTGATCGAGCTCAAATTGTATTGAACCCAGAATATTCATTTAAGTACTCAGTTTAAGCTTTATAGGGTCAATTACTTGCACTGACTCATCTAGATAGCATTTTATTTATTTATGTGTATATTTGCCCTTTTCAACAGTTATTTGAGCGGGATCCAACCCAGCGACTTGGTGTTGTTGGAAATATCCGTGGACATGCCTTCTTCAAGACAATCGACTGGATTGCGCTGGAGAAACGACAACTCAATCCACCATTCAAGCCGAAAGTGGTAAGATTCTGACATTTATTTTAACAAAATCTAGTGAAACTATAGGCCACTCAAAATGTGACTCAAGTCTACGGTTAAACATTTCTAGAACAGTGTGAACTGTTTGAAGACAACTTACAGATAATTGCATGATTAATTTTATGATGAAATCTGATTTGTTGCATGATTCACTATAATGCACTGTAAATGGAAACAATGCATAGCAATGATTTAATGGGTTTTATCGCATTTGGGATATGGTGTAGCAATAAAATGTCATAGCAAATGTGTGTCCATTCATATATGTTTAGTTAGTGTATGTCTGATCTTTTATGGCTGGAAACTTGTTAAAAAATGTTCACGATCAACCTATAACCATTGCCATATCTCTGTTATAATGATGACATTACAATCAAGGGCTCATATCATGAGGAATCAACATTTTCCTTGATCTGTTGACATAAAAGGTTTCAATGTTCTATAAAACCATACTGACTTTCAGAACTCAAAACTTCCTTCCCAGTCCAAAAACACCATTTACTGAAACTAAAATGGTCATGAAAAACAAAATTATGCCACTTATATATCCTTGGGATATGATTGGTAGGCCAAGATAAACAAGCTCCTCTCGACTTGCATTTGGAACTTCATTAAAAAGAAACCTATGCTATGAACTTTTAAGCAGTGTTTTATCATAAAATCTTTGACTCATCAAGAGATGCCCAGTGACAAGACATCTCTGTTCCTCTAATTGCAGAAATCCCCGAATGACTGTAGCAACTTTGATCGGGAGTTCCTCAGTGAAAAGCCCCGTTTCTCACACTGTGACAAGAACCTGATTGACTCCATGGACCAGACAGCCTTTGCTGGCTTCTCTTTCATTAATCCCAATATGGATACCATTATGGAAAAATGAGAGGTTTTAGACAGGATTTTGGTCAAGACTTCCAGTCCTACCCATTTAAAGCAAAAACAGCATACAGGAGCCAGGAGTTCAACCAGTGTTACACTTGTTATACTTTCTGGATGATCCAACTAGATTATTTATGTCTTCTTCATTGACCAGATTAAAACTTCAAATCAAATTAACTTTGTGATGTACTATATTTGTTAATGTATATATATCCTTAACATAGATATATGAACACATTCTTGTGATTTAAAATGAACCTTTTTTCCATTCACACTTACACACACATACATGTAGATAGAATCAACCTTATAAAAAGAGACTCAAAACCTTAAAGAAAGGGATTGTATAGTGTAACTCTTTTTGGTGTTACTGTAAGTTTCATATGCTGGGAATTTGATTGAATAATGGCCTTCTTAACACTCATGAATCCTCTTTGTGCATCCTCATACACCCAGTGTGTAGGGCAAAATGTCTCATTGTTAACAGAATTTCATACTAAGATTTATTTGAGGGACGTTTTGGCCTTTTTTGTAAGTTATCTTTCTGATCTGAAACCACTTTAACAGTGTAAGTTTAAATTTTAAGGTGCTGATTTCACCAGTGGGAGCTAAGATCTAAGCATGCACAAAATAATGTTTAAGTATGGGTCTATAATTCATGGAAGTTTGAGAAGGCCTGCATCTTGTAGACTTGTGTAGGTGAATCTAAAATCTCTGCAATATAAAAAAAAAAAAAAAAAATAGAAATAGTAAAGTCTTGACAGACATCTTGTTCATAAGTATGATTACATTTATGGTACTGTAATAGGTAGTATATTGGTGGATGGAGGTTATAGATCACATTAGCAAGAGAGTATAAATATATGTACTGTTATTTAATGTTGGTATTTTAACAAAATATGATACTGTATATAAAAATATATGTATATTGTTCTGAACTGTTGTTGTTGGAGGTAATAATGCACTTCTTTTTTTTTTAACTGAATTTACTCTTCAGAACTCAACACTATTAAATGTATCTTTAATTTTCATTTTGACTTCTGTCTGATTGTTGTGTTGCAGTGGCGGCATCTTCATCTCGTCACCATGTTTATCATAGGCCAAAATACCATACTCCCATTACATCATCTGTGGAAACTCTGGAATTAGCCACCACTGTCATTAAAAAAGGGATAGTTCACCCAAACATTTCCCCATATTCTCTCATCATTTACTCACCCTCATGTCATCCCAGATGTGTATGACTTTTTTCTTCAACAGAACACAAAGAAAGATTTTTAGAGGAATATCTCAGCTCTGTAGGTCCATACAATACAAGTGAATGGTGACCAGATCTTTCAAGCTCAAAAAATCACACAAAGGCAGCATATAAGTAATCCATATGACTCAATTGGTTAAATCCATGTCTTCGGAAGTGATATAATAGGTGTGGGTGAGAAACAGATAAATATTGAAGTCTTTTTTTTTTACTATAAATCTCCACTTTCAAATACTGTGAAAGTGGGGATTTACATAATTCAACATGAAAATGGTGTTAAACCGCATCACTGCAAGCCAGCGACGTGATAAAACAATCGCTCCTGTTTATACGGTGCAAGCGCGCAACATTGAAGCGATCTAGTTTTGTCTTGTCACATCGTGACGCTCCCACGTAAAACAGCACATTTCACAAGAAAGGAAGAAAAAGCAAAAAAAAGCTAAGAGTGAAGAGAAACACTTAAAACAGAATTCTTCACCCTGCTAAACACCTGTTAAGTCCCTCATATCCATAATCTGATGTAGGTTGTACAGATATTTTCTTTTCCTTTATGAATTAGTCAAGTTCAATGATATAATAATAACAAATGTACCAGTAATAGTATACATAATACTTATATAAATACTATAATTGTAATACTTGGAATATACATGCATAATATTCAAAATATCATTTTATTATCTATTTATGTTATTATCTTTCAGTAAACATAACTCATTTAGCAACATGGTCCCCTCTTTTAGGATTTAATCTGTAAACATGTTCAGTTCATTTGGTCTAATTTAAACTTTTGAGCATTGACTGTTAAAAGGGAAAGTTCACCCAAAATGAAAAAAATCACTTCACATTTTTCATGTTTTTGAAAACCCATAACTTTTTCTTCTGTAGATCTCAAAAGGAGATGTTAGGCAGAATGTTAGTTTCAGTATTCACTTTCATTTTATGAAAGGGAAAAAAAGCTGCAGTGAAAGTGACTCGTGACTTAGACTGAAGTTCTGTCTAATATCTCCTTTTGAGTTCCGCAGAAGAGAAAAATTCATGTGGGGAACAACAAGAGGTTGAGTAATGGTGACAGAAATTAATTTTACTACCTGTTTAAGTGCTTGTTAAAGGAGTCTACCAAGAACAACAATATAAATGTAAGTCAGAACATGATGGCATTACGTTTCGCTGGGAAACAAGTGACTGAAGGGAAGGGTCATAATGTAGGCTGTAAATCTTTCCATGACATGAATGCCAATACACATACTGAAGTGTACATAAAATGCTTCTCTCAAAGTCACCAGAGTTGAACGCTTTAGTGTTATTTTTGCAAATATTTTCTCCAAAAGGGTGCATGCCCCTGGACCACCCTGGACAATAAGGGTACACTTCTTTACTTGGTCAGGTTCCTGTGTGTACCCCAAGATTAAATCCTGCAGGCGCCCCTGATAACATGTACAGTACATGCAAAGTAAGAGATTTAAGTAACTTGTATATAAGTATGTAGTGATAATATACATACAGTAAAACAAACAAAATTGAAAAAACATGCTTTTATAGCAGGTAGCACAGCCACTTATTTTAGCATTATATACCTTGGCATGAAAATTTGGCAATACTACTTTGACACATATGATGGCACCCCTGTTCTCATCCAAAGTGATTGCATCACTTCAGAAGACATTGATTAAACCACTGGAGTCATATGGATTACTTTTATGCTGCCTTTATGTGATTTTTGGAGCTTCAAAGTTATAGATGCCATTCACTTGCATTGTATGGACCTACAGAGCTGAGATATTCTCCTAAAAATCTTAATTTGTGTTCTGCTGAAGAAAGAAAGTCATAAACATCTGGGATGGCATGAGGGTGAGTAAATG
The DNA here is from genome assembly GCF_019703515.2 of Myxocyprinus asiaticus. Taxonomy (NCBI): domain Eukaryota; kingdom Metazoa; phylum Chordata; class Actinopteri; order Cypriniformes; family Catostomidae; genus Myxocyprinus; species Myxocyprinus asiaticus. The sequence continues at coordinate 13,943,477 of NC_059378.1, forward strand.
ATGAGAGAATTTTCATTCTTAGGTGAACAATCTCTTTAAAATACGTAAATAAATAAAATCATAAAAGCTTCTTGCAGCTTCTTTTAATCCATTATAATTTTACAGTATCGTTTGTTCAGTTTACTAGTGCTGTGATCACACAACACAGCTTCTTAAACTAATTTTAAAAAGTGGAAACTACTGTCATCTAGCGGATAAGATTTAAAACTGCATGTGAAATCCTCTTTCACCTAAAGATGCCAGAGCATTTAAGCAAACACAGAAAAAAAGCAGAAATTTGCATGTTCTTATCTAAGAAATTAAATAAATAATGTGTGTGGTCTTAAAATTTTAAAATCCTTCTAAATAAATGCTTTAGGGGTATTTAATTCCCTTTAAGAGGAAATGTTAAAGTTTTGTGCAGGCTGCAACTCACTAATCGTCTAAATGTTCTGATTAAAAACGTTTTTAGTTTCCTTCTTTCATTATTTGAACGTTTTTAGAGAGAAGACCTGCCCTATTAGTAGTTTTATCAGTAGTCGGTGAAGACTTTGGTCAGTCCATGGCATACTACTGCATCTCATTCTTATTTTAAGAATATACTAACTATACTAATCAAAACTCCTGGTTTTCTCTCTCTTCTTCTTCTTCTTTTTTTTTTTTTATAATTATGTATATTTGTTTCTTGCGGTCTATCCTGACACAATAGAAGCCAAAAAGGAAAATCCTGATTATACAAAAAACTGCAGTAAAGCCCAAATAAGCTTTGGTATTCAACATTTAATCTGCAATATTGTAACTGAGAATGATTGTATATTCCGCCACAGGGCCCGTAGCTAGAGTGGTGAAAGGTGGTAACGATTCTAGGGGCCCATAGGTACAGGGGGCCCCCACAAAAAATTATAAACTGTATTTTTTAATAGGAAAGGGGCCCAGAGCAATATACAGTCAGGGAGCCCAGATTTCCTTGCTACGGCCCTGTTCTGCAATATTTTCGCTAAATTGAGTCTTCCAGTGTGAGTATTGTATTGTAAAGTATTGCACTGAACATTACACGACGATTAGCGTAAGAAATATACATTTAGAAGGCTACAAGAATGTAACACCTTCAAAAAGCATTTGTCCTCATTGGGATCACTGTACAAAATTTGTAAAATTCTGAAAATATTTAAAAATGTCAAATGAATGTTTCCACAAAGAAGGATCCAGATAGATTAATCGCACAGTGGAACTGGCTGCCATAGATAAAGCTCTCTTTATGGCACATTCTAGCCAATGGGACAAACACTTTCTGTACTGAACAAAACGGCACCAAGGCAGGGCGGCAAATCTTGGATACCACATTATATATTGTTTTTCAGTCCTCTCAGAAGGTACTAACTTAAGTAAACTAGAATAATCGATAACTCCCGCGCAGAGGAGACCTGAACAGGTTATGACAACCGTTTAATATTGCGCACAACCGTTTTTTGTTTTTTTGTTCAGTCAGGACACATTTCAAATAAAAGCACTAATAGTCAGCAAAAGTGTTGTTTATACGTTAATTTAGTATTGTTTCGAATGGACATTTGAAACCTTTGGTTGAAAAATTTGACAAGTTCGCCCTTTTTAATCTCTGAAAGACAACAAATATCAATCCCCGTGCTCGTGGATGAGAGGCTCGCGCGAGAGCCTGCGCATGCGCATTGATACTTTGTGCCATATTGGAATGAGGTCGTGAACGATTAGGCGGAAAAACACACGGCATCTAAAATCGACTTGAAAAACTCCTCACTGGTAAGAAACGAAATGCGATCCCAAATATTTACGTATTTTACCCTTTGCACTAATCGACCTTGGCTTTAACAAGCGATTTTGCGTTGCCGGCATCTTTTTTCCCGTCTCCAAAAAAGGCGACTTGTGCTCGTATGAGTGCCTGGCTCTATTGCTTAAGCTATGACGTTTCAGTAACTTGACTTGGTTACAGGCGTTTTTAGCATGTGCACGAAATCAGCCGCGCTCGCACCAAGAAAAAAAAGCCTCGCAAAACAATGCATTTGAGAAGAGGTGTAGTTTCATATATATAATGTTTAATTGCATTATGTGTCTTTTGGAATGAAAGTTGCCCGATCGGCGTGCATGTATTAAATGCTATTATCTAGTTATATGTAGCTAGCCGAACACACTTCGCTTGACCAGCCAATTATCATCCCTTTCTGGAAGATTTCTCTGAATAACACACATTAAAAGGAAGAATATTAAATGATAGCTATTGGTTCTGGTTATTGCTGCTTTCGTTATTTCTAAATGGCGGTTATTCGGGCTTTGGTTGTATACAACACTGATGCATTTTTTAATCAAATAGTTATTTATTTAAACATTAGTACGATTTAATATTTAAATGATAAAGGTGTATGGTAAGCTTCCTCAGCCACTTTCAGAAATTGATGACAGTTTCATTCTCTGGCCGGGTTACATAATGGAAGTTGTGTTGTAAGTCAACATCACTGTTGTAAAGCACAGCAAGTTCTGCGTCAGCGCCACTCTCCATTGGTATAATAATAAAAGAAAGCGCTCACTTACTGCAGCATTTTAGTACATCGTTTTCACTATTACTAAAAGGACCGTCCGTTGTTTAGAGTAACTATCAAAGAGACGCAATGAAAATAGTTGTATTGGATTTGACGTTGAAATTGTCCATCTGTCTAACCTGAATATACTGGCCTCATGGGTATTCTCTCATGTTTATTTTAAACTATATACTGCGAATAATTAGCTAGAATGTCTATTAAGCATTTCTAAAGAATGTCGATCGGTCGGTTCGAGGTCCTGACTGTCGATCCACGTGACGGCGATCACTGCGTCATTTGTCATGTTCATCTTTTCGTCAATATTGTTGTGTGTCATCGTTGCACAGCTACAAAAATCGACATGGTAGCCATGTTTGACTCCAAAATGCCATAATAATAACTAGATAGGTAAAGTTTGTCAAGAGAAACTTGGATGTTGGCTTGACAAAGCCTGGCCTGACAGGCTCAGGAAAAAGTTACAGACAGATAGATAGATAGATAGACAGACAGACAGACAGATAGATATATGATAGACAGACAGACATAGATAGATAGACAGACAGAAAGATGATAAACAGACAGACAGACAGATGATAGACAGACAGATAGATAGACAGATGATAGATAGACAGACAGACATAGATAGACAGACAGATAGACAGAAAGATGATAGATAGACAGAAGATAGATAGATAGACAGATAGATGATAGATGACAGACATAGATGATAGACAGACAGATAGATGATAGACAGACAGATAGATATATGATAGACAGACAGACATAGATAGATAGACAGACAGAAAGATGATAAACAGACAGACAGACAGATGATAGACAGACAGATAGATAGACAGATGATAGATAGACAGACAGACATAGATAGACAGACAGATAGACAGAAAGATGATAGATAGACAGAAGATAGATAGATAGACAGATAGATGATAGATGACAGACATAGATGATAGACAGACAGATAGATGATAGACAGACAGACAGATAGATGATAGATAGACAGACAGATAGATGATAGACAGACAGATAGATGATAGATAGAGAGATAGACAGACAGATAGATGATAGATGACAGACATAGATGATAGACAGACAGACAGACAGATAGATGATAGACAGACAGACAGATAGATGATAGATAGATAGAGAGATAGAGGGGGGCTACTGAAAGCAGACTGAAGGAATATTCTGGTTTCAGTACAGCATTTGTGGCATAATGTTGGTTACCACAAAAAAATAATTTAGACTCGTCCCTGCTTATCTTTAAAAAAGCACAAATGGAGGTTCCAGTGAGGCACTTACAATGGAAGTGAATGGGGCCGATCCGTAAACATTAAAATACTCTCTATTTCAAAATATAGCCAGAAGACGTAAACAATATGCATATTAACATGATTGTAGTGTGATAAAATCAATTACTAACCTTTTCTGTGTAAAGTTATAGCCAATATAACATTGTAAACCCTAAAACGACTGTAAAAACAAAGATTTAAACCACCTTACAGCTCAAATAATACACAAGTACTTTTATAAGCGTCACATTTCTGCCTTTCAGCCCTTCAAAAATTGGCCCCATTCACTTATGTGCCATTGTAAGTGTCTCACTGTAACCTCGATTTTTGCTTATTTTAAAGAAAAGGAGGGCTGAGTCAAATTGTTTTTGCAGTAATCAACATTATGCTACAAATGCTGCCAACTGAGCTTAACTTTGAACCCAGGAATATTCCCTTAAAGGCTTTGTGCATGTTTGTTTACTTTGAATTGTTTGACAATTGGGGTTTGAAGAGTCTTGGTCCGTTTGAACATTCTGTCAATACAAATTTGAGATTTTAGTCATTTTTGATTGCCCACTACAGGAAAGCAGTAGGTCCGATCAGTTAGAAAAGACAGAAAACATGAAGTCAGAACAGTCTGAAGGTCCATATCGAGTTGGGTGGATGTAGCTTGAAAGCTCTTGGAGGCGTTAAGCTACATACAGTGCTTTGAGAAGCCACTTTTAAAGGTTACTATACAAAATAAAAGTTTATTATTATTACTACATTTAATAAAGCCAACATAATTCTTGTTACTTCTGTCAAATCATTGAAGGAATATTCCGGGTTCAATACAAGTTAAGCTCAATTGACAACATTTGTGGCATAATGTTGATTACCACAGAACTCACAGATTCAGCTCATCCCTCATCTAATTTTAGAATTTGGGTTTAATTAAGGATACAATAGATGTTAATGGAGCCAGTCCATAAACATTAAAAACTCACTGTTTCAAAAGTATAGCCACAAGATGTTAACATTATACATGCTAACAGATTTTAGTTTGACAGATTTTCTGTTCTACACGATTGCAGATAAAATCATTTTCCGGCGTTGCGTTGTCATGGCAACAAAATTGTAAAATTGTTATAACTTTACAATAATAAGGTTAGTAAGCGTTTTTATCACAATGTAATCATGTTAACACGTATGTTACCTCTTGTTGGTCTGCTTTTGAATCAATGTGCGTTTTAATGTTTATTGACTGGCCCCATCCACTTCCATTGTAAGTGCCTTACATTCACAGTGATTTTATTTATTTTTTTAAATAAGGAAGGGACAAGTTGAAAATATTTTTTGTGGTAATTTTTCGATTGAGCTTAACTTGTGTTGAACCCGGAATATTCCTTTAATTTATGAGATCTCCTTCAAACTATGTTAAAAGCTTTCAGAATCTTTGTCATTGTTTTTTTATTATTTTTTTTTTTTTTTTTATGACAGAGCTGGCTAACATCAAGTTTTATTGTAGTAACAGTAAGTGAAGCAACTTCAGTATTTTACTGGAAAATATGGTTGCCATGGATATTTTTTTTAGTAAGGGTAAATTCTTTACATAATGCCTTAAAGTTCAGTTGGTAATCTGAGGGACAGGGACATGCCTTTCTAAACAGCCCTGGCTTCTCTTTTGAGTCCCTATTGGAGATCACTGTGACCCCCAGTACATTGTGTCCGTGGCCCGGGCTGCGCCCCAGGGCCCTGGGACGGAGCTGAAGTGGAGGGGGGTGCACTGAAAGAGTTGATCCCAGCTGAGCTGGAGGGTCGTGGCCCTCCAACGGCTGTCAGGGAGAATGTCTGACTCTCTAATAGAACCGTCAACCCTCACAAAGACAACTTGACAGTTCTTGATGAATAGACAGGGTTAATGCAACTTTGTTAGACATTTTCTTTCTTTCTGCAATCTTTTTTTTTTTTTTTTTTTAAGAGTCATTGCGTGTTGAGTTAAAAATAACTTTTTTATGGTTTGCCTGGTTTTTGTTTCTAGTTGAACATGTTGGTTTAGTTTCATTCTAGATTGGTCAGTTAGCCTAATAAAAAGTATTGCCAGAATCATATATATGCATTATTTTTTGCTTTATTAGATTCTTTACTGTGCTTTTTAAATGAAATATGACATCTACACAAGTCTTGTCATTTTTTGAGGCTATTATTGGTTATTGTGGCACATTTTTGATTATCAAAAGCGCTGTGGAGAAAACTGAGTGATGTAAGTGGGTTTTATCTTCAAAGCTACAAACACACTATAGATTCCTCCTCCCACTTACTTAAATGAAATAGGCTGTGTGCAGTATGGCTAGTACAAGTCTTCTCATGTTGTTATCTTGAAACACACACACACACATTCATTCACACATGCTTTGTTAGAGGCAAATACACAAAATCCAGAGAAAGGCTTTAATAATAAACCAAATTCAGATTTCACAAATTATCTCTCTTTGTTTCAATCTCTTTGTTTTTTGTGTGATTTTTTTTTTACCTAATTCATGTAGAAGCTGTTGGGTTGTCCTCCGGGGGGTTCAGACATGAGCCTTGAGGCACTGGAGTCGGGTAAGTTATTCAGTTTGTTTCTTTGTTTTTCATTCCTAAATAAATTGGAAAGGCAATACTATAGTCTGCTCTCTGACCCTGAAAACTATTGAGAGTTTTTGGCTATATCACACATATTTAAATAGAGTGGCACTGTGGTTGGTCTTGACTCAGAATGGTGGACATTTGTTTTCACAGCCTCAAACCTCAAGCAAAGGTCACTAGAAAATTTGTGTTAACTACTGTCTGTTATTTCTAATACACTGTATATCGGCCCTCACTTTCACGCTCTAGTGATATTGTTTGCGATGTGATGAGGCTGTTTCTGGTAAAAGCTATAGTTAGCTATTTGTTTTAATGTTTCAGATGCAGACTCTGGTCAGGATGTGTCAGAGTTTAACTGGGATGACTACCTGGAGGAAACCGGGGCACTTTCTGTTCCTCATCATGCATTTAAACACGTGAGTAAATGGCACCAGCACACAATAAAAGTGTTGTTCACTATCTGAATTCTCTTTTTGTGGATTTACAATATTGGTGACATTTAGAGATGGGACAATATATATTGAATTTTGAAACATCACAAACAAAAATAAATGATGACTATTTACAGGGTTCGCACAAGGTCCTTGAAGTGCTTAAAGTGCTTTCAGAAATTTAAAGACTGGAATACTTAGAACACTGAACATTTGTTCTGTATAATGTGTTTCCATTAGTGCTGTCAATCGATTAAATATTTTATCTCGATTGATCGCATCATTTTTCATAGTTAATTTCGATTGATCACAGAATTTGAAAGTGCTGAAATTTGATTCTAAATATTCTTATTTTCCCGTCAAAATGCATTTATTTCCTACTTAGGAAAGAAAACAAACTATTATGTAACAATATAATGCTTTGTTAACATTTTCCAAACAAAGCCTTCCACAGTATAAAGATAGAAATGCACTAAAATAGCACCAAGTCAAGTAACATTAAACGTTTAAGTGGGAGTTTGACTAATTGAAAGAACTAGTCCCCACATAGTTTGCGTATTCATTGCAATGGGCGTTAAATCTCTTCACCTCTCATCCTCCACAATATTAATCAGCCAGCACACTGTGGCTATCCATGTAGTTACAGCAATCGTGAAGCCGCGTTCATGATTCGCGTCAGGGTGTCAGCGCCAGCCTCAAGCGCCGCTTTGAACTCCACATGAAAAGCGCTTGCAGACACAAATGTCTAATTTGCATTTTCATGATAGTTAAGACTTGATGTGCTTCTGTGGTAGTTAAATTGCGCTTTACAGAGGCTGAAAAATATTTTATGAGATTTATTAAGAGCTCCTTTTTCTTATCACTTTATCACTGACACTGAATCACTGCTGTGTGTGTTTGTGGTGTGTGCGTCAGTGTAATGACTCCGGGCGGACACATCGTAAAGGTTGCTAGCGCAGAAGCTTCAAAGAAACCGTGCGACTCATCTCTCGTTAATGTGTGCTGGACCAAAATATTAGATGCTTCTTGAACTGACACCCTTAAAGACAATGTTTGAGCTTGGTTTACAAATGAATGTAAACTCAATGTAAAAACTTGTAAATTGAATAAATTATTTCAAACAGTGACAGCTGTATCAGCTATAAAACATTATTATATATGCAATTTCATGACAAAATAATAATTGATAGAATTTTAAAAATGTAAAAATTCAACAAACTAAAATGTGATTTATAATAATGATAACAAACAGGCTTGGAACAGAAAAAACTAGCTGTCCCTTGCATGTTTTCACTTATATTGCTTTTCCTGTACCTGATCAGCCTGAATGTAGCCAACTTTTTTGTTTGTGACCTGTTTCTGTCATACTTTTTCATATAATTGTTGTTATATCAAATTGCGATTATATCGAATTGTGAACCTCATATCGTACATTGAACCAAATCGTGATAACCATATCATCCCTCCCCTTGTGACATTATGAAATCAACACTCGGATTAACTTGTTATGCTTCAGTGGTGTGTTCATCTGCTGTAAGACCAATAAGTGGCCATTTAGATCTTGAACTTAATTTCAGGGTCAGAAATGAACGTGGACAGGTGGCACCAAAAGTGTCAGAAATATTTATTCATTGCCTCGGAGGCAAATGTTGTTGAATGTGGAGCTAATATGAAGTGGTTTTTGAACTTGTGCCTTATTAACAGCTGCTTTTCTGTTTGTCATTGATTTAATTTTATTCACCTTATTCAGCCCCGCCACTTTTCCGCGCTCCGCTCTTCTGAATTTTTGTCATCTAACCTCCTGTTTGTATTGAAACTACTGAGAAAAGTCGATCAAAATGGATTACGTGTGGGAGCACAGAAAGTATTTTTCACTGAGAGTTGATGGTGTGAGTCTACACCACCCCTTTACTTGTGAGAATGCCTGTGAGATGTTTTTCTGTCACGCTAAATGTTTGTTTTTTCCAACACCTGCGGAGGTAAATTGAACCTGGCAGATCACATTCAGACAGCTGTGATACACAGCACTTTTTCATAATACAAGCATTTAATTGTTATACGTGTAATTCTGCTTAATTTTTAGGTTTCAACTTAATCATTTGTGTTCAAATGTGTAGTTGACATTAAATTTCCAACAGTGACAGCACGTATTATTACACATGCAAGTTCATAACATTAAAGAAAATTACAATTGTACTTTTTAAAATTAATTTTTCACCTAACATGTTTTAGAGGCTTAAATGTGATTAAAATAGTTGTACATGTAATATAAAATAAAATATACACTTTCACATGTATATGTGTGGTGCGTATAAATATAGTTGCACCCGTCCCGGTTTAACGCTCAAAAAATCAACTCGCCTTAACAACACGATGGGTGAATGACACGAAAAGATGGCCAGCAAGAAGTGTCGTACAGAGATATTTTTAATGACTTTGTTGTCTCTTGGAGTTTCATGAGCACAGAGGCACATCAGTACGTCCACAGCTTGAAGGTAGGATCTTGTGGATTTATGAATGAAGTACTCTTGTTTTAAAATCTCTCCACTCTGCTTCCAGTTGTTATGACATCCCCTGAACACTTTAAAATACTCATATAACCTGTATCCACTTCGCTAGCTAATTACACTTAGACATCAACACCATAGAACTCTATATAGCGACCGCTAGACTACGTTAATATTGCATTTTAATTTTCCTTTGTGCATTTGCCTGCCGTAGGCAACAATGAAACAGCTTTTCTCGCCTAAATCTTGACGTTACACTCAATAGTTCACCCAAAAAGAAAATTTTGTCTTAACTTAAAGTGATTATATCACTTCAGAAGACTTGGAAAGTATGTTTCTATGTGTTAGTGCAAATAATATATATTTTTTTTATAATTCTTTTTTTGTCATTTTTGAATCTGTTTTGCATAGTGCTAATTTTAAGAATAACAGGTTTGAAAGTTGAAATTAAATTCTAAATTTCAAGTAAACGATTACTCGTTTTGTTGTGTTGGAGTACTCGACTACAAAATTAAACTAAATGCCCATCCCTAAAGGAAAGTAAGAAACGCGCATGGCTTGTCACGCTGTTGACAAGCTAGTTATTGTACTACTTCTATACTTTACTATGACGCAAAAGGTCAACCGGAAAATGTCTACTGGGGTGGGTAAAAATATAGATTTTCCGATGCATCGCGGTCTTCGTTTGACCGATCTCGATTCTTAAATCCCAAGATCGATTTTTTTACTCTATGCGCATCCCTCTACTACAATGAGAGGAAGTTGCTCACATTAGCAACCAAATTTCATGCTGTGTGACTAAAATGTGTATATTCAGCAGCGAGGTCGTTTCACTGCGTGTTGAGAGTAAATGGTGTTCCGTGTAATGTGTGTGCATGTGTGTGTGTGTGTGTGTGTGTGTGTGTGTGTGTGTGTGTCCAAAGACGAGATCCACGCGACCCGTTTGTTATTGAATAATGTCTCTTTTGATACCCTTTCTGTTCTCTACAGTCAGTTGTTGATCAAAAACAACAAAAAAGAAACATTTCTAATCACGCATAGGACAGATGGCATAAAGCCATTCGAGTCCCTCTAGTTAACATACGCTCATCTATAGACACTGTTTACAGAAATTCAGTCTTTCTTAAAGAGACAGTACGGTTTTTAACGTGTTCAACAAATTAATGTAAATACCTGTAAATAGTACAAATTATGATTGCGCATAGTGTCATGCATACTTGGACCGAGAAATGAAGACTGTAGGTTGCGGCAAAACCCCGCAGGTATTCCAATTATAACTGCCCATGTAAACATACTCAATGATTTTCCTTTACAGGTGGATCAGGGTCTACAGACCGGCCTGGCTCCCGGTATGAAGCTGGAGGTGTGTGTGCGTACAGAATCAGAAACGGCATACTGGGTGGCCACAATAATTACTACCTGTGGTCAGTTGCTGTTGCTGCGGTATGAGGGTTACCGAGATGACCGACGTGCTGACTTTTGGTGTGACATCATGACTGCTGACCTGCATCCGATAGGATGGAGCAAACAACAGGGTCGAACAATGAGACCTCCTGTGGGTGAGCCGAGAGTCATGGGAATGACTTTTTTATTATTGCTGCTTTATAAGAAGTTGATCTCAGGTGCTATAACAGGGCACCCGCGGGTCCTTAAAAAGTCTTAAATTTACTTTTTAAAATTTAAGGCCATAAAAAGTCTTAAATATCTTAAATAAATGACAAGAAGTCTTACATTTTGTTTGCTGAGGTCTTACATTTTGGGGTGTGAATAGAGGAGACTCTTAAAACAGCAGAATCTGCGTGAGTCAAAATCATCATCTGCCTCTCTCTCTCTTTCTCTCTCTCTCTCTTGTGCATCCAGCATTTAGCAGCTGACGCTTGAGTTTAGCGTGAGTGCGTGCAAGGAAGTGCATTTTTACTGAACTTGCAATGTTACACATGTATAAACATTCATAAAGGCATTAATCCGAAATGCAAATGCCATTATTCTGCGTCTCTGTAAGCGAGCGATGCGCTAACACTATCACTCCTGTTTATAATCGACAAAACTGTCAAAGTTGCAATTTGCATGCGCTCGAGGTTGGAGCGGTCTTTTGACGACTTTCAAATCGTGGCGCTAGCTTATTTTACATCATCTTTGACAAGAATTGTAAAGCTAACTGAACTACTATTTTCTCTGCCATCTGAATCAGTCAATTTTGTAATAATATACAAAACAATAATAATAATATAATTATATAAATATTAATAATATACATAATATGAAAATATATGATCAATATTTAATATTTAGTATATAATCTGTTTTCAATATGCATCATAACTAATTATGCAGCACAGTTCTCTTTCATAATCAGAAGGTCGGGGGTTCAAGCCCCAGCACTGCCAAGTTGCCACTGTTGGGCCCTTGAGCAAGGCCCTTGACCCTATCTGCTCCAGGGGCGCTGTATCATGGCTGACCCTGCACTCTGACCCCAGCTTAGCTGGGATATGTGAAAAAAAGAATTTCACTGTATATGTGCAAATGTATAATGTGTGATAAATAAATATAATTATAATTATAATAATTATAAATTATAATTAAAATTATAATAATTTAATCTGTTAACATTTTCAATACATATTATCGATTTTAAACGGCCATTTTTAAGGTAACTGACGAGTTTTGAATTTTACATGATATTTCACACAAAAATAAAAATTGTCAGCACTTTCCTTCATGCTGTTGCAAACCTGTATGACTTTCGTATTTCAGTGGATATCAAAAGGAGAAATTAGGGAGTTTCAGTCACGATTTACTTTTATTGAATGAAAAATAGATGCAGTGACAGTGAATGAGACAAAATTTTGCTTAACATCTCCTTTTTTGTTCCATGGCAGAGAAAAATTCATACAGACTCAAGGGTGAGCAGTGATGACAGAAATGTAATTTTTAAATGAACTGCCTTTTAACTACCTGTTAAAGTATTTGTTAAAGGTATCTGCCAAGAAAAAAATATATAAATGTTATTCAGCACATGCTAGACCTTATTCACAGCAGCGCCATATTTAATCTTTGACGAGAATGAAACGAGGCTGTGAGGGATGCACGTACAGTTTCTTCAATGGGCTGTACTGCAGTTTAAAGTGTTTTTGGATCATTCTGCAGACAAAACATTGGAAAAATATATTTAAGGACACTCAGTAGACAAAAAACGCCAGATAACATGAGTTGTGGAAAATCAGATGTGATCTAGGAGTTTTTTACAGCTTTAAACTGTGTAGCCATTGAAGAGATGGTAAGTCTATCCCTCACAGCTTCGTTTCCATTCCCATTAAAAATCAAACATGGCACTACTGTGAATAAGGTATTGTTTACAAAAATGTCAGCGCAGTAAGTGGTGGCAGAAAGACCGCTGACTGTTGTGTTAGATTTGACAGATTACATGATTAAAACGAAAGTATGACACAAAACCATCATAAATACAAACATATTCTTAGCGATATAATTACTATAATGAAATTAGTTAATAACAAACATGTAATCATGTTCACTATAAATTTTTGCTGCAGAGTTGTAAGTTGAAATGATCTCCTCAGTCCAGTCAGCTCTGTTGATGATCTTGAAGCCACAGCAGTCAACGATAGCCCTCATTTTTCAACAACGTAATCCGATAAAAGTTTACTTTTGCGCATGGTTTTTGCCACCACTTCCATGTTTGACATAAGCGGTGACATTGCCAAAGCACTGGTCTATTGCATCATGTCCTGCTGGAAAGCAAGTGACTAAAGAGAAGGTTCACAATATAGGCTACTTACTTTAGGCTACATGCATTCTTAATGAATTCATTTAGAGTTTTAATGTTGTATTAACTTGTATTAAAAAAAATACAAATAAATAAAACACATAAATGCACAATAAAATATATTTAAAAAAAAAAACATGTCCAGACACATCAGTGGTTTTTTATTTACCAGCTAATGAATTATTTAATATGTGTTTTTATTTTTTTATATTATTGCAAAAGTGGTCTAAAATTTTTCTATTATTTGGCCTTGAAAAGTCTTAAATTTCATTCCTTCGAACCTGCAGAAACCCTGTATAAAGGGAAAGTTCAGCAAAACTTTTCGGCATGGGCGCTTGTTGTATGACTCTTCCATGGAATACATAAGGAGATGTTAGGCTGTATGTTAATCTCAGTCACCATTCACTAACCCTTTAACTGTAGGGCTGCACCTAATGATTATTTTGATAATCGACTAATCTAACGATTATTAGACCGATTATTCGGCGATTATTGCAACGAATAATCATTAGCTCTTAACCGATTATTCAGCTTGTGCCCCAACTTAAAAGGTTGTATTAAACGTGCTTTACTAACAATAAAGAGGACAGAATCATCTTTTAAAAATACCTCTAAATGACATTCACTGAATTAAAGGGGGGAAAGAATACTTTTTATAAAGTTTAATTCAGTAAAAATTCACTGCAAAAAATCCTGTTGTTTATTATCAAGTGTTTTTGTCTTGTTTTCCATTTAAAAATATCTAAAAATCCTTAAAACAAGATTCATTTACTTGAGAAGCAACATATAAGATATTTAGACTTGCTTTATGAGAATGTATCTTAAATATAAGTGTATCTTGTATATAAGTGTATTTTTTCTCTTGGTTATACTTCCACAAGTGCAGTAAAAACAAAACATACTTATATTCAAGATCTACTCTCTAAAAGCAAGTCTAAATATCTTATATGCTGCTTCTCAGGTGAATGCATCTCTTTTTAAAGGATTTTTAGATATTTTAAAATATTTGTATTTTTAATATTATATTCAACATTCTCAGATAAAAAATGTTCTTCTGCAGTATAGCTTGCAAAGTAAATGTACATTGTTTTGAAGGAGTTTTAGATATTTATATTTACCCTCTCTCACAATTTTGTTCAACTCGATCCATCTTTAACTCACACACACACACACACACAAAACTCTCTCTTCTTAATAGAGCCGCGTATTGCCAATTAGAAACGTATTGCCGATAAGAAACGCACAGTGACACATACATTATGATACAATATGTTGTGATCTAGCTGCATCACTAGCTGCGACAAGTGTCCCCGTGCCAAAGTGAGTATCATCCGGGATGCGGTTTCTTTTCTTTTTTTTTTTTTTTTTTTTTTTTTTGGGAGGGGATTTTTCCCCTTTTTCTCCCAATTTGGAATGCCCAATTCCCAATGCGCTCTAAGTCCTCGTGGTTGCATAGTGATTCGCCTCAGTCCAGGTGGCGGAGGACAAATCCCAGTTGCCTCCGCGTCTGAGACAGTCAATCCGCGCATCTTATCACGTGGCTTGTTGAGCGCGTTGCCACGGAGACATAGCGCGTGTGGAGGCTTCACGCCATCCACCGCGGCAACCACGCTCAATTCACCATGCGCCCCACCGAGAACAAACCACATTATAGCGACCACGAGGAGGTTACCCCATGTGACTCTACCCTCCCTAGCAACCGGGCCAATTTGGTTGCTTAGGAGACCTGGCTGGAGTCACTCAGCACACCCTGGGATTCGAACTAGTGAACTAGCGAACTCCAGGGGTGGTAGCCAGTGTATTTTACCACTGAGCTACCCAGGCCCCAGTCGGGATGCAGTTTCAATCTCTCCCCCTTAGATCGGGTCACTTCACGTGACTCATAGAAGTGGCACTGGCTGCGCGGAGAAATTCCAATTTTGTAGTTTGTACTTATTTACATGACCTGCTTCCTTATTATTTGAACTTTAATAAAGGATGCATTAAAGATATAACGCCGGGGTGTTTGCTTTTTAGATGCTCTGACATGCACTTTTTGCTTAAGCCGAACAGGAGCTCCGGCTCTGATTTATTTTATAAACGAGAGTGCCTCTATATGCACTTATTGTATAATTTCCTCATACTTTGCGATCTACATCACCTGAAGCTGTTTGGAAAGTTTGGAGTGTGTGTGGACTGTGAGCTGTGTTTTCTCCTCAATCAGGCGCGAGCTGCAGTGGTCCTCTCACGTGTCATCATTAGAGTTTAATGTGATCTCATGTTACGTTAACTGAGATCAAGCGACTATTCAACAACGAAAATTTTTGTCGACAAATTTTTATTGTCGACTAATCGTTTCAGCCCTATTTAACTGTGCAGTCTAATTTCTGATAATTAGCCCTTAATTGTTTCATTTCATTTAATTGTTTCATTTGCGTTGGCCATCGAAGTAAAGATGGTTTGAATTTAGGCTTTACAGAGGTTATGCTCTTAATTCTGAAAATCTTTGTATGTATCAGCTATACAGTGCCAAATTTGCATATTTCTTTAGGTTGTTCAACTGCTGTGTAGCTTGCAGCATAGTGCTAATTCCTGTAGTTGGTTGTTCACAGTCGATTTGTGGCATATTCAGGAAATGGGGGATGGGTGTTTGTGTTAGGGCTTTTATTTAGCTTGCATCTTGGTGATGGGCACAACCTTTTCCCCTCTCAAATGATTGGAGGACCCATTTTAATACTTAAAGCTTCTTTTATTAATGAAATCTTTGGAATAGAGTGAAGAAAGTACAGGCATGGAGGAGTGCAGATGATGGTTGCCATTTTCATTCCGCCAGGCAATGCCTTATTGACAGCTGGACTTATGCCCTAAAATACCAAGCTGATATGATTGCAAAATGGCATTTATCTTTTGACATGACCGGTATATTAGAAGATCAGCTATTTCCTAATTTAAATGGGTCATATCATTTTTTTTAATATATAATTGTATTAGTCCCCAGTGATCATAGATGTAAATCTATGTATTTGGTGTGTAAAATGAGATTCAGCACTAATCTAGATTCAGCACTAAACAGGCTGCGGGTTTGCTGTCAGCTCCAACACAGTTTGCACTAAATCATCCTTCAATAACTGCCTCTTTACAAAGCCAGCATTGTTTGGTGGACCTGTGACCATACAGTCCATGCTGAAATGTGCCACTCAAACTGTTGTTCAAATGATATGACCCCTTTAACTTTTAAACTACGGTCCTGTATCTTTGCTTAGGTGTGCGTGAGAAGCACCAGGACTGGGAGGCTCTGCTGGAGAAAGCGCTGACTGAGTCCTGCAGTGTACCTGCTAATCTACTGGAAGGGGTGAGAGACCCCTTATATTTGTTTAACCTCTGGGCATGTAAATAAGCAACAAACAAATGTGCCATTTACATAGTCATTAGAGGGATAGTTCACTTTTAAATTAAAATTCTCACCCTCATGTTATTCCAAACCCATTTAACTTTCTGTTTTACATAGAACACAAAAGAAAATATTAGGCAGAATGACAGCCTCAGTCACCATTCACTTTCATTGTATGGGGAAAAAAAATGCAATGAAAGTTAATAGTTAAACTGTTACATTCTGCTTAACATCTCTTTTCATGTTGCATAGAAAACAACATGAGGGTGAGTAAATCATGGCAGAATTTGTAATTTTGGGTGAACTATCCCTTTAATGACATGTGCAACAATGAAATTTCATTGAAAACAAAAAGTCATTATTAAGAGATTTTTTTGTTGTTATTGTGTTTATGTTTGTGGCTTTTGCTTGTGTGGATGTAGGCCCAGCGTGGCTGTAACCCTATAGATCTGTTAAGTTCTGGTCTGAACGTCGAGCTAGTGGACTGTCAAGATGCTGGAGTGGTCTGGTCTGCAGTCATTGAAGATAATGTAGGGGGCCGCTTACGGCTTCATTATGCTGGCACAGAGGGGCTCCCAGACAACCATTCTATCACATGGGTCTTCTACCTGGACCATTTGCTTCATCTGCCTGGCTGGGCACAGGAGCACAACTGCACACTCAGACCACCAGCAGGTGAGGGTTTCATGAAGTTTGTGGATATAATTAGTAGGGATGTGCACAAGTAGTCAAATACTCGAGTATTTGTTCTGCAATAATTATTCGAATAGTAAAAATACTATTCTAATTTCGCAAAGTTTTGCTTTGCTGGCCATATATACATTGAGATGCATGTTAAATCCTGAACACACAAACTAAAACTGGCAGTTATAACAGAATGCACTGAGTGGCGCTGTTGAGTGTGGACACATGTTGATCACATTTGATAAGCAAACGGTTCTGTCAGTACGTTCAGATGGACACCAAAAAAGCGGGTTATTGTGAGAATGTGGCTTACTGCGAGAAAGCTGGGTTCCTGTTTAAATGTACTGGATAAGCGGTGTACTCTTTACTCCCGTATATGTGCAACTCATCAGAAAGCAGCGTCCCCGTAGCAACGTAATCCCCGCGATGTTTCTGTAAACAAACATGGCATCCGAGAAAGACTATGCTAGCTGAGGTAAGGGACATTCCATCATTTAAACTAGTTTGTATAAATGAGTATAGTTTACTGAGCATGTGGATATGCTTGTTTGTCTCAACAAAAACATGACATGAGATGCAATATAAACATAACTATTATTTGTCGAGTGTTTATATTCGTCCTGTATGTTAACTGAGTCAGTCTACTTCATTAGCGGTTTCTTTTTCTTCGCTTTGCATGAGCTTAAATGCTTTCATTTTATACTTTTTTGTTTTCACGCATTGCTTGTTTAAATATATATAAAAAAATAAATAAATAAAAATAAAAAAACACAGGACATGATATAAGCTTGTTTTGGATATAATTAGAAGCTTGTTTTTTTTAATGTTGACGCAACCTTTATGGCTAAAAAAATAATTTTATGTCTCTTTCTCATTAATTACCTTCATTTAAAAAATAGAATATTTTTGATGAATATTGATGAAATTATTGATGAATGCCCATCCCTAATAATCCCTAAAAATTATTTTGCTTACTATATTAAAGTTCTGTATGCATGGATTGATCTACAATATTCGCTGAATTTACTTTAAAAAAAAAAAAAATGTAAACCTCTTCACACTGCAAACTGGAATGAAACAGTTGTTGTAAAGATGTAGAACGGTGTTATAACCTCGTGCGACCCCACGTACACATGCATGGACGTTGTATTTTGGCTCCACTATACGCAGCACATAATTTACATTTATTTAAACCAACTGATCTCAGTTCTGAACACTCTTGGCTGTCTGTAAAGGGTTAATCTTTCGAGTACAGAGTCATGTGACAAAACAACATGGCGCCAATCACAGTGGAGTTAGTTTTTGGGAGGAAGGCTAACAAAACTACATCTGGTAAGAAACCTAATTAAGTTTTTACATTGAAATCTGTTTGACTTAAAAGATTCTCTGGTTTCATTCGATATGCCATTTTAAAAATTTTAGCAGTTAATAGCAAAACGCCACACTGCTAAACACAATGTACACTATTTTGTACTTTAGTGCTGTTTTTCCTTAGAAATCCTATATTTACTGTGCATGATCACATTGAGAATCAATGGGTTCATCCAACAGCTGAAATGTTGCTTTCAGAGACTTTATATGGAGTTAGGATGAAATACTGTATATAAAATAGTTTGGTATTATTTAAAATTTCTCAACTTTGTCCCGCTGCCCACATATGTCGACATACATTTTTAGAAAAACTGTTTGCTCTAGAATATATATATAAAGAGGGTCAAATACGATATATATATATATATAACATTTTTTTTTTTTTT
The DNA here is from genome assembly GCF_019703515.2 of Myxocyprinus asiaticus. NCBI lineage: Eukaryota > Metazoa > Chordata > Actinopteri > Cypriniformes > Catostomidae > Myxocyprinus > Myxocyprinus asiaticus. Next base: position 13,962,437 of record NC_059378.1, read on the forward strand.
TTTTACATTTTTATTAGTTGCTACTAGTTATAAATCAAAAAGGGATATGGAAAATGCACACAGCATTCACACTCTGGTCTCAGGAGGATAAATATCTGATATTGATAACAAATAGTGTTGGGTATATCCGTAAATGCGCATCAAACTAAAAGGCCTAATTAATCATTTAATTAAAGAAATGTTATGACATTGATTTAAAATAATACAGTTCAAAGATTTTGAAGTTTCATACTGTGTACTCTACCATATATAGTTAAAAAAAACATGCAGTATATACGGTGTAGTTTTCAGTACAATATTATTGCTAACACACGTAGCTAGTTTTCATGTTAACCCTTGTATGGTATTGGGATCAAAAATGACCTGGGCTGGATTCTGTTGGTGTGGAAAAAAAAAAAAGTACCTTTCATGGTGTTTGGGGTCAAATTTGACCCCACATGGGAAATGAATGGGAAAGACAATAAAACAGAGGGTTTTTTTATTTTTTTATTATTTGTCAAGTAAAATCAATAAATACACCACAATGCAGAAGACACACACACAGAAATAAAGGGGTGGTACTATGACACATCCACATTGCGGAACGCATATGCTCACACACCCACGCACACACAAATAAACACAGGAATGAATAGGTGAGACTGCAACAGAGAGCATTTTTTATAGAATTGTTTATAGAACATTACACATCCACAGTGAACACACATAGAAACACACACAGAAACACAGAGAGAGAGAGAGAGAGAGAGAGAGAGATGAAAGGATGAGACCATTACACATCCACAATGAACACACACACACGGATCAAAGGCTGATTTATATCTTCAGAAGATGACGAAGCTGCAGGCCCCTCCACAGCAGCTCCACCTCACAAAAGGAAAAGGTGTCAAGTGTGTCCCCATAAAAAGGATGTGAAGAGCAGCATGATATGCACAAACTGCAAAAAAAAAAAAAAAAAACATTTGCAAGGCTCACACCTTTTTCGTGACCTTCTGCCAGATGTGCGTGGATTCATGAAAAAAGACTATGATACTTAGTATCATTCCCAGTGTTATGTACTGTTCTTGTTTATATATATATATATATATATATATATATATATATATATATATATATATATATATCACCATGTTTTTTTTTAAAATTGGGATGTTTGAAATAAATAATAGGTGACTAAAATCTTACTCTTAGTCTTTGTAGTACCATGGTATGTAATCATTTGTGGGGCATCATTGCAAAAACTGACACTTCAAAACTAAACTTTGACAAAAATACTATCTTTAATGTCTTTGATAATGTCTAAATATATATCCTAATGCATAACTTGTGATAAGATCTAAAAAAAAATCTGTTTGCCACAACCACACATATGAAAGGACCTCTGCAGCCACCTGCTGGTTATATATTGTAATTTCACTTAATTTTACTTAGTTTTTTCTTACCAGGAGGTGGCAGCAATCTGCCCCTAACACATGGTTAGTCTCCAAAAATAAAATTGATGAATGCAGATCTTCACTGAATTGAATTTAACATAAAAATTTCTTATTTTATATGCAAAATAAGAAACTGCCCAAATTTAGAGTTTTTAAATTATTGACGAAAGTGATAACATTTGTTAAAAAAATAAATAAATAAAAATAAATAATTAATTATATATATATATATATATATATATATATATATATATATATATATATATATATATATATATGTGTGTAATTTAGCTACAATCACACTTTTAGTGTGTGGGGTCAAAATTGACCCCCAGTACCTTTAAGGTAAAGCATAAACAAAGAGAATACAAGGGTTAATGTGCTCTGTACTATACTGTACTAATGCAGCTAAAACCATGGTAACAAGCAGAAACTGAAAATAAATTTGGATCTTGAGTGTTGTCATTGTTAGCTATTATGTATCCACAGAATATGAGTAGGTTAGTGAAAAGCACAGCAAGATATGCCTTATTTCACAGTACCGTCTTCATGCCCTGCTTATGGCATATTTGATATCCTCCATTCTGAAATTTTAGAGCGAAAACGTGGATACAAAATGCCCAAGCATTCCAGTTTGAACAAAACAACCAGGACAAAACAGGGACTGTGTTATTCACTACAACTTTGCAACTGTGGTACTTTTACCCTGGGAGACCCACATATTACAGTTTTAGCTAATCAATAGAAGGGATTGGTGTATGGGGGAAGGGTTTACAGGGGCTTAGATCAGAGTCCACTAGCTTATAGAAGATAAACATTAGATTAGGCAGGCAGAGAGCTGATTGTGTGTTTGTGTATATTTGTTGTAGCCCTGCTCCCTCTGCGCACTGAAGCTGAATGGGAGGAGGTGAAGAAGACCATCTCCTCTCAGGCTCAGGACTCCAGCATCAGTGACGAGTTTTACAGGGTCAGTGAATTCTCATTAACTATGACATGTTTGTTTTAACATGGAAGGGCAACCCTAAGTTTGCTTGCGATTTATAAACTGGAGAGTTACTGAGGTCCACTGTGACATTTGTGCCCTTGACCAAAGAACTCAAATGCAGGTTGCTCCAGGGTGATTGCCCTATAAGTCACCTTGGAAAGAGGCATCAGTGATGTGTCAACAGCTATGTTTGGTATAGCGTGCTGCTACTCTTATTTCTGCAGTACATAAAATTTATATAGTATATAGCACAGTATGCAAATGTTCTATAAACATGGAATACCCATATATGACCAACATTTGGAATACTGCACACAAAAGTGTGAATACTAGTGTTTGAATTGACTTTCCATTTCCAGTTTGACAAATGAACCGGAAAGCCACGATTTTTTTAAACATCTCTTTCTTGACTCATTATTGGTTCATACCAAATGCCAAAAGTTAAGACATTATCACAACAAAAAAGGGAAAATACCAAGATGATAACTGGACGCCACTTGCTGAATTAAACATACAGTTGTAGTCAGATATTTACATACACTTAGGTTGAAGTCATTAAAACAAATTTTTTGACCACTCCACAGATTTAATATTAGCAAACTATAAGTAATTTTTCTAACAATTGTTTACAGACAGATTGTTTCATTTTTAATTGACTACATCACAATTCCAGTGGTTTAGAAATTTACATACACTAAGTTAACTGTGCCTTTAAGCAGTTTGGAAAATTCCAGAAAATGATGTCAAGCCTTTAGACAATTAGCTTCTGATAGGAGGTGTACTGAATTGGAGATGTACCTGTGGATGTATTTTAAGGCCTACCTTCAAACTCGGTGCCTCTTTGTTTGACATAATGGGAAAATCAAAAGAAATCAGCCAAGACCTCAGAAACAAAATCGTGGACCTCCACAAGTCTGGTTCATCCTTGGGAGCAATTTCCAAACGCCTGAAGGTACCATATTCATCTGTACAAATAAAAGTACGCAAGTATAAACACCATGGGACCACGGAGCCATCATATCGCTCAGGAAGGAGACGCATTCTGTCTCCTAGAGATGAATGTAGTTTGGTGTGAAAAGTGCAAATCAATCCCAGAACAACAGCAAAGGTCCTTGTGAAGATGCTGGAGGAAACTGGTAGACAAGTATCTATATCCACAGTAAAACGAGTCCTATATCGACATAACCTGAAAGGCTTTTCAGCAAGGAAGAAGCCACTGCTCCAAAACTGGCATAAAAAAGCCAGACTACAGTTTGCAAGTGCACATGGGGCAAAAATGTAACTTTTTGGCCATATTGACCATCGTTATGTTTGGAGGAAAAAGGGTGAGGCCTGCAAGCCGAAGAACACCATCCCAACCGTGAAGCATGGGGGTGGCAGCATCATGTTGTGGGGGTGCTTTGCTGCAGGAGGGACTGGTGCACTTCACAAAATAGATGGCATCATGAGGAAGGAAAATTATGTGGATATACTGAAGCAACATCTCAAGACATCAGCCATGAAGTTAAAGCTCAGTCGCAAGTGGGTCTTCCAAATGGACAATGACCCCAAGCATACACTACAGTTCAAAAGTTTAGGGTCACTTACTCATTCTTTATTTTTTATTTTTTTCACATTTTAGAATAATAGTAAAGTCATCAAAACTATGGAATAACATAAATGGAACTATGGGAACTATGTTGTGACTAAAGAAATCCAAAATATATAAAAACTGTGTTATATTTTAGCATCTTCAAAGTGGCCACACTTTGCCTAGAATTTGCAGACATGTAACTCTTGACATTTTCTCAACCAACTTCTTGAGGTATCACCCTGGGATGCTTTTTAAACAGTATTGAAGGAGTTCCCATCTATGTTGGGCACTTATTGGCAGCTTTTCTTCATTATTTGGTCCAAGTCATCCATTTAAAAAAAAAATTTTTTTTTTTAAATACAATTTTAGTTTTGTAATTAAATAAATTTGTTGCCACAATTATATTTTTCTCTACAAAACTAATTTCAAACATTTAAGCATACGCCTTCAGATCAAAAGGTTTTTAAGATCATGAGAAACATTTCAGGCTAGTGACCCCTAACTTTTGAACGGTAGTGTACCTCCAAAGTTGTGGCAAAATGGCTTAAAGGACAACAAAGTCAAGGTATTGGAGTGGCCATCACAAAGCCCTGACCTCAAAACGATAGAAAATTGTGGGCAGAACTGAAAAAGCATATGCGAGCAAGGACACCTACAAACCTGACTCCGTTACACCAGTGCTGTCTGGAGGAATGGGCCAAAATTCCAGCAACTTATTGTGAGAAGCTTGTGGAAGGCTACCCAAAATGTTTGACCCAAGTTAAACAATTTAAAGGCAATGCTACCAAATACTAACAAAGTGTATGTAAACTTCTGACCCACTGGGAATGTGATGAAAGAAATAAAAGCTGAAATAAATTATTCTCTCTACTATTATTCTGACATTTCACATTCTTAAAATAAAGTAGTGATCCTAACTGACCTAAGACAGGGAATGTTTTCTACAATTAAATGTCAGGAATTGTGAAAAACTGAGTTTAAATATAGTTGGCTAAGTTGTATGTAAACTTCTGACTTCAAATGTACAATACGATGAGGTTGTGTGACAACAATGTAGCATATTACTGTTTGAAATATTTATTGTTGCATATACGTTCTGTTTCACATACTATGTTTTAACATATAATAGGCAGTTTACTGTAAATACTGTGCAGTAAGTAGTAAGCTTTAGTATTCCATTCCGACCATAGCCAATATATCAAAGTATAATTGTATAACAGTAGAAGTCATAAAAGAATGCTGATGTATGAATTCATAAAATATATACTAGTTCGACTTGTTTTGATAGTAGCGATGCCGTTGTAAATTATTTAGTCATATTGATGGTCTATATACTCCTATTTCTATTCAGGACAGACCAGCGATCACTCCCCACTGCTTTACAGAAGGAATGAAGCTGGAAGCTGTAGACCAAGCAGCTCCCTTCACCATCAGCCCGGCCACTGTGGCAAAGGTATCATATTTGACCCTCTTTATCCTTTGAAGTACTTCCTTCCCCTGTACTCTTATTGCCCCAAAACTGTGGTTAATGGTTTGGGGTTATGAAAAAGTAGCTTAAGAAAAAGCTTTAATTTAGTATTCTGTCACAACTTTTGGCCTGTTAATAATCACAGTTTTTCCATGATCACTAGAAATAACAGGTAATTTAAATTTTTATTTCCAATGCCTGGAAAAGTCCTGGAAATGTATAAAAGTTATAGAATTCTCTATAGTTATACAATATAGAATATACATTTTATATACTTAAATATTTAAGTAGCTAGATATTGCTCTTATGTAGAGTTAAACGTGCTTGGAATCCATAGTGATGTACAATTAGTTAGTAAATTGTTCTCTCAAATCAGCTCTTTTCAATTAATTTGTCAAACAGGCTTATAAATCGGTCTGAAAGATTCATTAGCAAATCAGTTTCCATGGTCAAAACATTTGGAAACCCTACAATCAAAAGGCTTCAGGCCCTATTTATACCTTGCATTAACATGGTTTTCATGTGCGAATAGTATCTGGATATTCTTTAGCTGGATTGCATTTACACCTTGCAGTCTGATACGTCTCCACTGTGATCGGATAGAGAGCCGATCAAAGTTACCTGCACGAATTGGAAAACGCTACTTTCATATTATATCAGAGGCTGTGGTAGCTAAAAATTCTTAACTAAAAAATGAAGTCTTAGCAAATTTTAAAAACGGTGTTGGATAATTCAAATGTTTTTCATCACTTTGACAGTCAAGGTTTTACATTTGTTTTTGGCAGCCGCATAAGCTACATTTAGTTTTGTTGATTTAGTGGTATTCATCTAAAGATCCGATCACAGTGTGTCTTGGCTGCATTTACACCTGTCATTTAACATAGTCAAGAGCAATCCGATAGTGGTCCGATCACTGAAAATGCATGTTAATGCAAGGTGTAAATGTGGCCTTAGTGTCACCGCAGTGTCAAAATAATTAGTTCCCTCGAGTCGGTGTTAAAGGGAATAGTTCACCCAAAAAATGAAATTCTTTCATCATTTACTCACCCTCATGACATCCCATCTGTGTATGAGTTTATTTCTTCTGCTGAACACAAACAAAGATTTTAAGAAGAATATTTCAGCTCTGTAGGTCCATACAATACAAGTGAATGGTGACCAGACCTTTCAAGCTCCAGAAATCACATAAATGCAGCATAAAAGTAATCCATATGACTCCAGTGGTTTAATACTTTTGGTGAGAAACAGATCAATATTTAAATCCTTTTTTTTATATTCTTTAACATTCTGAAAGTGAAAGTGGAGATTTCTAGTAAAAAAGGTTTGAAATATTGATCTGTTTCTCACCAAAAGTATTAAACCACTGGAGTCATATGGATTACTTTTATGCTGCATTTATGTGATTTCTGGAGCTTGAAAGGTCTGGTCACCATTCACTTGCATTGTATGGACCTACAGAGCTGAAATATTCTTCTAAAAGTCTTTATTTCTTCTGCTGAACACAAACAAACTCATACACAGATGGGATGGCATGAAGATGAATGAATGATGAGAGAATTTTCATTTTTGGGTGAACTATCCCTTTAACAGACATGAAGGTTGGACATTGTGCTTAGTGTGATTGCACTTTAAAGAGAGGGTGTGTTCCATTTAGCTGAGCTCAGAATGAGCAAGAAACCTTGGTTGTAGACCTTTGCCTTTATTTTAGCTATTTGTGCTGTACTCCTTTACCTTTTTGTGTGTGTGACAGGTGTTTAATGATCAGTTCTTTCTGGTGCGGATGGACGATATGAGAGAGGAGGCACAGAAAGAGGGGGGTGGACGCTCTTTTCTCTGTCACAGGGATAGTCCTGGTATCTTCCCAACACAGTGGAGTCTAAAGAATGGAGTGAAGCTCAGCCCTCCTCCAGGTCTGTAGGTTTATCCTCTTTTAGTAAAGATTTACCCTGGGAGATTAAAATAACCTGAATGCCTAACTATATATTAATATTAAGGACCAAGTAAGGTGTAGCCCCACCTTTTGCTTTTACAACAGCTTCACAAATTCTTGAAATGCTGTACTACAAGTAATGAACTGTCTGTAGGTGGATATTACCTAGAAGGAAATCTATGTGACTTTCTCTAAAACTTTGCATACAGGTTCATTGATGTTGAGATCTGTGAATTTAACAGGCCACCAGCAGCATTTCACTTTATACTGGTATCGAGAAAACAACGCTGAATATAAAAAATGAAAGAATGGTGTCAACTTAGGATGCTCCCTGTCCTGAAAAATGGCCTCATGTTTGTAGTTATACTGCCCAGCAGAGCAGTCATTAGACCTAAGGACTACCTTTGGGATGTAGAGGTAGACTGATATATTGGTTTTACGATTAGTCTGTGCCGATGGTTGCCATTTGGAACTATCGGTTATCGGCAAAAATCAACATATCGATAGTTGCCGATAGTTTTTTTTTTTTGTTGTTGTTTTTTTTTTTGGTTTTTTTGTTCCCGTGTACCTCTGTGGCCAGCGCTGAAGGGTTCTACAATTAGAACTGCTTGGTTTACAGTATAACAGCACCTCTAGAAGTGAAATAAAAACAATCACTGACACTTAGTTGGGATTTGCTCTATCTAAATCTTTTTAGATTTAAGTATTAATCCATATTTTTTATCCTCACTTCAATGTATATATTTTTTTATTAGATATTCAATTGTTTCAAGTGTTTAATCAAGTTTAAATAAGTATTCATATAGTGGAAAATATGATTTTTTCATTCCAACATTGCTATTGTGTTAACTACAAAAATGTTGAAGTTGTAAACATTAGACAGTGACGATCGTCCAAATGCACAGTTAATCAAATTAAAATCGTGATATGTACTGTTGTGATTATTGAACCGCAAAATGTGAAAATGTATTAAATAAATATATAATGTGCATGTTCTGCGCACTTTAAAATGAATGAAAAACCGTCCGCTCAATCACTGAAAAGACCTCGTCATGGACATCACGTACTCTCTCTGTGTGTGTGTAGTAGATGACAGCACTCTCAAATGCGAGGCACATACAGACTAAATGTTTATTTAATTAAATCACAGATTTTTTTACACTGGGCCATGTAGCAAACTGGTTATCTGGATGTGAGAAACTACCGTCATAAACACACTGAAACTCCAAAATAAAAGCTTGATTTAAATGGATGCGTGAACTGAGGAAAAAAAGACAGGCTGAAATAACCATCCAGTAACCACATTATACATCATGATCTTTCGTGTGTTTATGCTTAAATATTATACTAGTTGGGTGCATAAAATGTCCTAGAAAATTGTCGCTGGAAAATGTGCCCCAACAGCACATACATCGTGTCTCATCTTCTAAATAAAAATGAAAGTACTCATCTGGTGAAATATATATACATAATCCTTCATCTGGTGAATATATAGGCTATAAAAAGCTTAATTTGGCAAATATTTAAATATAGAGCATTGTAACGGAGCCAAGTCTCCATTTCAAAATAAGAGTCCGTGATGAATTACGGGCTTATTTATAGTGAAAGTCCTGCGTTATGCAACAAATCTTCATTTTTTCATATTAAGGAAAGATAAAGAAAGGAAAGACTTTAAAAAAAAAAAATGTATGTTCTATAAATCGATTTTTAAAACGATCTGCCGATTAATCGTTATCGGCATTTCCCACCACCTTAGTTATCGGTATTGACAAAATCCACTATCGGTCAACCTCTAGTGGGATGTTGGGCCATTTCATTATGGATCCCTCCCCATTTTAACAGCTGGAAACAGATATTGTGGCTTGAAAGTGTTTTTTTGATTTAGCCAAACATAAACCCATATAGATGAGAAATTTGGGGATGAAAGATGATTCATTATTCCTTCTTTCTCTGATGTTCAAGAATTTACATATTCTCCTTACGCCAAGTTTTGTAAAATATACATTATATTTAAATGTGTTGGAAATAGAGACACTATGTGACCTTTAAAACCATTGTTTGTTTTCTAATGTTGCTTTGCACAATCACATATCAAAGTGCTAATTGACAGACTACTTCTATAGCTGACATGCTGCTGATTGGCACTCAGCATGTTGATTAATTTATCATTTGAGATGCCATTGGGGCTATATTTGTAATTGTGATTTTACTTCTAAGCTAAAATCCTGTTTAACGTGGAGTTTCTGTTATATTGTAATCTGTATTTATATTAGAGAGGCAGACACTTAGTTGATAGTTTCTCTAAGATGCACTTGCTGACCTTCTTGTGTATGTGTTTGTTTCTGTGTATAGGGTTCCAAGGCCAGGACTTTGACTGGGCCGACTATCTAAAGCAGTGTGAGGCTGAGGCAGCCCCCCAGCATTGCTTTCCTACAGTGAGATTCTCTTTTTTATTTGTGAATGTTGACTGTTAAGACCCTAATATCTTGAATGCATGCCACCAGTGTTGATCACAAGCATCAGTGCATTAGCACAGGCCGATATATCGGTAGATATTTGGCCATTTTGAGATTATTGGCCAATATCAGCTCTTGTATCAGAAAAACTATCTGCAGCCATTTTATGTTTATTAAATATTTTCTGTTTTGAGTAAATATTGCCTTTAAAAATGGTTTATTTCAGTATGGGTTCATTTTATGTATGCAGTGTATGCATGTCTCATTTGTGTATAAAGCTGGCTTGATGTTCTGATATTTTATTACTTGAAAATTTCCTTCTAGGACCCATCTGATCAATGCATTAAAGAGTCTATGATGCTGGAGGCCGTTAACCCTTTCTGTCCTGAAAACATTCACGTAGCAACTGTTACCAAGGTCAAAGGTCAACACATGTGGATTCGTTTAGAAGGTGTGATGTCAACACTCTTATTTTGTCCCGTATGACTGTTCTAAATGACCAAAAATAATTATGCAGTGTCTGGTTTCAGAAGAAACAAAGCTTGAGTCCCTAATTTAAAATAGCGAGACCACTAATGGACTATTTTAAGACTGGGCTTAACCCTTAATATCTTTTTATATCCATAGACATCACAGAAGGTTAGTAGGAATGAGGATTAATCTCACACTATATCTCTCCCTCCCTCTCTTTGCTCAGGTCTGAAGCAACCCATTCCAGAGATCATAGTTCACACAGACTCCATGGATGTTTTTCCAGTGAGCTGGTGTGAGACAAATGGCTACCCTATTCTGTACCCCCACAGGCCCAAAGGTCAGCGTTACAACACAATATGCATAATTTCAGATGTGCTGTAATCACTTTGTGTTCCTTTAGATGCTGTCCACATTAGGACCTTCAAATATGGTCACGACCACAGATATAGTTTCAAATGATACTGGGACTTTGCTTGAATAATGGAAATTATTCCTGCCTATTCATGGAAAGTGCTTGTTAATTTTTGACATTGAGTTGGTTTGAGAGATTATATCTTATCATGTTTTGAGAGATTTTGTTATTTTGCAGTTGAGAAGCAGAGAAAGGTGGCAGTCGTTCAGCCAGAGAAGCAGTAAGTAAGACACAAAAGTGTTTAAATATACTGCATGCAGTTTTGGTTGTGAAAGAAACTCATTGATCTCTTTTGTCACAGCCGGGTTCCATCCAAAGACTCCTCACCTGATACTACTAAACAACAGATCAACAGTAGTCAAGCTGAGATAGGTGAATGCTGTTACTCTGTTGGCAAATGAACACCGGAACACTTTGTACAGTCTTTCTGGTTAAACAAGTACACATAGTCATACAGCCTCAATGCTTACTAACACAGTACTATTTTAATCTTGTTTGTGTGCCACCAGTGGGCCAGGCAAATGGGAAATACTGCTGCCCTAAGATCTATTTTAACCATCGGTGCTTCTCAGGGCCATATCTCAATAAGGGCCGTATTGCAGAGCTACCCCAGTGTGTGGGCCCTGGGAACTGTGTTCTGGTACTAAAGGAGGTTAGCCATTTTTTTTCCCCTTGTAAGAGACCTACATGAGTCATAAATAAATATTTTACAGAATTTCAATACTTTTAGCAAATTATTCTGTTCTGTCCTATACAACTCTAATAAAAAACTTGATGAATGTGCTATTTAAAGCCTTAGTAATACCCCTGCTGTGTGATTCTAATGTTGACCTGCTGACCCGTGGCCCGTACAGGTCCTGACACTGGTGATAAATTCTGCCTACAAGCCCAGCCGAGTTCTGCGAGAGCTGCAACTGGACCAGGAAAGCCGCTGGCAGGGTCACGGAGAGACGCTTAAAGCTAAGTGAGTATACTGTCCAGTACACAATTCTCTTTGACACAACTCTCTCTTTTGTTTAGATAGGTACCTAGTTTTTTCTCTTACACAAATTATTTGGTTGTTCAGTATATCGCTAAATTATAGTTTATGCTTGTTTTTTTTGTTTTTTATGAATCTATATAATAATTGCATTTTAATAATATTATATTATATTAAATAAAGTTGTGTGGTGGTAGTATTTATATAAAGAGTTCCCTCTTGCTTAATCTGACCAGTCTGCGTGTTTCACAGGTACAAAGGGAAAAGCTACAGGGCAACAGTAAAGATAGTTCGCACAGCGGACCAGGTGGCAGACTTCTGTCGGAAGACCTGTATTAAGCTGGAATGCTGTCCTAATCTGTTCGGGCCGCGAATGGTTCTGGAGCGCTGCTCGGAGAACTGCTCTGTGCTCACCAAAACCAAATACAGTTAGTATGCCTTTAGCCCTATTCACTGCTTGTGAATATATATCAGTATCTTACTTTGAATGGCTCACTGGATTGTAAATGTATTAAGGCAGTTGTAGGAACTGTTGCAAATATACTGTTAGTTTTTTCTGTTGCATTGTTGCCATACAGTATGTGTAATCCTACCAAACATGCCCAGGTCACATTTCACCCCAAATTCCAAAGATGAAAATTATATTTTGTATAAAGAAAAAGAACCCTTTTTTTTTTTTTATAGTAATGAGGATTGGGCTGTAAAATGTGCTTAAATGTAATGAAGATATGTCATAATAATAAAAAAAATAAAAAAACATGAATGGTTCTAATGGCTATATATATATATATATACCACCGATTGTCCTTTCTTGGACCACTTTTGGTAGGTACTAACCACTGCATACTGGGAACACCCCACAAGACCTGCCGTTTTTGAGATGCTCTGACCCAGTCGTCTAGCCATTACAATTTGGCCCTTGTCAAATTCACTCAGATCCTTACGCTTGCCCATTTCTCCTGCTTCCAACACAAATTCAAGAACTGACTGTTCACATGCTGCCTAATATATCCCACCCCTTGACAGGTGCCATTGTAACGAGATAATAAATGTTATTCACTTCACCTGTCAGTGGTTTTAATGTTGTGGCTGATCAGTGTATATTAATGCAGTCAGTCGACTGAAATTTTTAATCGTGATAAATCGCATAATTTCCATAGTTAATCATGATTAATCGCAGATTTTGAAAGTGCTGAAATTTGACTCAAAATATACTTCGTCAAAATGCATTTATTTCCTTCTAAGGAAAGAAAGCAAAACAATATGTAACAATATAATGCTTTATTAACATTTTCCAAACAAAACCTTCCACGATATAAAGATAGAAATGCACTAAAATTGCACCAATTCAAGTAAATCTCCCAAAGCCTAATTGGGAGGTTGACTAATTAAAAGAACTAGTCCCCACGTAGGTTGCATTTTCATTGCAATGGCAATTAAATCTCTTAAACTCTCATCCTCTACAATATTATTCAGTGTTTGTGGAGTATGCGCCAGTCTAATGACTCCAGGCAGACACATGGTTTATGCTGTATTAACAATAAATGCGTTAAATCGCGTTTAATAAATATTTACTCTTCAAACTTTTTCAATTAATCGCGTGCATTCATGTGTTAATTTTGACAGCTCTAATATATATATATATATATACACGCACACTACCGGTCAAAAGTTTTGAAACACTTTTTTTTTTTTTTTTTTTCACATTTTAGAATAATAGTAAAGTCATCAAAACTATGGAATAACATAAATGGAATTATGGGAATTATGTTGTGACTAAACAAAATCCAAAATAAATCAAAACTGTGTTATATTTTAGCATCTTCAAAGTAGTCACCCTTTGCCTAGATTTTGCAGACATGTACTCTTGACATTTTCTTCTTCAAATTCTTGAGGTATCACCCTGGGATGCTTTTTAAACAGTATTGAAGGAGTTCCCATCTATGTTAAGCAATTTTTGGCTGCTTTTCTTTATTATTTGGTCCAAGTCATCAATTTCAAAAACTTTTTTTAAATTTTATTTATTTATTTTAGTTTTATAATGAAATAAATGAATATGGTGGCACAATTATATTTTTGTCTACAATTCTAATTTCAAACATTTAAGCATACGCCTTCAGATCAAAAGATTTTTAAGATCATGAGAAACATTTCAGTCAAGTGTTTCAAAACTTTTGACCGGTTTTGTGTGTGTGTGTAAATATATATATATATATATATATATATATATATATATATATATATACACACATTACTGTGCAAAAGTCTTAGGCACATCAGATATTTCACAAAAACATTTGTCTTAAGATGGTTTTTTATATCTTCAGCTTTGAGTCAAAATGAAATACACATTTTAGACTCCCAAACATTCCTTTTGCAAATAGAATAGAAGATTGCATTACCCCCACAGAGCCCCCCACTGAACATCGAGTCTGGGATTACATGAAAGCAAAATATTTTGATTTTCTGGTGAAATGTTACCTGGTCATTTTTCATGAGATTCAACCATATGAAACATTTAAATCACGTCATGTTGATTATTATATGCTTGCCCCTACTTTCTGTTGTTGAAGTTGTTCTGTAAACTGATCCTGTTTTTAGCATATTACTATGGGAAGAAGAAGAGCAGGCGTGTGGGTCGACCTCCTGGTGGACACTCCAACTTAGAGGGTGGTGTAAAGAGACGAGGCAGGAGGAGGAAGAGGAGGAAGCAGCTCTTCGTCCACAAGAAGAGACGTTCTTCTGCCTCAGTCGACAACACTCCGGCAGGCTCCCCACAGGTAACCTATAAGTATCTGTTGAGAAAAATAACCAGGGTTGGGAGGGTTACTTTTTAAATGTATTCCACTATAGATGACAGAATACATGCTGTAAAATGTAATCTGTAATGTATTTCGTTAGATTACTCAAGGTCAGTAACGTATTCTAAACACTCTGGATTACTTCTTCAGCACTGGTAGATTTTTTCACTTGTTTTGACTATAAAAACTCTGCCAGTACAGTAAGACAAAATACACGTTAAAAATACATTCTCTGAAAAACCTAAATATCTTATGCAGTGTTGTTTCTAAAACAAGATGAATCAAACTGATCTGAGGAAAACAATACAAAAATGATTATCGATTATACGATTTTTGCCCTAATATCAAAGGTCTTACTAGATAAAAAGAAATTATGATTGAATTATGAAATTATTTTCTTGATAAAAAAATATGATCGTGCATGATAACATACATGTAAAATGGCTAGAAATAGCATTTTAGCTTAGCGTAAAGCTGACAGGGTTTATTTCTATTTCTTCTGCTCCAAACTTACTTCAAACTTACTTCTCTGTCTGCTCGTATGAATGTAACACATCATAAGAAAGTGTTTCACCGCTGTTCAAATGCACTTTGGATCGCATTATTTATATGTATAAATGTTTTCCATCTGAAAGGACTAAATATTAAATTAAACAAATGACAGTAAAATGCAAAGTAATCTCTTCAGTAATCTAAATACTTTTTGAATGTAACTGTATTCTAAATACCAATGATTTAAATTGTAACTTTAGTGAAATACAGTTACTTATATTTTGTATTTTAAATACGTAATCCCGTTACATGTATTCCGTTACTCCCCAACCCTGTACATACATACATAATATAAATATAGAAAACAATCAAAACCATTGCTGAAACTAAAACAAAACTGAAATGTACATTTTAAAAAGTATTAAAATTATAACCAATTTGAAAATGCAAAACTATAATTAGCATGTCTTGAAGTCTTGTCAAAATTGCAATGTAAACCAGGAGGAGCATCAGACTTCATATTCCTTGATTTACAAATGTTGTAATGTCACTGACTGCTGTTTGGCCTCGCAGGGCAGTGGTGATGAGGAAGATCTGGATGAAGATGACTCTCTGAGTGAGGACACAGGCTCTGAGCTGCAGGACGAGCTGCTGGACGACTCTGAATACTCTGAGAAGAAGTCACAGCCTCCCTCCCCCTCTCCTCCCGAAACCCCCCGTCCCACACGCAAACGGCGCAAAGCTCGCTCACCTTCCTGCTCGGATGATGAGAACAGACCTCCTTCACCCAAGGTAACATACATTTTCAAACAGTGAGCAGCAAAGTTATGCTCCCTTCTAAGATGCCTTGTTTTGGATAAATTCTAAGGCAGTATCACAATGTTTTTGTTAGGTAGCAATATGTGCTTATGCTCTTCAGGTGAGGAGTGCTATTTGTGTGGCGCACATGAATGACTATTAAGAGTTGCTGCCTATGCAGTGCATTTCAGATCATTCACTTATGAGGCTCCATGTTAGTTAGGATTTGTAGACAGCGAGGCAGCTCAATAGGTTTTGGAACCAAGCTTTTGTTTGTTCAGTCTGGAACTTAATAATTAATAATTAATTAATAATTTTATTTATTTATCACACATTATACATTTGCACATATACAGTGAAATTCTTCTTTTTCACATATCCCAGCTAGGCTGGGGTCAGAGTGCAGGGTCAGCCATGATACGGCGCCCCTGGAGCAGATAGGGTCAAGGGCCTTGCTCAAGGGCCCAACAGTGGCATCTTGGCGGTGCTGGGGCTTGAACCCCCGACCTTCTGATCAGTAACCCAGAGCCTTAACCGCTGAGCCACCACTTGTGTTTTCCCACCTTTTTTGCCGTAAGCACCCCCATAGCACCATCAGTATGGCTCAAGTACCAAAGGCTAAATATCATATATATTAACTGTAATATATATATATATATATATAAATATAATTTGTTTATATAATTTATGTTTATTAATCATCAACAATAAAAACAAACACCAAATGAGCGGTGAAATGTGCAGTTAGAACAGAGTAATGCTTATAGGTGTAATTTACTGGTGGGACATATTCCTACCACTTTTTGCATATGCCAATTTTGTTCCCACTACTTTTTGAAATAGCATTTGCTAGGTAAGTGTCTCATGCAGAAAAAAAATTTCCAGTTCTTGAGCAGGAGTTTCCATTTCGTTTGTGTTATAATAAGTAGCAACCCAGCACTGAAGTTTGTTATTTTTAATGTTATGGTGATTGCTTGTTGCTGCTGTTACCAGTGGCTTTGGGTGACAGCAGGCGGTGATGTTCTCTCGTGCATCCAGACGCGCACTCTACTCGTAAAGCAAAATGCAAAACGGATGTGTCCCTGCTCGTAATATACATACACTGACGTACAGATGCACTCTTCGTTTATTCATATAAAACTTTTTATTTGTGCGGAGTAGAACCTGGAACTCCTTGTAGGTGAAAACTTCAGAACAAATCAGTCATTCTGGCAAAAATTTACTGATCCAATCAAGTTTGTCAAAACAGTAGAAGATTACTTGGCATTATCTGCATAAAACCGAATTAATATTCATGAGTTTTAACATTCACTTTGTGATGTCGACATTTTCCAGCTTTTAGATGCATCCATTGATTATCAATGTGATAACGCACAGTGAAATATAGATATTTTAAATTAAAATTAGCATTTAGTACATGGTCATTGTGTTGTGTGCCGTTTCGCGATAAATCGTTCTAATTTCAAAAATGGCATATCGGATGAAACTAGAGACTGGTTTCAATTTGAAAACTTTATTAGGTTTCTTACCAGATGTAGTTCTGTTGGCGTTTCTCCCAAAGACAAACTTCGCTGTGATTGAAGCCATGTTGTTTGGTCACATGACTCCATATGTCGAAAGATTAATCCTTTACTTGCAGCACAGAGTCTCCTGAACTGAGATCAGTCGGTTTAAATGAAATGTACTTATGCGTCGCGTATAGCGAAGCAAAAATACAGTGTCCACGCATGTGGATGCGGGGTCGCACATGGTTAAAAGACACATTATTAATGAAAAATGCATTGCGTGGATCTCGTCTTTGGACACACATTACACGGAACAAGTCAAATTAAACTTTTACTCTCAACATGATAGGATCTCTGTGCTGAACTTCATACAAAAAGATCAATCTTGGGACTTTAAGAATGGATATCAAGATAGTTTAAATGAAGACTGTGATTAATCTGAAAATCTATGTTTTTACCCAGCCCTAATCCTTGATGTTTTTATTTGAAGTCATACATTTTGTTTTATAAGTTCAGTATAGCAAAATCCAATTCTTTTCGTGTACCCCCTGGAACCGGCCTACAACCCCCTGGGGCGTGTGTACCCCTGGTTGGGAATCACTGCATTAGACAACCTCCAATATGGTTATAGTGTTTTTCAGTTTTTTAGCCAATATGCAATACTGACTGTTTTCCCTTGCCTCTTTTGAAGAGTCCACGTTTTGAAGTTCCTCAGAAGCTTTCCTTGGACAGCAGTCCACTGGAATGGAGTGTTACTGATGTTGTGCGCTTCATAAGGACCACCGATTGTGCTCCACTGGCACGCATCTTCATGGATCAGGTAATTGAACACACACCTTCACATACATTGCATAGACTTGAATAAATCTTTTGGGAATCAGTTGTTACAGCGACTTTATGACAAAAGAGCTCACATGCTTATTACTGCCTATTTAGGAGTGTACATCTGTTTATCATTAGAGGGATGCACTGTTATGTTTTTAAGAGATCAACCTGAAAATATCAGGGAATTTTACAATTGTTTTCCAGGCCTGGAAAAGTAATGGAAATTTATATAGTGAATGTACAGTGGTGTGAAAAAGTGTTTGCCCCCTTCCTGATTTCTTATTTTTTTGCATGTTTGTCACACTTAAATGTTTCAGATCATCAAACAAGTTTCAATATTAGTCAAAGATAACACAAGTAAACACAAAATGCAGTTTTTAAATGAAGGTTGTTATTATTAAGGGAAAACAAAATCCAAACCTACATGGCCCTGTGTGAAAAAGTGTTTGCCCCACCTGTTAAAACATAACTTAACTGTGGTTTATCACACCTGAGTTCAATTTCTCTAGCCACACCCAGGCCTGATTACTGCCACACCTGTTCTCAATCAAGAAATCACTTAAATAGGACCTGCCTGACAAAGTGAAATAGACCAAAAGATCTTCAAAAGCTAGACATCATGCCGAGATCCAAAGAAATTCAGGAACAAATGAGAAAGTAATTGAGATCTATCAATCTGGAAAAGGTTATAAAGCCATTTCTAAAGCTTTGGGACTCCAGAGAACCACAGTGAGAGCCATTATCCACAAATGGCAAAAACATGGAACAGTGGTGAACCTTCCCAGGAGTGGCCGGCCGACCAAAATTACCCCAAGAGCGAAGCGACGACTCATCCAAGAGGTCACAAAAGACCCCACAGCAACATCCAAAGAACTGCAGGCCTCACTTGCCTCAGTTAAGGTCAGTGTTCATGACTCCACCATAAGAAAGAGACTGGGCAAAAATGGCGAAAAATTTCGAGTTCCAAGATGAAAACCACTGCTGAGCAAAAAGAACATTAAGGCTCGTCTCATTTTTGCCAGAAAACATCTTGATGATCCCCAAGACTTTTGGGAAAATACTCTGTGGACTGACGAGACAAAAGTTGAACTTTTTGGAAGGTGTGTGTCCTATTACATCTGGCGTAAAAGTAACACCGCATTTCAGAAAAAGAACATCATACCAACAGTAAAATATGGTGGTGGTAGTGTGATGGTCTGGGGCTGTTTTGCTGCTTCAGGACCTGGAAGACTTGCTGTGATAAATGGAACCATGAATTCTGCTGTCTACCAAAAAATCCTGAAGGAGAATGTCCGGCCATCTGTTCGTGACCTCAAGCTGAAGCGAACTTGGGTTCTGCAGCAGGACAATGATCCAAAACACACCAATATGCAAGTCCACCTCTGAATGGCTGAAGAAAAATAAAATGAAGACTTTGGAGTGGCCTAGTCAAAATCCTGACCGGAATCCTATTGAGATGCTGTGGCATGACCTTAAAAAGGCAGTTCATGCTCGAAAACCCTCCAATGTGGCTGAATTACAACAATTCTGCAAAGATGAGTGGGCCAAAATTCCTCCACAGCGCTGTAAAAGACTCATTGCAAGTTATCGCAAACGCTTGATTGCAGTTGTTGCTGCTAAGGGTGGCCCAACCAGTTATTAGGTTTAGGGGGCAATCACTTTTTCACACAGGGCCATGTAGGTTTGGATTTTGTTTTCCCTTAATAATAACAACCTTCATTTAAAAACTGCATTTTGTGTTTACTTGTGTTATCTTTGACTAATATTGAAACTTGTTTGATGATCTGAAACATTTAAGTGTGACAAACATGCAAAAAAATAAGAAATCAGGAAGGGGGCAAACACTTTTTCACACCACTGTATATTTGTTTTGTAGTTATGCTGCACTGTAAAATATGTAATCAGCTTGATATTGCTCTTGTGAATTTCTCTAGAGTAAAAATTGTTCACAAGAAATATTGATGTCCAATTTGTGAGTAAATTGTTATTTTGATTAGTTTTTTTTTCCTTTTCTTAATGAATAGGTTAAACTGTCTGAATCAAAAACCATATTTATCCATGAATCACAAATGAATTAAAAAGTAATGGAAAAGTAATTGCAATTGTTTGGTCAAAAAGTGAGGGAACCCTGTTCTTTGTGTAGCAACATTTATGCCATGAAAGTTATAAGCGTGACGAATGAACATCATATGAGTGATTGTATGAGTAATTAAGCACAGTATCTGACCCGATACCCATATTCATATTTGTGCATCCCTCTTTTATACAGGAAATGTAAGCACACACTGTCTGCAACTGTTACTGTTTACCTTCCAGGAAATTGACGGTCAGGCCCTACTTCTATTGAATCTTCCCACTGTACAGGAGTGTATGGACCTGAAGCTCGGACCTGCCATCAAGCTGTGCCATCACATTGAGAGGGTCAAGCTGGCATTTTACCAACAATTTGCCAGCTCAGGCTGACATTCTGTAGAGAGGAGTTGGGCTATGACATTTTGGGTGACTTTCCTAATGTTTGTGATCTTTTCCTCTATGGACAACAGAACCTTTAAATTTACTTGCCGCTTTAGAAGCCTCCCTTACCATTAGTTTTTCTACACAGCAGGCAGAGTCGAGATTGACTACTGGAGGGGCATTTCTCAACAGGGTGAATCTGGTATGTTTACAGATGGGCTCTCCATCTCAAATTAAGCCTAGTTCTCGACTACTGTTTAGTTTAATTGTGTGATCTTTCTTTAAGAGAATCGTTCAGCTCAGGGTTATTTTAAACCTGGGTTAAAGGAACTGATCCATTCAGTCTCTGCAAGAATAAGCAAAGCTCTTCAACTGTTTTTGAAACCTTCATTTACTGTAGAGCAGATGACAATGCAATGACCTAAAGCACAAAAAAAAAAAAAAAAAAAAAAAAATTGCCCATGTACTCTAAGTGGTATGCAAATGTGTACATACAGGAGTTTAAATGTAAATACTGTAAATAATCAGATGATAATGGGACTGCTTTAATGCTCCCATTTCGGTTTGGTTTTCTATAATAGCTTGGCAATAAACAATGCAAAGGTTTTTAAACGCATGATATGCCTGATGCTGCCATTGTAAATACTGTAAACAAACACTTGCTTATCCTATTAATGCATTACTGAATAAAAGTGCAGAGTAATAAAAAAAAAAAAGATGAGGTGTTATGGTTAAGACATAAGCACACAATTATTTCAGGTTATGCCACTGTGATAAGGATAATATAAATGGTGGCAAATCCAGGGTCTATCAACACCAAATCGAAAAGCGTTTTGGTACTTTTAAGAATTTGTCTGCTTGTAAAAGGAATATTTTTAATATCAAGTAGAATACAACATTTGTGTTTAAATGCATATATTGGATTAAATAATTACAGGGGCCTCTGTTTTTGATAACTGGACATTATAAGAAACTGAATGGGTCTTGCATTGCAAATCTGTGGCCCTCAACATTCAGATGGAATCATTTGATTTGTCATATGGATTTAATTTGAATTGATAAAGAGATATGCAACCGTCTCCCTTTATGTAACATCCATTTCCCTTGCTCCTCTTCTGTAAGCATTTGTGGTGGAAATGGGAAAGATGTTTTTTGAATCCTCATCTAGCCATGTTCTGTTTTGTTTATATCCCGTTGGTCATCCATTTGATTAGTTTGTTGAATTAATGTTGCTTTCCTTTGAATTATATGTTGGTGAAAAATGTTATTTAAAAGAAAATAAATTGAACAAAACCTTGCCTTTTGGGTTTTTCTTTTCGTTGTGTGAATTTAAAGAATCTTGGTGGAGTCTTTGGAAATAAAACAATGTATTTGGGTTGATGTATTTGTGCTCTGAGTTAGAATAGGCCTTTTAAGACAATGGACAGTCATATTTAGGTCATTTTATTGTTGTTTCCAATTAAAACCCTGTATTTATTCTAACATTCACAAATCCACCTCAATCCCTGTCTCACACTATTTTTAAAAAAAAATTTGTGTAATGCCACATTCATTAAAAGTATACTATTTGTTCCCAATAATACTGTTATTGTCTAATTTACTACCCTATTTTACCTCAAAAGTGATGATGACAGAGAAGGACTTTTATAGATACTGAGCTTTAAACATTTATTTTTTAACAGAATTAAAAAAGAAAGACTTGGTGGAGTCGCATGGTGCCATGCAAGGTTCAGATGCGTGAACGGCTAGCTCAGAAAGTTTTAATACTTTTTGTGTCATAAACCAGTGAGATTCGATACACCCTGTTCCATAACAGTTCTATGAAGACAATATGTCAAAGAATTCAAAAACCTAGGGCTCTGGAGACATTAAAAGACACTTATGTGCTCAAGCTGATACCCCTGACAGGGCAGCAGACTGGGAACTCAGTTTGACAGTGCGGTGGGAGAGATTCAGCATCAACTGTCGAGCATGTCAGAAATGCTGGCGAAGGTTGTTGCTGACTTGGAGGATCTTGCTGTAATACATCGATCGATCTTGGTTCGTTACAAGAGTGGGGGACGTCGAGATACAGATCGATGGAGTCATCCGAGAGGGAATTAGCTGCTAACCCGCTAGTGACCAAAAAAGACTTGGAGCGTGTTTGGAAAAAGTTGGAAGAACTTGAGAATCGTAACCGGCGAAACAACATCGGAATTCTTGGAATTCCTGAGGACGAAGAAGGCCGAGATATGGTGAAATTTCCTAGATGAGCGCTTCCCGAGTCTGCTCGAAATGATAGGCCATAAGCTGGAAACCGAGCGAGCTCACAGAGTTCCAGCTCGGAGATCCACGGAGGGAGACAGGCCCTGATCAATTCTGGCCAAATTTCTGAGATCATCCAATAAAGATCTCGTATTACGTGAGGCGAGGAGCAAAGGAAGGCTTTCTTGGAAGAACCACAGCATTTTCTTGTTCCCAGACTTTGCGAATTCGACGAGAGAAACGTGATCGATTGAAGGAATGCAAGAAACTCTTACATCAACGGAAGGTTGCTTTGCACTGATGTTCCCGGCCAAATTGAGAATAGATACTAAGGATGGCTGCAAAATATTTACATGCCCACAGCAAGTGATGTCCTTCATAAAGTCAATGGAATGAGTAAGTCATTGTGTGATGCTCTCGATGCAGCCGAGTGGGCCTGAATCACTGAACATTCACTTGACTGTACGAGGAAACTGAGCGCCTTTTGTGTTTCTTTTTGTGTTGGTTCCACCTAGCGGCTGGAGTTTGTTTTGTGGAATAACACTCCTTCGGGACAGTTTGTGGATGAATCTGCACGTTCTTTGTGCTTATGCCTCCTATTGGATGGAGTTTATTTTGTGGAATATTTCTTGCAAATCATTAGAGTGATTAGGGCATTTGTTACACTCATGTAACAGCCAAATGGGTCAGCTCACTGAACATTCGTTTGACTGCCTGAGGAAACTACGTTTTTTTTTTTTGTGCTGGATCCGCTAGCGGCTGGAGCTTGTTTTGTGGAGGAACACACCTTCGGGCAGTTATGTGGATGAATCTACACGTTCTTTGTTCTTATTCCGCCTATTGGCTGGAGTTTGTTCAGTGGAATATTTCTTGCAAAACATTGGAGTGATTAGGGCATCTGTTCCACTCATGTAACCGCCAAGTTAGCCTGACTCACTGAACATTCATTTGTCTGTCCGAGGAAACGTCTTTTTTGTTTCTTTTTGTGCTGGTTCCGCCTAGCGGCTGGAGTTTGTTTTGTGGAGGAACACACCTTCGGAACAGTTATGTGGATGAATCTACACGTTCTTTGTGCTTATTGGTTGGAGTTTGTTTTATAGATTATTTTCTGTTGTGTAATTCTGTCGCACAAAATTTGTATAGAAGCACCGGACTTGAGGAATCCGACGGCAAAGTTGTCGCAGGGGCTCTCTTAGACGTACATGAACTGTTTGAGTTTAGATGGATGGATGCCAGTTGGCGCTGTCATGCGCACGTTTTTCTTTTTTCTGTTTGTTTGGTTCTGGGGGAAGTTCGGGGTTTGACTGTTGCACTAATGTTGGAATGTGGTCGTTATAATTTTATTTTTGACACACAATCTATTTTTTCTAATATGTCAAATGTTAATATGAGTGGATTGTCTCTCTCCACGTGGAATGTGAATGGATTGGGGCACCCCATAAAAAGAAGGAAGGTTATTTCTTTTCTTAAATGTAAGAAATATGATATAATGTTTCTTCAAGAAACACATCTTTCCCCGCAGGAAGCTGAAAAATTTGGGAAGATATGGGGTGGACATGTTTTCTTCACTGCTGGCTCAAAGAGCAGGGGAGTCATTACATTGATAAGTAAGCATCTACAATTCAAATGTCTCAAACAGATTAAAGATAAATTAGGAAGAGTCATTATTGTTTTAGCAGAAATTCAGGGGCATAGGTTGATTTTGGATAATATTTACGCACCTAACGTTGATGATCAGGGCTTTTTTATAGATCTTGAAGGGATGTTGCAAGCCGCTGGCACTCCTCATGATATAATATTGGGAGGAGACTTTAATTTATTGATGGACTCAGTCCTTGGTCATAGTGAGGCAAAAGTGTGTAAGCCCCCTAGAGCAACAGTGACGTTTCACAGGATGTGTAAAAATCTTGATCTTACAGATATTTAGAGACTTTTGAACCCATCTGGTAGGGACTACAATTTTTTTTTCATCAGTCCATAAGATTTATTCTAGAATAGATTTTTTTAATATATATTTTTTATATCTTAGTCCCTCATTTCATCTGTTGTTGATTGTTCAATTGGAAACATTTTAGTCTCAAATCACGCCCTGGTGAATTTAGAGGTGTTGCCACATACAGAGAAAAATAAATCATATAGTTGGCACTTTAATGTATCCCTTTTGCAAAATCCTGAATTCCAACAAATGTTAAAAGGCTGAAATCAATGTCTATATGGAGACCAACTGGTCCTAAGTATCCCCTGTGGGCATGGCTTGGGAGGCACTTAAGGCGGTTCCTAGGGTCGGATCATACAGTATGCCTCATTCACCAAAAAATCCAAAGCACGAGAACTTGTGGAGTTGGAAGGGAATATTAAAAGTGCCGAGTCAGAGCTGAAGCGCCGAATGTTGTCTGATGGCCTCAGAGAATTGACCCGATTGAAATACAGATATAATACTATTTTGTCACAGAAGGTGGAGTTTTGGCTATTCAGGACAAGACAGACATATTTTTGGGGGACATAGCAGGGAAGCTTTTGACTAGATTTATAAAGCAGAGAGAGTCTTTTTTACCATTCCCTCAGTGAAATCTGCTGGTGATGAAATATTTACCTCAGCCATTGATATTAATAATGCTTTTAAAGAATTCTATCTTGATCTCTATAGTTCCATGTCTTTGTCTACTGATGAAGATATTAGAAACTTTGTGGAACCATTAGAACTCCCTAAATTGATGACTGAGCAAAAAAATGATCTTGATTCTGAGATAACCTTGGAGGAGCTTGGAGAGGTAATTAAGGACTTGCCTACAGGCAAGGCTCCGGGGCCAGATGGCTTTGCCGCTGAGTTTTTTAGATCTTATGCTACAGAACTGGCCCTGCTTTTGTTAGTTTATATGGAATCATTAAAGAATGGAAAGCTTCCGCCAACCATGACTCAAGCCCGGATCAGTCTGATTCTTAAAAAGGACAAAGATCCAAGCGAATGTAAGAGTTACCGTCCAATTCCCTGATCTAACTAGACGTAAACATATTGTCAAAAATTCTGGCTAACCGATTAAGTAAAGTTATGACATCTCTTATACATATAGATCAGGTGGGGTTTATTCGGGGCCACAGCTCTTCTGATAACATTAGCCGTTTCATCAATATCATGTGGTCAGTGGCGAATGATCAGACTCCGGTCATGGCCATCTCACTTGACGATGAAAAGGCATTTGATATGGTAGAATGGGATTATCTTTTTAAGATTTTGGAAATATACGGTTTGGGGAATACTTTTATTGGATGGATTAAGTTACTTTATAGACACCCGGTAGCGGCGGCACAAACAAATGGATTAATTTCAAATGATTTTACTCTGGATAGGGGCACCCGGCAGAGTTGCCCTCTTTCCCCATTATTGTTCTGTCTTGCCCTGGAACCATTAGCAGCCACGATAAGAAGGGAAGATGATTTTCCAGGGGTGGTGGTGGGAGGTGTGGCGCATAAGCTTTTGCTTTACGCAGATGATATTTTATTATTCGTCTCCGACCCCATTAGATCTATGCCTTGCCTCCACAGAATTATTAATTCCTTTTCTAAGTTCTCAGGATACAGAGTCAATTGGTCTAAATCTGTAGCTTTGGCTCTGACAGCATACTGCCCGGTAACGGTTTTCCAGCCGGGTGCCTTCCAGTGGCCCAAACAGGGCATTAAGTATTTGGGCATTTTATTCCCTGCAAATTTGTCTGATTTAGTAGAGTTAATTTTGACCCCTTAATAAAAAGGTTTTCGAGTGATGTGGGCAGGTGGGCTTCATTACATTTATCTATGATTGGGCAGGTTAATGTTATTAAAATTAATTGTATTCCCAAATTTAACTACCTCTTACAATCTCTCCCTGTAGATTTCCCCCTCTCTTATTTCAAGCAGTTTGATAGCATAGCAAAGTCCTTCATTTGGAATGGTAAGCATCCTAGATTACATTTTAATAAGTTACATAGGCCGATTGACAAAGGTGGGCTAGGCCTACCCAAGATTTTGTTTTATTATTATGCATTCAGTCTCAGACATTTGGCTCATTGGTCGCTTCCATCTGAGAGAGCCCCTCCCTGGTTTTGTATCGAACAGGAAGTTCTTGCCCCTATTTTGCCACTGCAAAGCCTTTCCATCAAACTAATCGGAGAACTTAAGTCGCACCCCGTTATCTCGCATTTGCACGCAGTATGGACAAAAGTGTCCAGAGTGTTTAATTCAGATATTTATTTAAATGTTGCCTCGAGCATATGGCTAAACACATAATTACGTATTAATAAGTCCCCTTTCTGCTGGTCAGACTGGATTATGAGGGAGGTTAATACGCTCTGTGACCTATATGAGAGTGGGGTGTTGAGATCGTTTGAAAATTTGGTCCAACATTTCAGGATTCCAAGATTTCAGTTCTTTAAGTACTTACAGCTGCGCCACCTGCTCTGTACTATTTTTGGGAGTAGCATACACCCCCCTAAAGGGGCAGATACTCTAGAAATGATGATTACTGCTTTTGGAAAAGGTCTCGAGGCATCAGTGTAGTACTCCCTGTTAATTCAGAGTCTGGGGGACGGAGCTTCAACTTCTCTCAAGAGATTATGGGAGAGAGATTTAGACTTGGTATTGGAGGAGGGAGTGTGGGCTAGGATTCTAAAAAACGTCAAGTCTACATCTAGAGATTCAAGGGAGCGTCTGATGCAATTTAAGATTTTGCATCGATTATATTGGACACCCTCTGGATTGTATAGACATGGTCTTAAAGACACACCCACCTGCTGGCGATGCCAATCAGAAGACAGTTTTCATTTTGCCCCAGACTCTGCATTTTAGGTGATGGGGCGGTCATTAATTTTGGGGATAGCCACTTAAAAGTTGGGTCCTGGCCGGAGTTATGGATGTCAGACGAATCATTCTTAGGGGGTGGAAGACGGCTGGGGCACCCTCGTTTCGGGAGTGGTGCGGGGTGGGGTGGCAGCATTTGAGGAGCCAATTTATAGAAGGTTGGGAAAATGGGATTTGTTTAATAGGAAGTGGGGTAGATATTTAGCTTTTTTGGAGGGTTCTCAGGGAGGGGCAGTGGAGAGGGATTTTTAATTTTTAGTTTGATGTGTATGTACACTCTTGTTTTTTTGAAAGTATTTTTTTTGTTTGTTTGTTTTTCATCTTCTTTTTTTTTTTTCTTTTTTTTTGTTATAATTGTAAGTGACCACTATAGTGCGTGTTTGTGTCGGGTGGGGGTGATGTTCGGGGGGAGGGGTTTAATTGATATAACTGATTCTGTATTTTATGTTGTGTTTATCTGTTTTGTGGATGGAATCAATAAAAAATATTAATAACAAAAAAAAAACATCAAGTCTGCATCTAGAGATTCAAGGGTGCACCTTATGCAATTCAAGATTTTACATAGATTCTATTGGACCCCCTCTAGATTGTATAGGTTTGGTCTTAAAGACACACCCACATGCTGGCAATGCCAATCGGAGGATGGAGACACGGCCCATGTTATTTGGTGGTGTGTTGAGATCCAGGAATTTTGGTTGAAGGTTCAGAGTTCTGTGTGTGACGTGTTGGGCACTCGGGTTTCGTTTTGCCCCAGATTCTGTGTTTTGGGCGATGGGGTGGTCATTGATGTGGAGAATAGACACATAGAGAATTGGGTTCTGACCAGTGTGATGATTGCCAGGCAGATTATTTTGAGGGGTTGGAGGTCGGCTGGAGCGCCCCCATTTCGGGAGTGGTGCACGGAGAAGCGGAGGGTTGCGGCTTTTGAGGTGTCATTTAGAAGACAGGGTAACTTGGATTTGGGTGGTGTGAGAGGTGGAGGTATAAATGTGTGTGATTATTATTATACATATATATTTTTTATTTGCTTTTTTGTGTGTGTGTGTGTGTGTGTGTGTGTGTGTGTGTACTCATATGTGACCACAGGGATGTTTGTTGGGGGTCAGGGCAGGGTTGGGGATTGTGAGGGGGAGGGGTGGTTGTGGGGTTTAAATGTTGATTCTATGTATATATGTTTTGCTTTTTTTTTATTTAATGTAGGAATCAATAAAAAAAATTTATTAAAAAAAAAAAAAAAGACTTCAGAAATGCACTTTTGGAAATTGAGCAGTCTAAATGTGTTAACCCGCCTAAGACTGGTAACCAGGCTACATAAGTGTAACTTTAAATTACATGCAAAAATGTATAGGTTTTGTGGTATTATTTTCATGCATTCAGTAAGTGAATACTGGGATTTTTTTTTAAAGGATTTCACCTGCTAGTTAAAGGGATTTAAACTTCCAGACTATTATATCACTCGAGCAAGAGTGCCATTTTTTTGTATGTCAGCATGGCTGCGATTTGGCCATAGAAACAAGGCTGCAGGTAATCACAGCTGTGCTGATATTCGGAACAACAGCCCAATTGAGGGTGTGATATTGCTTTTATACAACAGTTCAACAAACAATTAAATAATATTAACTTAAACTTAACTAAGTTTCAATAATATTAATATATAATAGCTAAAATAGTTCCAGAAGAAGCCAAAACATTAAGCACAACTCGCTCACTGCACTGCTCTCTTATTTAGGTTTTTAACAAATGGTGTTTTTGAACCAGTGTTTTTGAACAAATCTTTCTCGTTCCCTTGCATTGTTTCAGTGGTCAACGACGTGTGTTTTTAACGAATGTCCAGAAATGTTTACAAACGAATCGGGAAATAAATCAAAATGAACAATTTATCATAATCCCCACCACTATTTGGTAAACAAGGAACACGTTGAAGCGGAGTGATACTAATAGTGAAGCATCCCAGTGCTGTTTGACTGTTGGTGCATTCAAGTCCTCTTGGGAAGTTTGTACTTACGAGGTTGATAATCGTAAATACGTTGTGATTTACATTCAAGTGATTTTAGTAGGAAAGAACCAACCTGTTTTGTAATTTCATAATTCTCTCTTTTTCACATACTAGCAAAGGCAGAAAGCTTTTTTAGCACCAATGCAACAAAATGAAGAGCAAAGCCACACACTGTGAGTAATTCATACTTTATCTACTTATTTTATCATTCTTGTGCGCTCACACTTAATGATGGAAAATGTACGTGCTGAGTGACTCCAGTCAGGTCTCCTAAGCAACCAATTGGACCGGGTGCTAGGGTGGGTAGAGTCACGTTGGTTTAACCTCCTCGTGGTTGCTATAATGTGGTTCTCGCTCTTGTGGGGCACATGGTAAGTTGTTCGTGGATGCCGCAGAGAATAGTGTAAAGCCTCCACACGCACTACGTCTTCGCGGTAACATGCTCAACAAGCCACGTGATAAGATGCGTGGATTGACAGTCTCAGACGTGGAGACAACTGAGATTCATTCTCTGCCACCCGGATTGAGGCGAGTCACTACGCCACCACGAGGACTTAGAGCACATTGGGAATTCCAAATTGGGGAGAAAAGGGGAGAAAAAAAAAAAACCACAAAAAAATAAAAATGGTGGAAAATGTAGTTTTGTTGCAAACACTTGTTGCTGTATAAACTAGCTAAATTACACTTATTTTGGGGCAAGTTTTATCATTATTTTCCATTAACAGTACAAAAAATGCATACAAACTAAACTGCACTGTCAAAATCCCGAAACGAATTTTTACCAAATAAGCCCCCAACTCGGAAAGTCAAAAAGGTAGTTATTATGAGTTAAGCGCACACAAATGTCAAATATGAGTGGGAAACTCTGGATTTTCTTCTAGCCATGACTTTCCGAGTTGGGGGCATGTCGATTTTTGTTATTAGTAATAATTCAGTTTTCATTTTGATTTTGACTGTGCAGTTTAGTTTGCATGCATTTTTTTTGTACTGTTAATTAAGAATGACGATAAAACCTGGCAGAAAATAAGACTCATTTAGCTGGCTAATGCAGCGACAAGCGTTTGCAACAAAACTACATTTCCCATCATTGTATTTGGCCGCACTAGAATGATAAAACGGATAGATAAAGTATTAATTACACATCTATGCATTAATACATTTATTTATTTATTTATTTATTTATTGGTGCTAAAAAGCTTCCAGCCTTCGCTATTAAGTGAAAAAGAGATCAAGAAATATGAAATTGCTAAACGGGTCCGTTCTTTCCGGCTAAAATCGCACCGTTTATGTGCGTTAATATTGGCTGTGTCTCATTTGGAAGGATGCGTCCTCCGGAGGTCGCATTTGTCAGCTGCATACGTCATCGAGGCTGTCTCGTTTCAGAAAAGCGAGTAAGACACTTCGAATGCAGCGTTCGAATGCGACCTTCTTTCACGGGAATTCGGAGGATGAATGAGGTGTATCCTTCATGGGCACTCATAACCCACAATTCTTTGCTTCAACGGAAATGTCTAAAAAAAATGAGGCCAATTTGCTCGTAAATATGATGTTCAAACGCAAGTAATGTTAATTCCCAAGTTGAAGTACCTCAGTAGATGGGTGCAGAGTATATAATATGTATAATTATATTAATATATAATTAAAATAAAGTATTAGACTAAAAGTACAACTGTAAAATCTATTTTATTTTCTCTTTACATCATTATAACTCTCCTAAAATGTACCTCATATATTCCCTTCCAGAGGGACTTTGTTCCTTTCTCACTCAAAGAGCTCGCGCTTGTTAAAGAGTGGCGTGCTGTCATAGCAACCATGTTACCTTCCGTTTCCGTTTGTCCTACGAAGGCCGTCTCGTTTAAACGAGGCTTGTTTAAAGGAGAACGCTCGGTATACTGCAGCCTTCAAAGCACGCGTCCTACCTAGCATACAGCCTTCCAAACGAGACACAGCCATAGGCTCACCCTGACGCTATACTACTGGAACGTCGATCGTCCAATCAAATTCGAGTACTGGAACTAACTACATATCCCATGATGCTCTAGTAATACATGACAAAGTGACGACGCAGTTCGAATGAAATGAGTGGATATGGTGTCCAAGGAAGAGTCCTGCATTTAATATGGATAATATATCGCTTCACAGATGTATGTGACAAGGCCGGACACAGACCTTTATATCTATACTGGTTCCAAGCAAACTCTTCTCTTGTAAAAGGCGTCGGCAGGATTTTTTACCAGCTTTGCTAGCAGGGCCGTCTGATCAAACTCTTAAAAGAGCTTTAAAAACGGCAGCAAATGTCAGATCAGCTTATAATTGTATCCATGTGCATTTCTTAACTGGAAGTTTTAACGTCTCTTGACTTCCCTAGCAGTAGCTGCTGATGTGGATGTGAAGACTGTCTTCCTGCTTTAGTTTAACCGGAATTCTACAGTATTGCATTCTACCTGCGAACATAACACGGTCTATTATTAATCTTTCTGATATATATCCTAAAGACAACGTGCGTTGGGTAGAATAAAGTGCATCAACAGGAAACTAGACATCTCAGTCTAGAGCATGTTTGCTCGATGCTAAGGAGGATGCTTATACTGCACAACCTGCTGACCGATATTAGGTAGCAAACAACTGGATGCGCCTTCCATTGAGTTTCAATATGATATATTATCATATTTCGGCGTGATTGGAGGCTCGTGATCTTTCGGTAGGAGCGGAGAGATGGATTTCATGTGCTTACGGTAGCTGTGTCATTGTGCTATCGGTTACCATCACTGCTTATCATTTTTGGGGCATATAGTTTAGAAGAACCCGTGATTGATCGACTAAACTGTTGTGCAATGGCGGGTGGTGGGGTCAGTGTGTTGTCCCGGGGTCAGCTGCCGTCTGCATCCTCCAACTCTTCACCCACTGATGCTGATAACCGGGGCTGCTCCAACGGGGACTTCATGGACACCTTTGGCATCTTCCTGCAGGGCCTGCTGGGAGTGGTGGCCTTCAGCACCCTAATGTGTAAGTACAGTAAATGTATTTTTCCAATTCATTTCTTCCATAGACATTTCATAAGCTACTCCATTAAAGAGTTGTAAAGCATGAACCAAACCAACCAGCTCCGAGGTGAATTGCAACATTACAGACTTTATTTTAAGGCAAAAGTATTTGAAAATAGGACAAAAAGACAAAGGTACAAGTCTGTGACTCTGTGTACTTTTCTTTCATGAGGGTATGGACTACAATCCCATGAAGCATTGCGAATGATATAATCGAATATAAAACTATGGAAATATATACCATTGATTTACGGTTTATGGTTGTTGATTATAAGTATGGAAACAATATAATTTGTTTATTGCGAAATATTCCGATATACACAAATATATAAATAGTTTGAGAGTGTAGAGAGAACGGATTATTGGTTGCCCCCTGCCCTCCCTTCAAGAACTGTACATTTCCAGATTGAGGAAAAGGGCTGGAAAAATCACTGACCCCATTCACCCAGCCCACTACCGTTTTTGAACTGTTGCCTTCTGGCCGGCGCTACAGGGCATTGAGCACCAGAACAGTCAGGCACAGGAACAGTTTTTTCCCTCAGGCTATCCATCTCATGAATATTAAAAGCTGCCCCATTGAGCAATAATTACGTGCAATACACAGTTTAATCTATTTATCCAACAGAACATACCCTGCCTCTTCTGCATTACATTCCCTTGCATCTATATATAACAGATTTGTATTTGTACATACGTATATATACATTTTCAGTCTTATTGTGTATTTCTTTTTTATTATAATTTTTATGCCCTTTTTTCCCCAATTTGGAATGCCCAATTCCCACTACTTAGTAGGTCCTCGTGGTGGCGCGGTTACTCATCTCAATCCAGGTGGCGGAGGACAAGTCTCAGTTGCCTCCGCTTCTGAGATAGTCAATCTGCACATCTTATCACGTGGCTCGCTGTGCATGAGGAGACTCCGCATGTGGAGGCTCATGCTATTCTCCGGGATCCATGCACAACTTACCACGTGCCCCATTGAGAGTGATGAACCACTAATCACGACCACGAGGAGGTTATCCCATGTGACTCTACCCTCCCTAGAAACCGGGCCAATTTGGTTGCTTAGGAGACCTGGCTGGAATCACTCAGCACACCCTGGATTCGAACTCGCGACTCCAGGGGTGGTAGTCAGCATCAATACTCGCTGAGCTACCCAGGCCCCTTTATTGTGTATTTTTATTTACAGTTGTGCTCAAAAGTTTGCATACCCTGGCAGAAATTGTGAAATTTTGGCATTGGTTTTGAAAATAAGACTGATCATGCAAAAAAACCTGTCTTTTATTTAAGGATAGTGATCATATGAAGCCATTTATTATCACATAGTTGTTTGGCTCCTTTTTAAATCATAATGATAACTGAAATCACCCAAATGGCCCTGATCGAAAGTTTACATACCCTTGAATGTTTGGCCTTGTTACAGACACACAAGGTGATACACACAGGTTTAAATGGCAATTAAAGGTTAATTTCCCACACCTGTGGTTTTTTAAATTGCAATTAGTGTCTGTGTATAAATAGACAATGAGTTTGTTAGCTCTCACGTGGATGCACTGAGCAGGCTAGATACTGAGGCATGGGGAGCAGAAAAGAACTGTCAAAAGACCTGCATAACAAGGTAATGGAACTTTATAAAGATGGAAAAGGATATAAAAAGATATCCAAAGCCTTGAAAATGCCAGTCAGTACTGTTCAATCACTTAAGAAGTGGATAATTCGGGGATCTCTTGATACCAAGCCACGGTCAGGTAGACCAAGAAAGATTTCGGCCACAACTGCCAGAAGAATTGTTCGGGATACAAAGAAAAACCCACAGGTAACCTCAGGAGAAATACAGGCTGCTCTTGAAAAAGATGGTGTGGTTGTTTCAAGGAGCACAAAACGACGATACCTGAACAAAAATGAACAAAAATATTTTCTGCTCCCCATGGCTCAGTATCTAGCCTGCTCAGTGCATCCATGTGAGAGCTAACAAACTCATTGTCTATTTATACACAGAATGAATACTGAGGATTCGGATGTACTACTCCATTGGCATATTGTTTTTGACACACTATATACAAGGAAAGTATGGATATTCCTACGCAGTGAGTGATTATTTTTTAAATCGTTCGGTGGCGCAGTAATAAACTGCTTCAAAACAAATAGAGACAGTGTTATACATATGGATTTTTATGTAATGGAAAACAAGGCTAAATTGTGCCAGGACTTCTGGGTTCCATCAGCTCAGGTAGCCCTTTGAAGACTCTGTCAAGCCAGAAGGTCTTGAATGATTCGTCATAGAAGTAGGCAGGTCCAGGCATGTCAGTGTGAGTAATGCAATGCTGCACCTGCATTCTCACCACTGTGTGAACCTGACACTGTGCTTTAATTAAAGAATATGTGTTGTGTGAGCACATTTATAGGTTTCATAAGAAACCCATATTGGGTTTTGCTTGGCAGCACCCTCTCAGTTGCTTTGATATTATGTGGTGTAGGTCATTCCCAGCCTCCTGGTCATTAACTTTGTGCTTGTGTGCACTGGCATACACTTTCTGTATGTCTCATTGATATAAAAGAACCTACTGGAAAGACGTTTTAATAAAATGTATATGTAAGCTACAACCGTCACTTCCCATCAAAGGTGTATGTTCTAGGTTCAATACGAGCTATGCTCAATCAACAGCATAATGGCTTGCATAATGGCTAGTGTGATAAAATCACTTACTAACCTTATCTGTGTAATTATATCCACTTTTACAACTTAGTTGCCATGAAAACTTAAAATCCCTAACTTCCCAAAGACTGTAAAAACGATGATTTAAAAAACTTTACAGCACAAATAATACACCAGTTTTAACAGAAGAATTAATGTAGCTAAGTGCTTTTATAAAATAAGCTTCACATTTCTGCCTTTAAACGCTTCAAAACTGTTTGTCTTGTGGCTATATTTTTAAAACAGTGAGTATTTTAATGTTTACGGATTGTCCATTTCACTTCTATTGTAAGTGCCTCAATGGAACCCAGATTTTTGCTTTTTTAAAGAAAAGGAGGGGCAAGTGAAAATGAATTTTTGTGGTAATCAGTATTATGCCACAAATGCTGTCGATTGAGCTTAACTGGTATTGAACCCGGAATATTCCTTTAACTTGTATTGAACATGAATAAACTTGTATAAAATCACGTTAACAACACACATATAGTTTACGTCTTGTGGTTAGTGTTTTGAAACAGTTATTTTTGCTTTTTTTTTTTCAAAAAAGTTTGTTTTTGTGTACATCAGCATTATGCCACAAATTCTGCCGATTGAGCCAATGCCTTGTATTGAACTCTGAATATTCCTGTAATGTTTTTGCAAAATGTGTGCATTGTTTTACCAAGAAATAAAAAAAATTAAAAAAAGAGGAAAGTTTTGGATTTTGACAAAATAAAAAGGTTATGAGACGAAATAATAAGATAATTAAGACTCTGCACTATTTTAGGTGACTAATGAAATGTAAGCAAATTTGTGACACTGACCACAATAACTATATTTAATTTGCTCTGCATATGTGAGTGTTAAACTTGTGATAATGCAGTTCCTCATTCACATCTTCATCTTTCGAGATCTGAATGTCATGTGAATATCATTTATCGACTGCTATGTTTTTTGTAGCAGCACACCAGATCCAGAAAACAATTTTTAGCATCAGCACTACACCCATGTGGTAAACATTATTGATCTCTCCTTTTCTATTGCTATCACCATAATAGCCTTCTGTTTCTCATCCATAGTGAAACGCTTCAGGGAGCCCAAACATGAACGGAGACCCTGGAAAATCTGGTAAAGTGCCATTTTGTGTCATTAGTAAACATTAGATATTTTAACACATGCAAGGCCAATGCTACACTTCACTGACTTGTATAGCCGCCGTCTAGAGCCCCATTCACCTCGCTCAGGTGAGGGGTTTGACTGGTTAAGGTGAGTTCTAACCAGGTCTGCTCCTTCTCACTGACACCCCCCCCCCCCCGCACCCTCCACCTCTCAGGTTTCTGGACACCTCCAAACAGGCCATAGGGATGCTGTTCATTCACTTTGCCAATGTCTACCTGTCTGACCTCACAGAGGAGGACCCATGTTCACTGTGAGTCTGTCTGTGTGTGTGTTGTTGTCAGTGTTTCCCCCACACATCGTTGTACCTTTCTGAAGTGTTTTGTGTCTGTGATTTACATATCTATGATAGACTGTTCTCAGTAAGCCCATTCCTTGTGTTGTTTCCATAGATACCTCATTAACTTCCTATTGGATGCGACACTGGGCATGCTGGTAATCTATGGCGGCATAAAAGCTGTTAATGCTGTGGTTGAATGGAGACAGTGGGACTCGTTACGTTTTGGAGAGTATGGTATGAGGACCAACCTTAATAATAACTTTAAATACAGTTGTTTAGAGTAAAATGTACCAAAGATGTTTCATGCACTATCGAAAAACTTTACAGATTATAAAACTGATTGGATAAGATGCTTTCAAAGCCATTATTAAATCACTGTAATCAGACCTGTGATTGTACATTATAGCTGAATTACTGAACTAAATTACAGGGCAGATGAATTGTTTATTCTGATAATATTAATAATAAAGGTAACTTGTTTATTGAACTTTGGTGTTTTTACCATAGTGCTGTTTCATTCATTTTATAAAAGCAGTAAGACACTTGAGTCCAGTCCATGCATAACAGTGATTTTACCACACGTGTAAGGGGCCGTCTTGTGTTTTTCCATTGGTACACCCCTTACTCATGATAAACACCATAATGCACAGCCTCTCGTGGCTTAATGCTTTATTAGACACTTCTGCAGAGCTGTTTTCAGGGGATGATTTTATTTTTGTTTTGCTTGTGTTGTTACGATGGCCGTGTGTAGGCGAGCCAATGCAGTGCAGTGCCTGGGCGGGACAGTGTGCTCTCTATATCCTCATCATGATGTTTGAGAAGGTCATGATCATGCTGGTCCTCCTCATCCCACAGTGGAAGAAGGTCAGTCAGGTCTCTCATCACTAATGGTTGTGGTTCATGTTTTAAAACTTAACATTTACAATATTCTGAGATTGCCTCATTAACAGTTTTCAGCATTGATATATTTTGTTAAAGGAAAGGTTCACCCAAAAATGAAAATTCTCTCATCTATACTCGCCCTTTTGCCATCTTAAACTCGTACAATTGCGGAACACAAACAAAGATATTTTAATAGAGA
This sequence comes from Myxocyprinus asiaticus, assembly GCF_019703515.2. Taxonomy (NCBI): domain Eukaryota; kingdom Metazoa; phylum Chordata; class Actinopteri; order Cypriniformes; family Catostomidae; genus Myxocyprinus; species Myxocyprinus asiaticus. The sequence goes on from NC_059378.1 coordinate 14,000,350, forward strand.
TATGAGGTGTTTTTGTCCATACAATGCAAGTCAGTGGGGTCCTGGACTTTCAAGCTCCAAAAAGGACATTAAGGAGGCATAAAGGTAATCCATACGACTCGACTGGTTTAATCCATGTCTTCTGAATGTATTTTTTTTGGTGAAAATCAGACCAAAGTGGAACTCCTTTTTCTCTATAAATATTGACATTTGCAGTCTCCTTAGCACGATCATGACTGTGCATGCGCCAAGCGCCAGGAAGAGTAATCAAGCTTTAAGTCATGATTGTGCCGAGGAGACTGCAAATGTCATGATTTATATGGACCGTTTGGACAAAAACACCTCATATTTTAATGGAGATATCTTTAGCAGAACTGCCAACCTGTACGCATTTTGCGTAGCGGGTACGCATTTTGACCTCAAAGTACGCTGGTACAATTTGTCACTCTAAACTACGCAAAAACCTGGTGACGACTCTGTGCACGTGCAGTACTCAAATCAAGCAACAGCAAAAAAAGAAGAGTTCATATACCAATCATAGCGCTGGGTTCATTCCCCAAATAGCAAGCGGGGATGATTGACAAATGCGCCTATCATTAAAAAGAGACTGTAAATCGACAGCAACACAAAATCCCGCTCGATCCCCCTTCCACACCCGCCGTCTTACTGATTTCTTAAGTGAGGACAGTACAGTAGTCACGGTACTTCTAACTCCTTAAGTTAAACGGGTTAGGGTGGATGTGGAAAGAAATATTGAATTGAGTTAACTTAATACTCTGGAGTCGACGATCATGTGGGCGTGATAACTGCGTGATTTGGTATGCGGCAATCTTATGCCTGCTGCATACCTTTCAATTTGGATGTAGATGTTTTGCAATCTGCCGAAAAAATACGAAAATAAAACAAGGAAAGCCAAATCGCAGAAACTGCTAAGACTGGCCACTGTAATATCAGGTAAGGTACTCACCTTATTTTTTCCGCTCAATTACGTAATTACGTTATAATTATATAATTCACAGATGAGTATAATTTCCTACGTTTATTTTATTGGGTTTATTATAAGCAGCCACTTCTGTTAACTCATGAAAAAATTATTTTAATAGGATTTTTTTAGAAGTAATTTATAATGTATAATTAATAAATTACAATTAATCAAAAATGTTAATTATTTAAAATAAAAATTGTAAATGATAAAGTTTAAAAGATACGTTAATTTTATTATCTAAATTGTGTTCAACCTTCTGTAATGCCCACATCTAGAAAACAGACACTCCCACCTCTGTAATAAACACAGAGATCTTTAGTCCCGTCCGAATCAGTACATTAAATCTCAGATGTCTGGTGATGATAATTGTAACTCACACGTCATTAAGAAAACTAATCTTGTCTGAATAGGGCTTTGGCAGAAGGAAGTAAGTCATGTGGTTGAGACGGCGTAAGTGTGAGTAAATGAGAGAATTCAAATTTTTGGTTGAATTATTTCTTTAAATTATATAAAGCCCAATTTACATTTATATAATATTGAAAGGATGGTAAACTTAAGTCTTTGGGTAATTTATGTTTATGATTGCTGTGTGTGTGTTGGACAGCTGTCTACACTCAACCCCATTACGAACCCTCATCTGGAGCTAGCCATCGTCATGCTAATTGTTCCATTTTTCGTGAACGTAAGTGACAGTCAAGTTTTTGATTAAGAGGAGGTTAATCTATTGTAGCCATATCAGACTGATTTGCAATGTTACAAAATGTATCAAATTACTCTTTACATTGTTTACCAAAGGTGCTGCATGGTTAATGTATTAAATGTTTGATATTTGTATTCACTATTTTATGCACAATATTATTATATTAGTGTTTTTTTCACCTCACTTTATACAAAGTAATTTGATGTTGCTTGTTTCAGTGGCAGCCTGAGCTAAAAATAAAAAGGGGGAAAATGTATGATAGGAAGATCTATCACCATAACACACCTATTTGTTTGTTTGTGTGTGTGTGTGTGTGTGTGTGTGTGTGTGTGTACCCAGGCTCTGATGTTCTGGGTAGTAGATAACTTCCTAATGAAGAAGGGCAGAACAAAAGCCAAACTTGAGGAGAGGGAGGCAGGAGATGATCCCCGCGGCAACAGCAAAGTGCGCTACAGACGGGCCCTGTCACACGATGACTCTGAATCAGAAGTACGTTACACTTGCTAAATTAATTTCATCCAACAGCCATGTGGAAGATGGTTTATTACCAGCAACATCATAGACTTACACTCTGGTCACATACACTGAAAATGGCAAAAAATAGTAACTTCTTTTTATTGGTAATTAGATAAATTGTGTCTTAGCTCAGTCAAATAAATTTAAACATTTCATCTCATCAAAGTAATACATTTAATACATCAGAGTATCTTATAATGGATTACATAAATGATAACTTTCAATAATTAATGGAATGTATTAAACTATTTTGAAACAACAAAAAGTCTTCAGACCTGACCAGGGAGATCTGAATCTGGACATGGACTGACTTTGGCAAAGACACTTTGGCTTCTTTAACAAAGAACTTTCTGGATTGAAAACATTCATATTTTGGGTTATTTTTGTGTATGTTCTGAAGAGGACCTCCTTTTATTCCACTATATTTTGCAAGATAGTTACATAAGTTGTTTGGGTGTCCTTCACTGATGTAAAAATCTTTCCCAACACTTCAGCCAGTGAGTTTACAATCTAACGATGCAGGCGTTCCTTTGAGAATGGTCTACGCTGACTGTTCCGGCATGAACAATATTAGCAAATCCGGTTATGAACTCTGGGTACACTTCATTTTCATTGAAAGACAGATTACAAAAACAAATAGAGGATTTTTGTTGGCAGGAACAAACGAATACAAATGACATAACACTGTGTACATGGTTTCCTAGAATCCTCTTGTTACTAATGTTTTAAAATTCTCTGGTGTTGACTTTCTTTCATTGATTGGCCTTAGTGTTGTACATCTGTTAAATAAATGCATATCCTTCTCAACTCACCAAACTTTAAACTAACTCACCGTTTCAGTGGTGATAGATTTGACACAAGGCAAGTAATTTGAGCACGAAACTTTAAAAAATTGATGGTGAGAACAAGACAGGCCACATGGTCCTCGATCATCTCAGGTTTAGTATTTCCATACACACTCCACTTTTAACTGTCAAATATAAATATTTTGCATATGTATCAGATGGTTTGGACAAGTGATTGTAGTCCTCTCTTCAAAAGTCGCTCATCATGGGTTATATGGAGAATATCACCCATTTTATCATGGCTGCAGCCCTATTTACACACTTGCTTTGGGAGGAGTATTCCACTTGGGGTGAAAATTGTTTAGGATGAGTTCAACTAGAAATGTAATCAATGTCACCTGATTCTTAGAAGAAGAAAAAAAACAGGGTAAGTCGAACTTTCTCTTGTCCCCTTTTGTGCTGGTCAGATCCTGTTCTCTGCAGATGACGAAATGGAGGATTCAGATGGTGACGACGATATAAGAAGAATCAAAGGGCTCAAGCCTGTTAAGAAAAAGAAACACCGTCTTGGTATCCCAGTCTGAGTTGCAATGTAGACTTGAGGCCTTCCTCACTCTCATGACCCCACCTCATTAACCTGAGCTTTACACCTGGACATGGATCAGCAACTGGTGGGCATAATGACTATACACTCCAAACAAGTGGCATTGAGAGCAATTTAACTTAATAAAAGGACTAGGCTCTAGTTAGTCTACAAACTCTCTGCATTTCCACCCATGCATACACATGAGAGGTGCCTCCTGCTATTCTGAGACATCTACCAGTACCAGAACAATTGTTGTTAACATTGAGGTATGTTGAAGGTGACGAGGAATTTGGGACCACATAATTTTTTTCAGTCAGTCCAGTTTTTTGCACATTCACGATCTGTAATGTGCTGCTTTACCGTGATCGCCTCACATAGACCTCAGATGTACAACAGTGGGAGATCTTGGCTACAACTTTACTATGAATTAGTCCAGCCTTTAAACTGAGAAACTCTTTGAATTGTAACTTTTCAGTATGTTTTATTCTATTTGTCCATCACACTTCACAAATAACACATGGACTTTCTTCTACTGAGATAAGTACCTTAACTATATGCATGTGACCGTGATACTGACATAGCCAGACTAGTTAAGGTTGCTTACAGACGGTTCCAAAGCACTTTAGCTAGTGTAGCTTTGGAGTCGAGTTGTTTTGGTAACTGTGCCGATAAATGTTAAGGAATAAGGTTTGCCAACAGCATTACAAGTCCCTGATATTATAATACAGCTGGGTATGGTCTGTTTGCATTGTCTGATTGCAGAGACAAATTAATGAGAAGGCACATAAATCCAAGGAAAGTCTGTTTCAGCCCCCTGTGCTGTTAATCTGTAATGGCATGCTTGTCAGATTGTTTGGTTTTTAAAAGTATATCTGCCCCAAAGTTCAGTGTGTCACTGTTTTTCTGCCACGAAGTGTGTGTTTTCCTTGCATATTTATTTGTTGTTTTGTTGCATCTGTGTGGGAGACTTTTGTTTTGCTACTCATTACAGGGTAGATGCTTTGGTGCAGGATGCTTCAGTAATCTTTTGCACAGTTCTTGTGTCATTTTGTGTGCAGTTTTGTACATCTTAAAAATACAACAAATCTGACACTGTCAAATGCTAATCTAGAAGGTATTTGTTCTTTGTCCCTACACTCAGATACTTACAAAGTGATGCCTTTGTATCATGCACTCTGCAGAATTCTTAAAAATCGAGAGTGCATATCTCTGATTATTGTTTGTATTAATTATTCTGAAGAATGTGATATGGGGAAAATGCCTGTAGGTTTTCATACTTGGTTTAGGATGTTTTACAGATAACTTACTTTACACATTCAGCCCAGAGTGGCAGTGAGAACTGTAAGTCTTTTATTGTTTCAACAAGTTAACTGACATTAATGGACCAAGATTGTGTGAGTGATCGTACTATGTTTGCATACAGTACGTGTTTGTGTCTTTGCATTTTTTTTTAAAGGATTCATTTGAAACCAGGCTTTCTAGTTAGGCCTGTTGGATGAACATAGTTACTGATGAGGATTTTGTCTTGATGGAAATGTAACTGCCTTTTCCTCTCCAGGTTGACTCTGACTATTATTACTGTGCAATCTTTGTTAGAGTTGGTGGTGAGAGAAAGAACCAAATATAAAAACGGAGAAGGGTTATAAGTACTAAACTGTATTAGATGATTAGAATTACTGACAAATTATGATCTTGCATTATTATTATGTATGGTTTTTTCAATAAACTCTGTCAAAAACTAGGTGTGTGTCCATTTGTCCATGTGTGTGTGTGTTGTCTCCTATGTATAATATTCTGTAAGATACCTTCCATGCCTATTTTCCTAAAAATTCATTTTAACATTGCAAAAAGGATGTTTCCTGACCGGGAACCCAAGCCACGGCAGTGAGAACGCTGAATCCTAACCACTGGATTACAAGTGAGTTATGTGCTCTTGTAGATATTAACCACTTTAAATTTGATGTGAAACAATGTGACAAAAAAAAATATAGGGGCGAGTTTCGATTTTATAGAGTTTTTTTTTTTTTTTTCATCATTTGAGGTGCAAAGCATTATGTAATATAGGGTGACCATACGTCCTCTCTTTCAGACCTTAAAAAAGCGTCCGGCCGGGATTTCTAAATTTGCAAAAATGTCCAGATTCGGCTTTAGTTGCATTTTGATGTGCATCTGGTCTAATACTTTGTGTGTGCGCACATATTTGCATTGTTTTAACCCCTCTTTGTAAGTCCCACCTTCTCGCACACCAATTGGTCGATTAAGAGGCTTGCATCAACTATTGGCCGAATTCCTGCCTGTCAATCTCTCCGCGAACGCACGAAGCGCTGTTGTGTTCGGCATCAAACAGTTGCTTGACAGTAGCAGCAAATGCCAGATGAGTGAAACAATGCCCAAACAAAAGTGCAAATTTACAGAAGATTTGCACAAAAAATTCCCATGCTTTCATCCAGGTCGAGATTCGTGGGAAGCAGAATGTTTGACATGTAAAGTTGGCACTTATGTGTCAGTTGCTGATAAAGGTGCAAGTGATTTAGAAGCACACATTAGCTTTGCGAAGCATAAAGGGTCAGCAAAAGGTGAAAGTTCATCAGGTAAATTAACGGACTACTTTTTGCAACCTGGTAAAATGATCACATTGGCCATGGAAAATGAAGCATTCAAAATAATATTAATAGTAAATGTAGGTACACTCATAGCATCAAATATTTTATTATATACATGGAAATTCAAAAGAATGTTGGGAATGATTATTTATATATATATTTGTTATGCTAATAGTGTCTTTTTCACTGTATTAAAGTTTGTATTCATAGTAACACTGTTTTGAACCCTATTATTAATTTACTTATTTAATTATTATAATTTACTGATTACTTGATGGAAAAAGTAATCACATTACTAATAACTTTTAAGTTATTTTCTAAAACACTTGTCACAATTCTTTTTTTTTCGCTCAAATTCTAAATTGTCTATTTTCTCCTTGTTCATTGTCACACCCCTTCACCTGTCACAGCAGAGCAAACAGATGTGCATGTGAATTCACATTTTATCTGTATACATAAATATTTTGTTTATAAATATCTGTAACCCAAGTAATGTCCTTAAATATATTATATTGCATGTATTATTTTTGTTACATGTTTGTTTAATTGCATAATTTGTACTATTCACAATAGTATTTAGTTGCCAAATATATACAGTTGTGCTCAAAAGTTTGCATACCCTTGGAGAATTGGTAATATATGTACCATTTTTAAAGAAAACATGAGTGAGCAGGCAAAACACATTTCTTTTATTTCTTATGGAATTCATATTCAACTGTAGGTTATAACAGAATGGCACAATCATAAAACAAAACATGGCAACAAAGAAAAAAATGAAATGACCCCTGTTCAAAAGTCTGCATACCCTTAGTTCTTAATACTGTGTATTGCCCCCTTTAGCATCAATGACAGCGTGCAATCTTTTGTAATAGTTGTCTATGAGGTCCCAAATTCTTGCAGGTGGTATAACTGCCCATTCGTCTTGGCAAAATGCCTCCAGGTCATGCAAAGTCTTTGGTCGTCTTGCATGAACCACACGTTTGAGATCTCCCCAGAGTGGCTCGATGATATTAAGGTCAGGAGACTGTGATGGCCACTCCAGAACCTTCACCTTTTTCTGCTGTAACCACTGGAGGGTCAACTGGGCCTTGTGCTTAGGATCATTGTCGTGTTGGAAAGTCCAAGAGCGTCCCATGCACAGCTTTCGTGCAGAAGAATGCAATTGTCTGCCAGTATTTTCTGATAACATGTTGCATTCATCTTGCCATCAATTTTCACAAGATTCCCCGTGCCTTTAGAGCTCACACACCCCCAAAACATCAGTAAGCCACCAACATGCTTCACAGTGGGGATGGTATTCTTTTCACTATAGGCCTTGTTGACCCCTCTCCAAACATAACACTTATGGTTGTGACCATAAAGCTCTATTTTGGTCTCGTCACTCCAAATTATAGTGTGCCAGAAGCTGTGAGGCGTGTCAAGGTGTTGTCAGGCATATTGTACCCAGGCTTTTTTGTGGCACTGGCGCAGTAAAGGCTTCTTTCTGGCAACTCGACCATGCAGCTAATTTTTGTTCAAATATTGTCGTATTGTGCTCCTTGAAACAACCATACTGTCTTTTTCCAGAGCAGCCTGTATTTCTCCTGAGGTTACCTGTGGGTTTTTCTTTGTATCCCGAACAATTCTTCTGGCAGTTGTGGCTGAAATCTTTCTTGGTCTACCTGACCTTGGCTTGGTATCAAGAGATCCCCGAATTTTCCACTTCTTAATAAGTGATTGAACAGTACTGCCTGGCATTTTCAAGACTTTGGATATCTTTTTATATCCTTTTCCATCTTTATGAAGTTCCATTACCTTGTTACGCAGGTCTTTTGACAGTTCTTTTCTGCTCCCCATGTCTGTAACAAGGCCATACATTCAAGGGTATGTACATTTTGATCAGGGCCATTTGGGTGATTTCTGTTATCATTATGATTTAAAAAGGAGCCAAACAACTGTGATAATAAATGGCTTCATATGATCAAAATCAATGCCAACATTTCACAGTTTCTGCCAGGGTATGCAAACTTTTGTGCACAACTTTACATTTTAGTTGCAAAGCGTGAAATTTGGTTGCAAACATGAGTGATTTCCTCTCATTGTAGTAGAGGGTTGCACATAAAGTAAAAGATCGATCTTGGGATTTAAGAATTGATATCGAGATCATTCAAATGAAGATCACGATACATTGGGAAAATCTGTATTTTTACCCACCCTTAATGTACAGCTATGGTGTCAGAACTGGTTGTTTACAGGTTTGAGCAGGACTACTTAAGATGAACTTACTTTACATCGTCTTCTTGTTTGACAGTGGGCATGTGGAAAGTGGAATCTGTTGGTTTCTTTGTGGAGTGTGATGACCCCTCAGTGGACTCATCTGTGCTATCCTCCATTCGTGGCCTTTTAACTGGTAATAATGTGAATGGAGATTTAGGACTGACGACAAAGTCCTCTTCGGAGCAGGACACGCTAGCACAGTGACTCACAAGAGGTTTCACTTGAATCGCTGATATCACACACAAATGAAAATCAAACCAATTAAGCACAACACAAGGAACCTTTTACTCACAGGGAATGTGGTGAAAATTTCAGTTAAACACAGTTACCTTTGCTGCGTATTTTTGGCTTTTTTTGGGTGCGTACTGCTTGGACCGATGCGTTCTTCAAAAGTGGACCATTACATTGGCTGCCCACCTCTCGTGTCAGTGGCTGTGGGACAGATGCAACATACAGTACATCAATAAGGCATTTAAAACATTCATTGTAACGCTAACAACAAAGCCATTATGTATAATTTACTATAAGGCATTTCCCTATTTTAGTTTCTACTCTCCAATTCACACTGCCAGTGACTTGCAGCATCAACACGATGGGATTGTCACTGAGAGCTCAGTGGCAATTTCCAGCGACAGTGCTGAGGACAGGTTGTGGGCATGTCCAGCAAAGCAACAATGTTGGGAATAGAGCGCAACAGTGCCCTCCCATTTTTTCTGCCATCTGGGTTCCGGAAGCATTTTTCCCATTTATTTTTTCTGAAGGCTTTTCATAAAGTTTTTAATAAAAGAGTTCTGAGCCATGAACCAAACCAACTAGCTCTAAGGAGAATCACAACATTACAAGGTTTGATTTGAAGCAAAAAAGTATTTGAAAATCAGACAAAAAGACAAAGGTTCAAGACTTATAATCCCATGAAGCATTCAAATAGTGATAGACTGATATATCGGCCAGGCCAATTTATCAGCCGTTATTTGGCCATTTTGCGATTATCGGCATTGGCCGATAACAGTGTTTGCTTGGCCAATTAACAGAAGTGTTAAATTTCCCTTGTGTCAGTTACAGAATCTACAAATAGATTTGGCAATGAATAGTCAACACTTTTTGTTTTCAATATTTCTTTCTATTTTTTTAAATATTACTTTAGAAATATTTCACTTTAGAAATTTTGTGCACATCTGATTTGCTCTTGTTAAATTGTATTATGTTTATCTGCATTTATATCGGCCATCCTGCTCTAGATATTTTGTATCAGCCATTTAAATACCAATATCGGTCGACCACTAATTGCGAATGACGTAATCAAATAAAAACGCTGAAAATATAAAAATTATTCACTTTAGGTTGTTGATTATAAGTATGGAAACAATATATTTTAAGTTTACTGCAAAATATTCAGATATAAACAAATATATAGCTATGTAGTTTGAGGATGTAGGGATACCAACTCGATTGCGTCATTCAAAGTGCGTCATTGAAGTAGGCGGTCCCTGCTGGACTTTTTTGGCGGGCTTTGTTGGATGCGGTTCTCTGATTGGTGGATCTCTCTCTGCTGGACCATGGGAAGTGTAGTTGTTCACCAGGAATTCCACTATTAAACACGATGTTAAAACAATGAAGTTGAAATAACACAGAATACTGGCTTCAACAAAGGCATACACCATCGATGAAAAACCTCAGAGCTCATGGTAGTTCGGTCTTTAAAGGTTTACAAGTTATCGTTGAAAATCAGTTCGTCTATATGGAAAAAAATTATGGGATTTTAACTTGCGGAACCAGACTGTTGCGCTCCATATTAGTATTTGTGGGAGGGGTTATTCTCATACTAGAGAGCATTTTATTAGACAAAAATCTGTATACACCCCTGTGAACAAGATGAGTCATCAATATTTTTGGTACATTATACTGGAAGAGGAATTTTCTTTTTCTGTCATTTTAACACTTGGCCAGAATCGGTCTGGAACACATTCTGTAAACTTTATTTTCTATTTTTTGGCATCTAAAAGCTCTAGTTGATGGCTAACATATCAAGTTGAGACAATCGAGGTAATGTTAAAAAAGTAACTGTAAATTAATGTAATGCAATTTTAGTCTCTGGGGGGGAAAAGGATACTAACTTGTGCTGGAGGGGAAGCCCCTACAGTGTACAAAGTTGGAATGGCTGTTTCTGCTAACACAAGATTAGGCACCATCCCTTCGCTGAACATTCCCAAATTGGTGAAGGAATCCTCAGAAAAATGCCTGTCACACAGACGCGAGTTGGCACAGATACCTCTCTCTTCAAAATGAACAAACTGCAGCCACTTACTTCGCAACCAACTCACGGTTGGGAAACTAAATAACGTGCGCACGTTCGAGCAGCCAAACACACATCGACGACCCATGTTTGCTATTGCAAAGCGAAGGCGGTATTTATCATTTAAGGGAAAGACGTTCTCATTCTAGGGCATTTGATTGGATAAACTCTGTGTAGTGCAGGTTGAGTCGTCATTATTTTTTGTCCGTTTTCCCGGAAGAGAGAGTAGATTTTAAAGGCGTATTCCTGTTAAAAAGTGAGTTTTGTCAACGTTTAGGAGTACGCTAGCACACGGATGACCTTAAAGCTAGCCTGGACTAAAAACCACAAAAACTCTCATTTAATTGCGGTCTTGGGTCAAAGATGTGGCATCGCGAGAATACGTACCTTCAAACTTGGCGACGGACCAACGGTGTATATTGTTGGTACAGCCGAATCTATCAAGTACAGAAAGCCCGAGAATCCCATTTCGTATTGCTTTAAATTTGTGAAGCATTCAGGAGCGAAATGCCTGCCACACAGACGCGAGCTCTCTGATATTCCTCCTTCCTCAAAATGCAGAAATTCAAGCCAGCGAGCTCGCAACCAGGGTATTTTAGGGAAAGGGAACAAGGTTTTGTGCGGGTAACAACCCAAAACACACCTCTTCACCATATCTACTATCGCTTGCTATGCACGTAGTGTAGCTCGTTCTGTGTTTAGGAAGTCCGACTCTTTTCCGTAAACCTTTTTCACTGTTCATTTCAAAGAACCGACTCAAACGATCCGGTACAAAAGATGATTTTGCGTCATCGCGTCATGACGTTAGCAGGCAACAAAGAGCGTTTCAGAGATGGAGGACTTTATTATATTTTGATGAAAGGTTATTAAATACAAACATTCCACAGCAACTTTCAGTCACTGGATAAGATAATTTGTGTATCATCTGGCACTAGATAAGATTCATTATTCCACACTATACAAACTACTGTATATTTTATATGTATTATTTTCATTGTATACTGTGTATTCTATATTGTGTGTATTGTATACTGTGCATTGTATATTATTATTTGTGTATTGTGTTGTGTAAATTTGATATTTATTGTAGATTGTAATATGTCTTATCACTGTCATGACTGCTATGTTGCTCTGAACTGCACCCAAGTCTTTCACCCACTGTTGCACTTGTGTGACAGTAAAGTGATTTGATTTGAAAAGGTTTTATTTGAACATTTTACATTGGCAGTCTGTACTATTGAAATATATACTGAAAATGGCACCTACAAAACGATTTTTAACCCTTAAATGCATGGGAATTTCACCAAACACACACACACACACACACACACACACACACACACACACACACACACACATATATATATATATATATATATATATATATATATATATATCACAAATGGATCTACAAAATGCCCAGATAGTGTCAAACTTTAAAAATATTTTCATGACATTTAGAAAATAATAGAATAAAATATATTAGATGTAGTATTTTTCATATATCAAAGAGAAAATGCAACAAATCAGTACAAACCTAGAACAGGATTCATTACGTTCACACACTGAAATTTCCTGAGATACAACTGGCTGTCAAAAACATACTGAGCTACACTTAAGTATTTTGTCAGGCACTTATTGAGACTAAATAGATGTACAACTTTCATAATTTCAGTGGTACACCCAAATGACAATAGTCATATTATACTGTTCATGTGTTACACTTGCTATAGTTTACTTCCATGTTGTTTCTTCATCAAACAGAAATGTCAAATGTAAATCGTCAATCACTTAAACAACAGCGCCACCTTGAGTAAGGAATAACATGTATAATATGTATGTGTACACGCATATGGAATACTGATAAATCACCATTGTTGATAATTCATTGTTGCACAGAACATCAATGTGATATAGTATTTATTTGTATGAATTTAGTACTAATTTCTCATTTTTGTTATACACTATAAGAGATAGATTGAGGAATACTAAAGAGGTGTGGGCACAACTCCAAAAAAGTGGATGAGGTAGAGGGGGTGAAATGAAGTCCAGGGTCACTAAAGACCTGAGGTATGTGAGAAAAGACAAAAAAATAAAAATAATAATAATAAAATAAATACAAGTAAACTGACTATACTTTGTAAATTTGTATAGACAAAATTGTTTAGGATAAGGTACAATAATGATGCAGTGGAGATGGAGCAAGAATATTTTTGCTTTTGTTTAATAATAATGAAATATGATGGATCATGCACAACAAAGCCAGGGAAATTGATTAATAAAGTAAATAGGATTTTGATTGGCTGAATACTGTATCTATTTTTATTTTGACCACATAGATGGCAAAGATCACTACTCATTCTCAGCTGACTCACCATCCCAGAAAAGTGCTTTGTGATTTGGTTGTGCAACTTAAAGGCTGTACGCTAGCATCTCTGTCATCACAGATTAAGTTTTTCTTTTAATTATACACAATTATATTTATTATCAATGTGAAACAAAATTTAGATTAATGGATAAATTGAAATGTAATTTTATTTACTTTTGCTTGATTAACATTTTAGAATGTCAATCATGATGTGATATTGCCATAACTTTTCAGCCATAGGAGCCAAAAGGTGTAATTGCTACTTAAACATTCCAGCACTTACTAATTAATTTAATTAGGAATCAGCATTTCTTGTCATTTTAGCTCTGTTGAGATTTTTTAGAACTCAGCACTGTCAAATACACAAATAAAATACACGTCATTGATATGAGGGCTGAAGCAGTAATAGGAGGATGTCTTTTTTCTGTATTTTGTTCAGCTGTTCATAGTAGTCATGTTTAGACAGTGGGAACACCCACTACAGGCTTTCTGTCACTTACTACAGAGCTAATAATATATAAAGGTAAGATAGGGGCAGAGAGAGAGAGAGAGAGAGACCAGACAGAGCTGGTAACGGGGTATAAAAGAGCCAAAATGAAAAGGAGACAAAGTACACAAGGGGTCAACTTTCCTCTGTCCAGAGACAAGACCACCGCCGTACAATATGTCTCAGGTAGGCAAATATGGCTATATTCAGTGTTGGAAAATTTGTGATGTGACTGGAAATGAAAGTATGTGCTAACAATTTGCTTACCTACAGATAAAATGTACTGAAGAAGAAATTTCTCTTTTGAATTTGTTAATATTCATATATTCTGCCTCCATTAGCAAGAGGTAAAGAAGAAGAAGCGTCCAGTTATCAAAGAGGAAGACCTGAAAGGAGCCCGCAATAAACTGGGGCTGAAGGGAGAGGCCAAGAGCAAAACATATGAAGTCATGGTCGAGTGTGGTGAGTTTGCTGCCAATTATATTTCCATCAAATTTTTTCTTATAAAGTAATAACTCAAACTATGTTTTGATTTGAATGAAATTGTATTTTTGAATGTAGATTTTGTATTTTTGTATGTAGATTTTGAAAAGCTCAGTCAGCAGAACTCCCACCATTTTTCCATAGGAATCTGATTCCTGTACATTGATGAAAAATAGAACAAACATTAAAGTGTAGTTCTCCCTAAATTAAAATTAGCTTATCATTTACTAACCCCCATGCCATCCCAGATGTGTATGACTTTCTTTCTTCTGCTGAACACAAATATTTTTAGAAGAATATTTCAGCTCTGTAGGCCCTCTGTATGCAAGTGAATGGTGGCCAGAACTTTGAAGCTCCAAAAAGCATGTAAAGGCAGCATAAAAGTAATCAACATGACTCCAGTGGTTAAACCTATGTCTTCTGAAGCGATACAGTCAATTTGGGTGAGAAACAAATCAATATTTAAATGTTTTTACTATAAATCTCTAGTTTCACTTTCACTGTCAGAATGTGAAAGTGAAGATTTATAGTAAAAAAGGACTAAAATATTGATCTGTTTTTCCCCCATACCAATCATATCACTCCATTTAACCACTTAAGTTTTATGGATTACTTTCATGCTGATCCTTTATGTGATGTTTGGGGTTTTAAAGGTCATTGTAAGGACCTACAGAGCTGAGATATTCTTCTAAAAGTCTTCATTTGTGTTCTGCAGAAGAAAGAAAGTCATACACATCTGGGATGGTATGAGGGCGAATAAATTATGAGATAATTTTCATTTTTGGGTGAACTATCAGTTTCAAAAGAATCAAGTGGTATGAAAGTGCTGTAAGGTTTGTTCTAAAACTGTTATAATTGTTTTATTACATTGAAGTCTATAGTGTTTAATTATTGTATAAAATAATAATATTGTATGATTGTTGAATAATATACAGTACAATAACAACATTGCATAATATTGTTATATTGTATTTAATATAACCAAAATAATCTTGTGTAGAGCGCATGGGGAAGGTTGCGCCGTCTGTATTCAGTGGAGTACGATCTGGAGCGGAGACAGCATTTGAGAAACCCAAGCCTCCATCAGGAAGCGTGTTTGGCAAGTGAGAAATTGAATGTAGAGATGAACAAATAGACACTTGTTGTCTGTGTTTTATATACAGTATGTCTACAGTGGCATATGTCATATAGGTACTTGACTATAATGGGGTAATTTTGTTGTGTATAATTGTATTTTTTCGGTAACACTACACTACAATAAGGATGCATTTGTTAATATTAGTTAATGCATTAGGTATCATGAACAAACAATTAACAATATATATATTTTTAACAGCATTTATTCATGTTTGTAAATGTTAGTTAATAAAAAAATACAATTGTTTATTGTTAGTTCATGCTAGTTCATAGTGCATTAACTATTGTTAACTAATACAACTTTTGATTTTAAAAATGTATTGGTATGTGTTGAAATTAACATTAAGATTAATAAATGCCGGAAAATAATTGTTCATGTTAATGTTGTTAACTAATGTTAACAAATGGAACCTTAATGCAGTGTTTTGTTTTTTTTTTTTTTACTGTTAGCTGTTATTATTTAAAGCATTCATTGTCCTTAAAGACCTGTCTGAACCCTTATGTGTCAATTTCTAATGTCTTTTGTATATAAAACCATTTCTAAAATGATCAGTCACCAAGCATAATTTCTGTTGTGTACAAATACGTCTGTCATTTCAAACCAAGTGCACAAATATTACAACAATTATAACTTATTTATAAATGGTTGTTCACTATATCCATGAGACATTTTTCAACATCACACTCTAATCTAAGGGTCATCATCACTGAAGCAACTCACACAGTAATTCACGAATTTCAGCTAGTTAAGTCACCTGGGGAAATGATGAAACATCTTCAAAGGACAGATGTTCAACTGTAAATGACTGAACTCAACTTGACAAATAAACTTGACACAAATCACCAATTAACAATTTTAAAAGGATAGTTCACCCAAAAATGAAAATTCTCTCATCATTTACTCACCTTCATGCCATCCCAGGTGTTTGACTTTCTTACTTCTGCTGAACACAAATTAAGATTTTTAGAATATTTCCGCTCTGTTGGTCCATGCAATGCAAGTGAATGGTGGCCAGTGTTTTTAAGCTTCAAATACCACATAAAGGCAGCATAAAAATAATCCATACAACTCCAGTGGTTACACCACATCTTCAGAAGCTACTGTATATGATAGGTGTCTGGCCATTCTCTGTTGACCTCTCTCATCAACAAGGTATTTCCATATGCAGAACTGCCGCTCACTGGATTTTTTTTGTTTTTGGCACCATTCTGAGTAGACTCTAGAGACTGTAGTGCTTGAAAATCAGGAGATCAGCAGTTACAGAAATACTCAAACCAGCCTGTCTTGTACCAACAATCATCCATGCGATTATCTAATCAGCCAATTGTGTGGCAGCAGTGCAGTGCATAAAATCATGCAGATACGGGTCAGGAGTTAATGTTCACATCAACCATCAGAATGGGGAAAAATTTGATCTCACTGATTTGGATCGTGGCATGATTGTTGGTGCCAGATGTGCTGGTTTGAGTTTTTCTGTAACTGCTGATCTCCTGGGATTTTCACACACAACAGTCTCTAGAATTTACTCCAAATGGTACCAAAAACAAAAAACATCCAGTGAGCAGCAGTTCTGCGGACGGAAACGCATTGTTGATGAGAGAGGTCAACAGAGAATGGCCAGACTGGGTTGAACTGACAAAGTCTACGGTTACTCAGATAACCATTCTGTACAATTGTGGTGAGAATAATAGCATAGGGTTGGCACTGTTTTGGCAGCATGAGGGGGACCTACACAATATTGGCAGGTGGTTTTAATGTTGTGGCTGATCTGTGTAGATTTAATCACTATTGATTGTTTTTATGCTGCCTTTGAGAATTTTGGAGCTTCAAAATTCTGGTCACCATTCACTTACATTGTGTGGACCTCTTCTAAAAATCTGTTTGTGTTCAGCAGAAGAAATTCATACACATCTGGGATGGCATGAGGGTGAGTAGATAATGAGTGATTTTTTATTTTCGGGTGAACTCTCTTTAACTACATATGTAAACTGTTCACATTATTTCCCCAGCAGTTACACCATTTGTTGTAATTTTAAGTGTCAGAAAGACTGCAAACTTAATTTTTCACTGAATGTTGTACCACTGTAAATACCCAAGGCTTGCAAAATTGGTTTATCCATGATTAAATCAACAAATAACAGAACATTATATAATTCCCAAAAACAAAACAGTCTGCCAATACCCAAACTGATCATTTTGAAAATCCAAACACAAATCAGTCTTTCCTGTTCATTCTTGGAAAAGTGAAACTCTTCAAACTGCAAAACAAGTTAACCATGTAAGAATGAAACTGTTAATTAAGAAACATCATTGAATCTCAACAGGAAAAATACTACTACTAACTATCTCATCATTTCAAAATATAGTTATAAAATAGAGGGGGACTTCATGTATTCTGATAAATTAATGTAACATTAATAAATTATTTAATGCACGTGAAATACTGTATAAACGATAAAGAATTCCGTAGGATGATATGAAACATCCAGTCCAATAAGTGGCGCCTCATTCATAAAGTGATGGGTATATCCTTATCCCAGCTGATGATGCATCCTACCCACAATAAGCAATTTGATGTCCACTGTTGGAGGTATACAAGGAATATATAAGACCACATTCAAATAATTTAATAAAAAAATGTTGTCTAAAGCCTCAAGATAAAATAATTTGTAAAAAAATAAAGAACCTATCAGCTACAATTTATTTAAAAAAAAAAAAAAAAAAACGGGATTTTAGTGTGATAAAATCAATTACTAACCTTTTCTGCGTGAAGTTATAGCCAATTGTACAACTCTGTAATGTCAACTAACCCTAAAACGACTGTAAAAATGATGATTTAAACAACTTTACCGCTAGCTGTACATAGTTCTAACAAAATAATTAAAGCTAGTTCTTTTAGAAAAAAACTATAAAATTCACAATTCTGCATTTAAACCCTCCAAAACTTGACCCCATTCACTTCCATTGTAAGTGCCTCACTGTAACCTCGAATTTTGCTATTTTTAATGAAAAGGAAGGACAAGTCAAATTTACTTTTTTGTGGTAATCAACATTATGCCTCAAATGCTGTCGACTGAGCTTAACGTGTATTGAACCCGAATATTCCTTTAACATCATGTCACATCATGTCACATTTGCTGCACTTTGTTGTCTAAATTAAGGCACAAATTTGTAGATAGCACAGGGCACCCAGCAATTACTTCTTGTATGTGTGTATGACTATACAGAAGCACAAATATCAATTTACACAAATATCATCAATCATGAGACAAAGCTTAGCATTTTTAAAACAGCATGTTTATTCTTTTCATTTTACAAAATAAAAAATAAAACTAAAAAGGACTATTTCATTGTCGCTATAAGAAACAGTACGGAAGCACTGAGAGTCTTTGAGCATTTCTAGCTCTTCAAGTATGTTCGTTTAGTTCATATATCAGGGGACTGTGCCTCTACTAGGGCAGGCCAGAGGGGGCATGGGGCCAGGCCAGTGATGAAGACGGGGCAGTCTGGGCCAGCTCAGGTTCAGAGTGTTCTGGTTTTTTGGCCCAGTCTTAACTAAAGCCCATTCAATCACACTCAAGACACCTCCTCTCCAACAGAATCTATTTTTTCCTTCATTCAGTGACAACTGCAGTGAAGTCCAAACAGCAGCAAACGGTTGTGAGTGGAAAAGTGAATGATGAGTCCTGGAAATTTATAGGAGAGTTAAAAGGGAGAAGACCGTAGCAGAGAGTGAGAGAAATAAAAGGAACAGATTAAAAGATAATTAGAAGGGAAAAGAGCATTAACTATGGTATTAAAATGAGGAGAAACATCTCCATCCAGTCCATGTTAAAACCACTCATTTCAATGCAACACCACACTCAGTAAATTGCATAAATGTATGTCCTAACAATAATTACAAGAACAATGAACAACACAACATGCATCATTTCCCACAACAAATAAAGGGAAACTCAGCAACTCAATTCATGTTGACGGAAAAAGGTCTTCGAAATGTAAACAAATTCACTCCTTTGGTGAAAGAAAAAAAAAAAAAAAAAAAAGAGGTTGTGGGATTTATCCATGTCCACCACTCTTGTGCCATGTCCCTCTGTCCCAAGTGCAACTGAGGCAGTGTTAGTCTTCTTAAAGTTCCAACCCTCCAGTCCCTTCATTAAACAACAGCAGCTACCCTGCAGGTCATCTGGGGTGCAGCAGAAATCGGTCTACGTACTGCGATATGGTTTCCCAATTCCGCCAGAGAAAAGCCAACATTATGAAAAGGAGAACTGTAGAAAGCATACGGCTACGTGTTTTCATCAATGGAACCACACAGTTTGCGACCGTCGAGACAAACACTAGAAGAACAGCCATGACGGCCAGCAGCACATTGATGAGTTTGCCGAGTAAAGTGCGTGCTGTGGCATTTTCCAAACCCTCTAACTGAACCACCTGTTGCTGCTGCTGTTGAAGCTCCATCTTAGAAATGCGTGTTTGACAAGCCTCCAGCGCCTCCTACAGAAAGGGAGGGAGAGTGGTGTTATGGGTAATAGACAAATCACTGGCTCCAGGCTAATGCAGCTGCAGTTAATGCGAGCATATTGAAACAAAGCCTAATAGAGCAGAACGTGTACATTTTAGCTGATTGATATCTTTTAAAAAAAAAAAATTAGGCAATAAAACCGGATAGTAAGTCAGTCACATTTAAAAAATTAAATTACGAGAATAAACGTTGTCCACCTGATCAATACAAAATAGCTTAAGGAATACATCAAATGCTCTTTCCCATCAGCAGTCTTTGCATTCAATATTGTTTCACTTAAAGTCCATATACTTGAACTGCTAGCAAAAAAAAGACTTGCTCAAATTTATTTCTAAAAGTTCACACCTTACAACATATAATATATCCAAGCTGGAAATAATTGTTCCTGTAGCCCAACTATTAGAGCACAGTGCTAGCAGCGCCAATGACATGGGTTCCCCTTCCCAGGGAACATGTATTAAAGGTACAACTTGAGTGCACTGTAAGTCACTAAGGATAAAAGTCTGAGAAACGCATAAATACAGAATACAAATATAGGTACCTGTATGTCTCTGGCTCGTTCATAAGACTGGTATGCGATTTTCTCCTCCATGCTGGCCAGCTCCTGCTTCAGGTTCAGAATTTCATTTTGATGCAGCTCTGTTAGGTCATTTAACTGCTCTTCTAAATGCTCACACCTAATAATAAAGATAATTGAACAAATATAAAGGGTGAGAAAGTAGCCAACCAACTAGCACATTATCATCCTATCCAAATAACTGTGCTGTTTTGACTACAAAATAATTGTATTAAGGGGCAGAAATTGCCCCCGGATTTAATTTTCAGAGGCATTTTGTACTTTGAGAACATAAACATGGGTCATCCTTTCGTTTCAAATACTTATAATTAGATTGAGAATTATAAAATTAAATCAACAACTCAGATTTTATGACGAAGAAGGCCTAGAATAGAATGTTAAGAACTACGTATGTTACAAAACACAAAACAAAATAAAAGAAATTCATTACAAGGGCATTTTTAATTTGGGGGGTATTTTTGTCACTTTTGTTTGCATTTTGCCCTGAGCCCTACATAATTTCTGACCCTGACAAACACCTCAATAAAAACCTTTGAAACACTTAAATCTATGTAGGCAAGAGTAAGTGAGCAATGGGGAGTGGAGCAGGGAGCGAATTTATGTGATTTTCCCTGTAACGAGAAGCAGATTTTTTTTAAAGTCATCAGTATTTTTTGCTCTCCAAGTTTGCTTCATGACAAGCGTAACATGCGGCTAATGTTACGTTTTGAATAAGTATTAAACTTTAATATTTTTAATTTAACAAATTTTATTTCCAAGTGTTTGTGATATTAAAATTAGGGCTGTCAATTGATTAAATATTTTAAAATCAAATTAACTATATAAATCATTATTTGCCACCTACAAGGAGGAAAATAGGGGAAAGCTTTGATGCCCAGTGGGCAGCAAACAAAGGCATAGGCCTGTACGGACTGAACCTTGGTTATGGAAACTGGCTTTTGGTACCTGGAATGTAACCTCTCTGGTAGGAAAGGAGCCAAAGTTAATGCGGGAGATTGAGCAATACCAATTATATGTAGTTGGACTTAATTCCATGCACAGTTCTGGCCTGGAACCAAACTTCCATGGGGGTTGGACTCTCTCCTTCTCCGAGTTGCTCATGGTTAGAGGTGCCAAGTGGGCATGGGGATACTCACAAGTTCCTGGCTCGGCACCATGATTTTGGAGTTTAGCCCAGTAGACGAGACGGTCGCCTCAATGTGACTTCGTGTTGCAGAGGGGAAGGCTCTAACCATGGTCTGTGCTTCTGCACTGAACCGCAGTTTGGAGCATCTGGCCATTTTGGAGGCCCTGAGTAGGGCCCTGCAATGGGTGCCACCTGGGGACTCCATAGTCCTGATGGGCGACTTCAATGTCCATGTTGGCGATGATGGATCCACCTGGAGGGGACTGATTGGAAGGAACGGCCTGCTCGATCTAAGCCCGAGCTGTGTTTTGTTTGTGGACTTTCCCCTGCTGACTGAGAATTGTAAAAACATGAAGGTGGTACAGTACTTCAAGCTTGAATTGCTCAGATGGTAGGAAACTGGCTTTTGGTACCTGGAATGTGACCTCTCAGGTACGAAAGGAGCCAAAGTTAATGCAGGAGGTTGAGTGATACCAATTAGATGTAGTTGGACTTACTTCCATGCACAGTTCTGGCTCTGGAACCAAACTTCCATGGGGGTTAGACCCTCTCCTTCTCCGGAGTCGCTCATGGTTAGAGGTGCCGAGCAGGCATGGGGATACTCACAAGTTCCCGGCTCGGCACCATGATTTTAGAGTTTAACCTAGTAGACGAGAGGGTCGCTTCAATGTGACTTTGTGTTGCAGAGGGGAAGGCTCTAACCGTGGTTTGTGCTTCTGCAATAAACCACAGTTTGGAGTATCAGGCCTTTTTGGAGGCCCCGAGTAGGGCCCTGCAATGGGTGCCACCTGGGGACTCTATAGTCCTGATGGGCAACTTCAATGCCCATGTTGGCGATGATGGATCCACCTGGAGGGGATTGATTGGAAGGAATGGCCTGCCCGATCTAAGCCCGAGCTGTGTTTTGTTTGTGGACTTGTACTTGGTGGTACAGTACTTCAAGCTTGAATTGCTCAGATGGTAGGAAAATCCCTTATTATTGTCCGGGGGCATGATTATTTTTTATATAATTAATCGCACTGAATTAACATGTTAAATCGACAGCCCTAATAAAAAAAATAAAAAAAACATTAAATAAACTTTACTGTGGATTGGCAACTTGGCACACATTTTTCTATTGAGCAAACGGAGAGTGGTGTTTCTCTCACCAGTGAGTGTGAAATCCAGAACCTGGATTGAAGCTGGAGCAGAGTGATTATAGAACGGTTTAAGTGGGGTAGAGAAATTGCTTTCGCTCCACTCCACTCTTGTACTGTGATGTAGATGACAAACCACACAACCAGTACCAATGGACTTTATTCACATTAACGACATCTTTGATTTTTGATGGGAATGACAACGAGGTTGTGAGGGATAGACTTACGGTCTCTTCAATGGGTTGTACTGTTGTTTTAAGTATTTTGAATCGTTCCGCTGACAAAACATGGAAAAAAAAACATCAATCCAAGAAATGTCAGTAGTCAAAAAAAAAAAAAAAAAAAACTTAAGGTGCAATCTAGGAGCTTTATACAGTGCAAGTCATTGAAGGGACTATGAATTCTATCCCTCACAGCCTTGTTTTCAAATATGACGCTACTGTAAATAGGTCTATAGAATACATTTCTATAGTAGCATGTACCTGTATCTCTCCTCCTGCAGAGCCTGCATGATATCCGTATAATCCCTCTGATAGTGACTCTTCAGGTTTTCAAAGGATTCTTCTAGTCGATTCTGGTTGTCCTTCAGTTCCTGGATCTCATGCAGCAGAGCATCAAAGGCAGAGCTCTGGCCGTGCTCCAGTGTGTTACCCTTTGAGCTCGGAGGCCCTCCCGGAGCCCCAGTGGTGCTATTTGCACCTACTGACCCTGACGTAGCACTGGAGCAATCGTCTTCACTGCCGAATTTTGGGCTTGACTGGAGCTGCCCAGGTCCTGGGGTCCTGGTGCAAGCCGTCCCCGCACTTGGTACAGGTTCATCCCCTTGTTGTTCATCCAAAGAGTCTTTTAGGGCAGAGATATTGTCTGCGCTTCCAAACTTGTTGCGAATAAGAGAGGCAAACTCACGGGGTTTGGACACAACTGCTCCTGCGGCGGAGTGGGTAGCCTGAGAGAAACTGGAGAGGCCACCAGTCACCTGAGGAAGAAAACAATCAATTTATGGCAAAATATTTATTTTGGGATAGGATGAGATTGGTCAGGTTGGTTGACTAATGAGTGATTAGTGCTGGCAGTCGAGATTAATCGCATAAAATTATGTAGTTAATCGCGAATAATTGCAGAGTTTAAAAGTGCAGAAATTTTACCCTAATATACATACATACATACATACATACATACACACATCACACACACACACACACACTTTTCTTGTCAAAATTCATATATTTTTAATTTAGGAAAGAAAACAAAACAATACGTAGCAATTTATTGCTTTATTAACATTGTCTAAACAAAGCCTTCCACAATATAAAGCCTTCTAAAATATCACCAATTCAAATAACATTAAACGTTTCCCAAAGTCTAAGCGGAAGTTTGACTAATTGAAAATAGTCACCCCACATAGGTTGCATATTCATTGCAGTGGGCATTAAATGTCAAACTCTCATCCTCCACAATATTAGTCTGCCGGTAGACTGTGGTTATCCTCTTTTTTTACAGCAATCATGAAGCTGCGTTCATGATTCGCGTCAGAGCGTCAATGCCAGCGTCCAGCACCAACTGGAACTCACCATGAGAAGCACTTGCAGACAAAAACGTCTCATTCTGCGTTTTGGTGATAGTTAAGATTTGGTGTGCTTCTGTGGTAATGAAAATACACCTTACGCTGAAAAATACTTAATTTCTATCACAAGTCCCATCTGGGCTTGTTTTGTACATCAAATAGTACTAAGAGCTCCTTTCTCCATCATTTTATCACTGACAGGGAGGTGCTGTCAGAGATTCTTTTATTTACTGAGTTAGCAATTTCTGCAGCTCTATCATTAGAGAGAGTGTAACAGTCAACTAACGTTTTATGACCGACCATATAATGTCTATAGGACCACCACGTTATGCTGTTTTATGCTAAGCTTGTAGGCTCATCTTGGTAGAAGGGCTCTGGGGCTGTCTGTTTGTGGCATGTGCATCAGTGTAATGACTCCGGGCGGACACATTACAAAAGGTTCCGCCCTTCACACCAGTGTTTATGCTGTATTAACGGTAAATGCGTTATTCGCGCTTAAGAAAAGTGAACGCATTAAACTTCAATGAATCGCATGCGTTAATTATGAAAGCTCTAGTTTATACAAATTTGTATATTCCATGGAAGAAAAATAAAGATGGTTTGGAGCGACATTATGGTAAATAGCATACATGATGGTAGAATTTTCACATTTGGGTTGAAATACTCCTTTAACACTCCTTATGAGAAGTTGCAACTCAAAATTCATCATTGTTGAAATTCAAATTCAACATTGCATTTCAAGAAAATTACAGTCAGACTTCAAATCGCCTGCAGTGAGCAATGTTCCATTATGTTTATTAGGACCATGAAAGTTAGTGCAATAAAAGTTTATAGCTATTTAGCTTGTTTGTTGAATCTGTCTGTTACACTTTTGCAGGGCTGCACATTTTTGCGACATTGTTTAATGTACGTACACATGCAGATGGATGTCTTTAGGTGTTGCATCTAATCAGTGTCTCGTGGATATAACCCTTAACCAGTGTAATTATACAGAGCTTCCTTAAGACCAACTAGTCAATGAAGACAACCAACCATTGATTTTGAAAATATGTGGTTTACACAATTTCTTTAAATGGATAGATTGTGCCTCAGTCACAAATAAATAAAATTATAACATCTCATTTGTTTCTTGAATCTGTAAAAAGCTCTACATAATATCCAGAATATCTGGGTAGTTGAAGCTGGGTACATGTCCAAGGATTTGTTTTATTAAAATATCAAGATATTTATAACACATATATATATAAATATTACGGTTAAAATGTATAAGAATATTAGGGATGGGATGATAAATCGAATTTCGATATATTGCGAACCAAAATTTTTTTTCGAATTTTGAGATATTTTGCAACATTGTTTTCGGTCCATGTGATCATAAATGAAATAACCCGTCAAACATCACAATCTCTCTATCGCTTGAGGGGCAGTTCTGTGGACGGAAATGCTTTGTTGATGAGAGAGGTCAACAGAGAATGGCCAGACTGGTTCGAACTGTCAAAGTCTATGGTAACTCAGATAACCGCTCTGTACAACTGTGGTGAGAAAAATAGCATCTCAGAATACTATTCTGAGATGCAGGTTGGCGCTGTTTTGGCGGCACGAGGGGGACCTACACAACAGACATTAATCTCAATAGACATTAATCTAGCGCATGATTATATGAACGATGACAGAGGAAGCTTTATGAGGAGACATGAGAGAGGATACACAGATGGATTCGATGTGGAAATCTTTTGTCGAAGCACCTGACGCATGCATAAATTCTCCTCCCCTTTTACATCTGACACAAGAGTTCTAATTCACGTTTCACCGCAGTTTTACCTGTAATTGTCATATCCGAGAGTGCATCTTGAATTATTAGGATTTATTCTTAATATATCATTAAATCAAATTTGAACATAATGGCAAGCGCTCCGAGGCAATGCAGCTGCGCTAAGGCGACGCTCTGAAATGACGCTTAAATAAGCGGGACGTTTTATTTTACAAATACATATCACTTGGATTCCTCAGTCCTCGTTTTCTTTCATCTTTTCATCGTATCCTAAAAGGGAGCTGACAGGACGCAAAAGGATGCAAGTAAAAGAGACAGTTTTAGAAATGAGAAGCCATAGACGAGAGAGTCGCTGCTCTGTTTCTTTGCCGGTTCTGTGCTATATGTGATTGATATTGTTTATTTTTTATTGTTTTATCAACAACTGACAGTAAAGAACATAAGATATATTCAAAAAGACATCATGAAGCAAGTTTGTGCGTTACTAAAAGCCAAACTTTGTGGCCATTTTACAATGTTAAAGTCATGTTCTGTATTAACGAATTCTGTGGAGTATATAAAGCGACAATTTCAATTTATATGAGGTCATAAATTCTACAGAATTACTATGTAGCAATATGCTGTTATTATTTTAAATGAAGTATAGCATGTCACAATGCAAGACATGTCAACTTTCCAAAAGTATTTTAAGTCAACTACATATGAAACTGACAGGCAGAACTATTTTTTTATAATTCATATCTGGCCAAAGTTGGCTGATGAAATAAACTATAAGTGAAACCATGGTACTAAGACCAAAAACAAAATGTTGACAAGTAAAATGACCAAAAGCCTGAATAAATACTTAAGATCAGTATTTCCCAACCTGTTTTGCCGCAAGTACCCCCACAGCACCATCAGTAAGGCTCAAGTACGCCTTCATTGACACAAAAACAAAGATGTGTACCAAAGATTAAATATAATTTAATGCTATCATTAATATTGTAATATCTCTGATTAGAGCTGTCACAATTATTAAATTTGTCTGACAACTGCGATTACAACGATTTATTGTTTTAGGGCTTTTACAATTATGACGATTGTCATACAAATTGTCATTCTTCTTACACCTTAAGAAGTAATTTATTCATATTTAACTTGATATCATATAATAAAACAGGAATATAAGATATCCTCTAAGGCTTTAAAAACGTATGAATGTCATGAAAATAATATTTTAAATATCAAAATATTTCCAAACACTTAACATACCTCTCTTTTTTGTCAACTTTAGTATTGGTCCATTTTACATTTACACTGTTGTTTTTGGAACACAGCAAACCTGAATAGCTGTAGCTATTATATTATATTATATTTGTGTGTGAACCTTCGCAGGTGGCACCTGCATCACAGCGCTTCAGAAGTGGTTAATCTTCACTTGCTCTTCAGTAGCTGCTCTGAGTGCCGTCCGTGGTGTGGCTCAGTAAGGCGGCTGGGGTTCAGTTGGATTGCTCTCATAATGCATAATGCAAACACCGGAAACTGAGACAAACAAACCGTTCATGGTGTGTATATATATATATATATATATTTATTTGGTTATATTCGCTTAAATTCCCTTACTGGGACAGTAAAATGTGATTGGAAATTAAAGTGCACAATAATCACGGTTATCTCATACAACTGCTATTAAAATTCGCCTATTTAATAATCATGACAGGCCTATCTCTGATGTACAAAATAAAAAGACGATGTTGCCGGTTATGACATTTATTTAACAACAACAACAACAACAACAATTACAAAACGGGGCCATGAGCCATAAAACTCGCAATTAGAACAGACTAATGCTCTAAATTATACAGAGTACCCTCTAACTTGGTACATTTCGAAATATAAAATTTTACAAATTAAATGTTACAAGTTTTTACAAATACAATTTTTAATCATTTTGGTAGATAGTCTCACTGCTTTAGATCAACATGAATATAAACCGTTGCTATTCTAAACAACATCATTCATTTGGTATCATTATTTAAAGTAGTTATACTAATCTAAATTTAAATGAGCTCTTTTAATCACCAAAAAGATCCAAACCTGGCTTGGGAAGAGAGTAAATGCTTGGGTTACATTGCATTTGTCATACTTAAGCTTAAAAAGCCTGGTTGGTCACCTACGATAAATGCAAACATTTCAGAAATGCAAACCTGTACTCCAAGCTCTCCTAAACACAAGCTTTTAATATACCAATCTGTAAGAAAAGATAGCAGACATTACCTTGGCACCCACATCCTTCAAACCCTGGTGCATGTCTCGCAGGACATCTTTGGGCTGGCGTGGTATTCCATTGTGCTCCACTTCTCGAAGCTTGCGGTGGTAATGTTCCAGCTTCCTCTGGAGCTGCTGGATGCTCTGTGCAGACTTCTGGTTCTTCTTCTCAAACACCTGCTTTATGCGAGCGCTCTGCTGTTTGTCTGCATTGTTGGCCAGCTTCAGGTACTCGGCTACATTGTCGTCCCTTGCTGTTTGTTCTATTTTGATCTGCTCTGTGAGTTTGAGGATTTTCTGCTGCAGTTGGGCAATGGCCTGTTTGGTGCGCTGGGGGTCCGGGGTGCCATCCACTGAATCCACACCATACTGACCACCATCTGAACTATACGACAGAGCGTTGGGAGATACCGCTGGGCCAGACACCTCCAAACGATCTTGCTGTAAAAAGAAAGAGAAAGATTTAAAGCTGTGCCAATACAATTTATTTATAGCGGGTTCTTTTCTCACAATATTGCACTGATACTTTATAGATATCCTTGTATAGATATCTATTAATGCTTGCTTTAATATCATTTCCTACAGTTCAATAAATAAAAAGTAAGCACAAATCTGAATACAGCTTTTAATATTAAAACAGCTTCGAGGCACCTTACTGGACAAAAATTAAGGGAAGATTCTACCACGGTCCAATTATGATATTGTGATGCATCACAAAGTATCGAATCGTGACACATATATCAAGTGTATCATATTGAGAAGTAGTTGGCAATACCCAGCCCCAAACACATTATTGACAAAGAAAATATTAACTTAATACTTTAAAAAAAAAATACTCCATGATACAAATACTCTATTGTATAGGCTACTCAAAACTTATAATCATAAAACAAGCAGTTTATTCAAGCTCACTAGTTATAGTAAAATGACATAAGTAACTCATTAGGTATTAATGAAGTTCAATAGTTATCACTATTTTAACACAAACAAGATCTAAAATAAATTACCGTTATTGGCAGTTCAATGCAGTCCATCTTGAAAGACATGCCACTTTGAACTATCTGAGTGACTACATCAGTCTCACGAGCCGGTAACTGCTTGGACCTCTGTACCATGACATAGCCATCAAAGTTCTGAGATAATGCAGGGCATTTGTACAAATCACTGATAAAGAATGGCATACTCCACCACAGTATCAATTGTGAAAGAAAAGGGAACCAAAGTTTAAAAAATTGAAGTGCATTTCAGGTATTTTTTCAGGCTTTACTTTTTTTGGGTTGCATAATTGATAATTTAAGTAAGTTTTGATTATGTGAAAATTAGAACGAACTTGCAAGGAAATGAACTCTGTCCCTCCACCCACTGACAGCTAACAGGCGAAACCCGATTATCAGTGATATGGCCTTTACTGAACGTAGATAAGAGTGTGCTAGAGTGTGATCTAAGCATCCTTTAATGAATGATTATAAATGAGCTAAGAGCTCCAAAAGCATTGTTCTATTGTGTTTAAACCAATTATTGTTAAAAAGGTCATATGTTTGCTGCAAATCAGTAGTTCCCCTATTTGCTGTGTAACTTGATATTAGAAACACAGGCAGATTTCTCAGCTATATGGGCATGCAAACAGAGGAAAAACTAGGTGAACTGATCACATGGCCAACAACCCATTTGATAAGACCCAGACGATACCTATGTGGACTTCATTACAGTGCCATTACAGTTGATTTCTTTTGACTTTTTCTCACCATACACTTCAAAAGAGGATTTTCTCTCAACCCAGGTCTGTTTATCTGGGAATCCACAGTTCTGTTTGATTAACCAAGTGTTAAAGCCTCTTATAGAGGCAAGCTAACTCTGACAAAACACATTAGACTCAAGTGTCACTGAAAACACAACATGGCCTAGTATGCATACAGCTGACGTTCAGAACAACCAAACCTAGTGAACTTACCTAGCTGTAAAGACTCATCTGTAATAGCAGACAGGGGTTTGCAGATTGAAAAACATCTCTCTACCAATATTTTTCAACTTAAAAACTAAAGGCATCATACTGCCCCTTGCAAATCCACCTAAACTACCCCCTATAGGCTCAAAGAATGGTCAGAAATAAATGACAGAGTTTATGTCTGGACACTCCTCTGAGAGGAACATTATGGATGGTACTATTAAGCTCCACAACAACAGGTGAGTTGAATCACTTTAAAGGATCTGGGTGTCTGCCAATGTATCTGGTGGAAATGCTTTGCTGTTAAAAATGACATGCTTAAAAGGATAGTACTATGAAAATGTAAGCATAATTACCCTCAAGAGATATAATACAGTAGTCTTAGTCAACAATTCTCTTGGTAAAAGAATACTGAGCAAAACGATGGCTATTTTGAGTGAGCAGCAGAAAAATACAGCTGATAATAGAGGAAGGCTGTGCAGAAGAGTAACTGGTTTTGCAACTGTGAACTGCAGTTCTAAATAAAGTTGCTGCACCTGTCATGCATGAGCAAACTTAACCTTGACTGTATCCTTGAGGACACATAAGAGCAAACAGTATCCCTGATCCCACATCCTGATTGAAAAAATAAATAAAATAAAGATAAAAAGCCACTGGTTTTTACTTTGTACTCTATGCTGCCTACAGAAGAACTCTGAACTAAAGTGCACCCAACGACCTGGCTAAATATAGCAAGGCTTAGAGAACATAGTGACCTGCCACACAAGCTTCCTGACCTGTGAACACGGTCAAATCGTCCATCCATCCTGGAGGTTTCTTTCAGACACAAACAGCATACAACAGATTGCGGTCTACACAGATTACAGTCACATTCAAATTTGACCCCATGTTACATTCAAATAATGTGTCATCACATCCAATCAGATGCTAATGAGTTTCTGGAAGATCAAATCTAACCTTATTTAAAAATTTTATGTAAGCAGATGCATTGTACTTCCGTTTCCACAGGATTGTGTAATCTGTCTACTAAATACTACAATTTATAACTTGCTCAAATGTGAAATTTAAGTAAAACAATATCAGTTAATGGAGATTTAAAGATGTTAATGATGGTTCAACATCACTGAAAACTGACACTAAGATTGTATTAAAGAAATACTTCACCCAAAAAAGAACATTCTCTCATAATTTACTCCCACCTCATGTCATTATAAACCCGTATGACTTTCTTCCTTATGCAGAACACAAAAGGTTTTAATGATTATCTTGGTCTGACTTTTCAATCCAATGGCAGTTTATATTAACTCACTTTAAAGTGAGTTAAAGGACTCAAGGCCCCAAGTTTCATAAATGTAGTTCATGTGACTCATGCATCATATTCCAAGTCATGTTTTAGTGACATTTTTTTTTTGTCTACGGCGCGTTCATGAGCACTATGACAGAACATCTTTTGTACTCCAAACGAGAAAGCCATATGGGTTTTGAATGACACGAGGGAAAACTATTTCTTTAAAACCTTTTTTAAAATCATGGGAGATGACAGTTACCAATGAAAACGTATTGTTTATAACTGTAGCCACAGTCTTGTGGGCAATGCTCAGACATGACTCAAGGTCCTTTTCCAATCCCGTACCCTCTCTTCTCCTCTGTCGTTTTAGGTCTCCCACTAAAGAAATTGGCAAAAAAAGCCCCTATAAAGTTTATGTGGCACTCACCCGTTCAGTCTCTTCAGTGGAGTGGTACCCAGAGGACAGCAACATGTCTGCTAAAGCCGGGCTGCTTGGTGTATCTGTGGTGGAGGAGGAACGTGGCCGTCCGGCCTGCAGCAAGGTCTCCTGGGTGCTGCGCCTGTGGATCTGGGGGCTGCCTTTCTGGGGGGGCTCCCCTCCCCCCCCTGCCTTGCTGCGGCGGTTCTGCAGGCTGGTGCCTCTCTTCATTATGGGGGGGCCTCGAATCTGCTGCAGCACGCGGCTCAGAGCTGCGGGGGGGGTGGAAGCGTGGGGGTCAGTGTTAGGGGTGGTGACTGTAATTGCAGGGGCTTCCCCCAATTCTGGCCCCACATCGGAAGGCTCAGGGATGGGGCCTGAGGAGGAAGAGGTGGAGTCGTGTGGCGAGACAGACGAGCGTCTGCGCTGAGGTTGGAATAACTGCTTCAGGCCATAACCCAGCGCACCCATGTTCTCGAAGGCATTGTGGGTAATTTTGGACAGGCCATGATCAGGCTCGGACGCCCTCCTGCTCACCTCCCGCTCTGCTCGACCCCCAGAGTCTGGCTCGCTACCACCCTGGTCCATCAGGAGGCGCCAGTCTCACTCATAGGGTCAGCACAGGGGTGGGTCTAGCGAAGCCCCGCCTCCACCACCCCTCTGATAGGCTGATTCAAAAGCCAGGAAGCAGAGGGTGACAGCAGTCAGGTGGAATCTGAGAGCGAACATGCATCTGTGGTTTGGTGCAAAGTCATGCTCGTCTACCACAGAAGGAAAATAAAATGGATTATGTCATGCTGCTGTAAGCGATGGAACACAAGCAGCAACTACATTAAAGCTGAAGTGAGTAACTTTTTAGCTGCAACAATTCTCCTATCCCAGCTTAATATGCAGAGACAACTATAAGTAAGCCTGTAGTAGGCTGATTCCCTTGGAAACTGTAAAGATTGCGTCTCTGTGGCACTATAAAAACTGCTTGGTTTGTTTGAGCAACCTGTCAAAGCAACATTGACTCAACCAATGGTGTGAGTTTGCTTCGGGACTATCTGTTTGTTTGATCAACAGCAGAGTGGTGGGATAAACTGTTTGAAAACAATGTTTATTTTTGCAATTCTGTCTGGTAAAATTACACACTTCAGCCTTAAGTCACAACACCAGCGCATTGGTTGGCTTAGAGGTAGGAAGAGGTGGCTGATATTTTTAACTGGCCAGTTGTAGATGGATTAAAATTTCTTTTCATGATGTCATTAAAAGAATGACTCACCAATATAATAACAAGAGTGACAGCAAAGGTCATGGATTTAAAAAAGCCACACCATCATGATTCTGAGCCAACCAACTAAAACTACAATAGCAAATGTAACTACTGACACACTATTAGCGATCTACAGCCATGGGTGTTGCCAAGCGAATGAGGTATGACAGAACTACAAAGAAAACATGAGGGTGCTAATTTCTGAAATGCTCATAAAATCACTGGGTCAACTGTCTTTAGAGCACTTTGACACCACAGAGGTATTTGCTATTTTAATTAAAACAGTATTTTCCACAGATAAGTTTGCTTGACCCACTGATTTCAGACCCATTTAGTGAAACTCATTGCAGAAATTTCTTAATAAATCCATATCAAATTTCCTTAGGATGAAATTAAAAGCATATACACAAAGCCAAGGTGAGTGGAGGCCTCAATATGACACTAAGTGATGGGAATTGGCGTTGTTAAACACAGAAGTGAGCTTAGGCAGGGTGTCGAACACTCAGTGGTAATCACCCTTTGGAGCTGAGGCAATACTACAGCCCTAGAGAGCCTCTCAGCCAATCATTTATCCATCAATGGATGCTAGAGATCATCACTCTCTTATTGACATTATCACATAATATGTTGAAAGATAAAAATTAACAGTTATTTCAGGTTCAGAGAGAGATAAACAGTGGCTCCTACCATAAGTCCAGCCTGGCCTTCACTGGCTCACAGTTCAGGGTTGGCTGTGGAGGAAAATGGTCATCACTATCAGACTGGACTCAATCCAATATGACACACATGGATAGCAGACACAACATATTGTCTAATAAAACTCAATTACACCCAGTCAGAGCAGTGATACAGATTCAAATAATGACAACAGGGTGTGCTCACATTTGGATTTTGATTAAGTAATTTTGGTAGCAGACATTTTAATTTTGAAATTCCGGGAACATTAACATTCTATATGATTCAATATCATTAGATGACACGGTACACTGCCTGATTCAGAAAAAAACTTTTAATTTCCTTTATTCAATTTGGCATAATAATTTTGCAAGCTGCTGTGTGAAGTATTTCATAAAACCATTAGGAAGTCTTCAATAAATCTGTCATTTGTAAATGTCTGACAGAGCCCATAGTGCACTCGATGTACTGCATACTCTAGAGCTTCAGGTGTGTTCAATCGAAATTCGTTGAGTCTAGCAGTGAAGCTCAGGCTTAAAGCTGGAGTATGTCATTTTGATGGCGCTAGTGTCGCAGAACAGAATTGCAAAAATAAACGTTGTTTTTAAAACAGATTTCTGAATACGTCCCTTGCCTGCAGTTGTTCAAACAGTCAGATAGTCCCACCCCCAACTCACGCCATTGAGTGCACGGACAGTGTGCGCGGAGGTAGGCAGGTACGTAGTTAGACAGGCAGGTAGGCCATCCAATCATTGCATTCAGGCTGAATGAAATGATTGGACGGGCCTTTTACAGACCTGTGACTGCCACAGATAATGGATTTTATTTTTTTTTTATATCAGAGCACTTGATATACATGGCTCATATGGGGGGGATTTACACACTTTGGGGGGGGGGGGGGGATAAAACTTGTAACAAAACTCGACATTTTACAACAAACTCACCTAAATCTCACGGGGGACTAATTTTCTCAATTACTGTATTGGTCTGATGGAACCAGGGTCAGAAATCAACTTTTTCATAAAGGGCAATTTTTGATTTCCAGGAGCATTTTTTACCTTTACAAGGACAATTATTTTTCTATTCTAACCTTATAAAATGACCCTGTCATCCTTTTATGTTATAATTTAAACAATTACTTCAATTTGAAAAATGGCATGTTTCAATAATTACAAAATTGTATAATCTGTACATTGCATAATGTGTATTGTTAGTGAAACAAAACTTTTTTCTCATGCACATACAGTATTTCCAAACATTTTGGCTATTAAATTAACAGAGCTTACAAAACGAATGCCATGCCAATTGAATAAAACAATGCAAAAATAAACATTTCACAAAGAACATTAGTCAGAGATATGATTCAAACACTAAAAGTGGTCTAATGTAAAATTATTATTGTATCATTAATAATGTTTTATTTCAGATCAAGGCTATTTATCCAGATATTTTTTTGTTAATATTATTAACTACATTGTAGCATTTGGTTACATTTTATTTTGTGTTCTCTCAGACCTGATTACTTTAATAAATAAAAAACATCCATCCCTCCCGCACTTTTAGCTTCTAGCTGTTGAGGAGGCTGATGAACCGATGGGCAGGTAAGTAGGCTATAGCACATTGAGTGACAGTGTTACTTACTAGCACAGTATATTTTGAACAAAAGGACCACGTAGGGTCACGTAATTTAGCGTGTGAGCATGACACCGAACTTCTGCGGAACGTGAGAAGCGAGTGCCCGTTTGTGCACATTTATGGTATGAGCATACGCCACTGACTCTGCACAACGGTCGACAGATAAATTATGTTCAGCGAAAATTCCAATGTAGATCGCGATGTTTGTATTTGGAAGTAGGCCTATAGGCTATCAAATGTTATTAATAAAACAACAAGAACTCTTTGCGGGGAAATTTTTTGCCCCCATATTTTTAATTTAATTGCCGTTTTTGCCCAGAGCCCCCATTCATTTCCAACCCTGAATGAAGAGATGGAGATGAGAGATGTAACGGGTGTTTAAGTGTCTCTTTTCACCATGCAGCTGGTAAACAAAGCATTTTTACTATTTCTGCTTTTCTTGTCAAATGTGCTGCATTATGACTAATGATGGAGCACCAAGATATGAAAGGCTTCAAAACTATAGATCGCTCCAATGCCACGCTTGCAATGTTAACAGCTTTGTTAATTATTAACAGGAGCAATAGTTTTATAGCGTCGCTTCCTAACGGAGAAGCAGTATAATGCCATTTGCATGTCAAATTAACAGGTTTAGAAAAGTTTATACATATGTAACATCTTAAGTTCAGTAACTATCCGACAAAGCTCTCCCTTACTGCGCACTTACACTAAACTCAAGCGCTAAACGTGCTGCTGACAGCTGCAAGTGAGAGAGAGGGAGAGATAGAGCGGATTTACTCACGCATCTTCTGGAGTGATAGTTTGATACAAATACAAGTTTATTGATTTGATTTGTTCATCTGTATCTATTGGTTTAATAATTTGCAGCTACACTGTAAAGTGAATAAAAGTGTGCGGGAATTTCTTGCTCTATGTATGTGGAACTTGCGGGAATTTTTAAAATTTCAGGCCCAGACACAGTGTTTTCCCTAGGTGTTTTTCAGCAGCGTTGTTGTGCGCATGTCCACAAGTCCGGAACTTAAGATGGGTTATTCATAGTACCATTTCATCTGGGTGTTTATTTACTGGGAAATTTTGACATATGAAGGGCTCTGGAAGCCGAGATAACTGTAGTCAAATAATGAAATGCCTCAACACAGAAAATGTCTTAATTATTTAATAAACAAATACATTCAATGACTACTTTATTAGTTACACCTGTTTACATAATGCGATTATCTAATCAACCAATCATTTGGCAGCAGTACATTGCATAAAATCATCCAGATACGGGTCAGGAGCTTCAGTTAATGTTCACATCAACCACCAGAATGGGGAAAAAAAAGCTCTCTCAGTAATTTTGACTGTGGCATGATTGTTGGTGCCAGACGGGCTGATTTGAGTATTTCTGTAACTACTGATCTCCTGGGACTTTTACGCACAACAGTCTCTAGAGTTTACTCAGAAAGGTGCCAGAATAGCATCTCAGAATGCACAACACATCAAACCTTGAGGCAGATGGGCTACAACAGCAGAAGACCACGTCTGGTTCCACTTCTGTCAACCAAGAACAGAAATCTGAGGCTGCAGTGGGCACAGGCTCACCAAAACTGGACAGTTAAAGACTGGAAAAACATAGCCTGGTCTGAAGAATCTCGATTTCTGCTGAGGTAAACAGATGGTAGGCCCAAATAGAACACACGGCTGAAGTCCGACTTTTTGACAAACCTAACAAGCGTTACATTGCATCAAGAATATTAATAAACCATGTAATATTTCAGCACCGCTGCTGATGCATATAGGGGAAACATTGCACATGAACCCTCTTACTGCACTACCACATCACTCCATCCATTATCATTTCAACTCTTAATATCACTAGCTTACAGCTCTTCATGAATGCTAGCCTTATCTCACCTTATCGAGTGTTCTGGGAAGTATGCAAATTATTTGTCTTACCCTTCTCAAATAGAAAGCATTCACAAAAACAGTCTTTTGAATATAAACCCCAAACAAACCATGATCAGCCATCCATGGTCAAACAGAAAATGTGAAACATGTAAACATCAGTCCAAACTAAACTAAACCTGTGCCCTACATCTGACCTAAGTGTAGTAAACAAACCCTGACCTTTTTTGGTTCAGAAACATAGTATCCAACACATATGGGAGTGGCATGAGAGCAAGGTGACACACACAGTGCTGTGAATGAACTATGAAGAGTGTTGATGTGTCTGTGTCCTACATGCATAATTAAACAGACGAGTGACAGTGACGTGGCACAGCTATTCTATAAAACAATCATATTCAACACAACAGCAGTCTAACAAGCCCAGCACACACCCAAAAACACCCTGAGGTGCTGTCACACCAGTTATATCTAGATGTGTTACAGACCAAAAAATAAATGTATAATAGCTTGAGCGACTTGTGTGAACTACATTCTTGTTATCAGCCCGTTCTAGTATTTTAGAGTCAACTCTCCTCCATTCCATAATGGCAGAAAAAGTCACGACGTGGCAATCCAGGCATGTGTTTTACATATGCCCATTAAACAGTCTTGCAATGTTTACGGCTAAACTAAACTTGCCATTAGTGGTCTGAATCTTTGGGTTGACACACTTGTTTTCAATTCAGTAGCATTTTCTGTAAATTCTTAGCGATTCAGAACAATTCAATGATTTATAGAATTCTTAAAATTCTTCCTTTCCCTTACTTCAGACTGTTTATAGCTCTAAAAGTAACTTTAAAGGAAAAACATATAGGCTACTTGGAACATAGCAAAGAGTGCAATGCAAACAACATGAGTAACCAGAGATGGGAGGGAATTCCAAAAAGAAATGACTAATAACTGACCACTTAAAAATCGGAATACTTTGTTTCTTGTGGATCACCTCAAGGCCACTTATGCAAATAAATAAATACACTCACTGAGCACTTTATTAAGAACAATACGGTCCTAATAAAGTGCCCGACGTGGTCTTCTGCTGTTGTAGCCCAACCACCTCAAGGTTTGACGTGTTGTGCATTCTGACATGCTATTCTGCTCACTAAAATTGTACAGAGTGGTTATCAGAGTTACCGTAGCTTTTCTGTCAGCTCGAACCAGTCTAGCCATTCTCCGATGACCTCTCATCAACAAGGCATTTCTGTCCACAAAGCTGCCACTCACTGGATGTTTTTTTTGTTTTTGGCACCATTCTGAATAAACTCTATAGACTTTTGTCCATGAAAATTCCAGGAGATCAGCAGTTACAGAAATACTCAAAACAGTCCGTCTGGTACCAACAATCATGCCACGGTCAGTATCACTGAGATCACATTTTCTCCCATTCTGATGGTTGATGTGAACATTAACTAAAGCTCCTGACCCATAAATGAATGATTTTATGCACTGCATTGCTGCCACACAATTAGATAGATTAGATAATCGCATGAATAAGTAGGTGAACAGGTGTTCCTAATAAAGTGCTCTGTGAGTGTATAAGAAATATCAACGAGATGACTTAACTTTGCCTAAATGTCTTTTGTACACTATCAAAACAATGGCACTCTTTTATCAATGTTTTATCTATAGTGGCCATGGAAATGAGTTGGGTAAGCAAATGTATCAATGTTGAGCATACTTGACTTGAGACTCGAGAGATGTGTTGTGAGAAAGGTGTCATTTGCACATTCCTGATGCGAGGTGCTCGAAAGTCTCAAAAAGCTGCTCAGAGATAAGGTACAGGGTCACAAAACATTTTCAATGACGGTGGTGGACAGAACGGACAGCGTGCGCAATACTGTGAACGATGAGCGACTTAGAAGCTGAGGACGCATCTGATAGCAGTATGGGGTATCCAAAGTCACTTAACAGAACTTTGACATCAGTAGTTCAGACATGTAACCTACATTAAATCTGTATACATTTTTAAATATTGTATGCTATCTTAAATTGATCAATGCAGTTGCATCAAAAGCAATTTTAATCAATTGATCAAGAAAATGACTCATGGCATACATACACAGACACACACACACCTTCAAAAACAACTGTATTTTCTTTGTATTAAATGGATCAGCTTATTCTACCCATCACTCCTTCCCCCAGTCCTGTTCATAAAGCTTCCCAAGGTCACATCACTCTGTATCTGTATACATGTATGTGTGAGTGCGTGTCTGCCTTTGAGCAATTGTACACTCCACTACAGTCAAGACATGCAGGACACTCAGCACAACAGTGGCATTATAAGCCTCCATGCTTCAATCTGGTTGCCTATTTAATAGTTTCACTTGCAAAATAATATTTCACTCTGAAACAAACTAAAAATTGTACTCCCTGTGCCTGAACAAAACAGTAGGTGATAAATGACAAACAATTCTCCATACCTTCAGTTCCAGTCATCAGTAGGCCTGCTTGGTCTTCTTAACATAGAAAACTTATTCGGTGAATAAATCTTAGAGGTTATCCAAAACAGTCTTTTCTGCACATAGACAACGACTGTCCCTCAGTGATGGATAAGAGGTCCTCTTGACACTTCAGTCAACCTGCCCCCATAAATGTAGTGATATCACATGCTGGAAAGAGTAAAAATATATTTCAGTAAAGGGGTGGTTACTTGTGCTCCACACACTCTCAATGGGAAAACTAATAAAAATAAATAAAAAAATTAAAATAAATAAATTACAATTATATATATATATAATTATATATATTAGTAACTGAATATAGTTACATTCATAAAGTATTTTGATCACTGGATGGATTACTCATTCTTTTCATTTAATATTTTTAATATTTAACATTTAATATTTAGTCTATTTAGTTTGAAAACATTAATCCATATAAACAGGTACGGCTCCAGCTCTAAAGTGGGCCACAGGTCTTTTAGTGTTAACAAACATAACCATGGTATTAGCCTGTTTTTTTATATATATATTTTTTATATGGTACTATGGTAATTCCATGGTATTCTTTAAAGCATCTAGGAGTAATATGTTAATGTCATGATGCATTAAATCATTTAGTAGCTTAAATGTACCAGAGGTATTCAATTAAACTTCCAAGAGGTCAGGTCTCTACATTTCTGCCCAACAGAGTTTCGCTGCATCAACAATACATTACAAGATGATCACTGATGGACGTTAAATCCTCTGCTCTGAGTAATGCTCCAGTATTTGTCAGGTGCTGTGGAGAGATTAAAGTCTTTTTCTAATTCTGCCTGGCACTGGTTAAATAAATAGTTGCAGAGTAAAAAAGGTTTAAACTGCTGGATGTCGTGAACTAGATGTTTTGTGCCCACATGCTGGATGTTGTGAACTAGATATTTTGTGCCCACAATCTTTCAGTTATGGGCTTTCAATGCGCAGCAAGGTTATGCATTATGCTTTCAGGATGCACATTATGCTGGCTCTACACTAGCTAATTTTTCAAATTATTTTTAGGTGTTAGCTTCATTAACATAATCACCAGCCAGGCAGAGGAAGACAGAGCGCCCATTAGCACCTCTAAGCGGGAGGTGTTAATCACTTGACCGTCGGGACTCCCTAGTGAGTTAATGGCTTCAAGCACTGAAAAAACACATCTGTTTTGTTTGAAAAAATCATTCGGACACTGAGAAGAACTGACAAGATGACAAGCTTATTGGAACTTTTTTTTTTTTTTTTTTTAAATCACACTCAGCTGCATATCATCATTAAAGCTGATTAAAATCCATTGTGATTCTGTCATTCTACAGAAATAATGCTAAAGCAACTAATGATGGATAAAAATAACCTTGATGGACATTTTACAGTTTTGGTGCATTGTAAAATATAACCTTGTGAAAGCCAACCAAACCATGAAGAAAATGCAACATTGTAACTATTTTAGTCCCTGTTTCGGAACAACCAAACAAGCTACAGGTCTGAAAACGCCCCAAATCACTCTTTTGCAATTGCAATTTTACTCATGTTTAGTGGTCAACCGATTTATCTGCCTAGGCGATATATCGGCTGATATTCTGAATTTTTTTAATTGTCGGCAATTAATTTGTTTCTTGAGGGTGCTGAGAATCGTCTGCTTGCATGTGAAGCAACAAAGTAAACTAATATCAATAAAACTAATATCATATACCATCTGCAAATATGCACATATCTCGTTTAGACAGATGTCATAAACCAACCTCAAAAAACTTGAGCAGATCCAGCATCCTGTGGAACACTCATAAATCTTCCTCTGAAGCATGTATTCTAAATGGGGGGGGGGTCGCACACCGGACGCGTCTGGCAGACGACATGGCGTGTCTAAAATTCAAAACAACTGTTTTCAATGAAGGTACGCACACCGCCCAGCTACAACTCCAGAGGCTGCTCAAATTTCTACCGCGCCACGGAGCGCAACTCGCATATTTTCCATTAAATTCAACCAAAATCATTATCAAAGAACAGATTATTTACTTTAGCATTCTTAATTCTTGAACAAGGGAAAAACATTGGTAACTTTTGTGTACTGTCTACAACCTGTCCCATGTCCTAGCTGCGACACGGCATGGCACTTCTCGTCCAGCGTGTGACCACCTTAACAGTTTCTCCTCAACAGTTCCCTGTAACTTTTCTAATGATAAAAGGCAAATATCAATAACAATTATATACCATCTACAAATATGCAGATATCTCGTTTAAAAAGATGTAATTCATGAACCTCACAAAAATCCAGCGTTTTTTTCCCCATCGAGCACTCATCTAATATCTTCCTCTGACTAAACAGAAATCAGAAGAAACTGCAATCTACCATTTAATACAAAATTATTATTTTTTTTAGATAATTTTTTACAAAGTTAAAGTTTAGTGTTTAGTGAAATTGAGTAAATATAGTGCTAAATAAAAGTTGCTAAAAAATGAATGAATTTTAGTTTATGTTATTTACCACATTAAATTGTGTGATATATCGGCATTGAATCGGCCTATCGGCCACTCTGCTCTCTGGATATTAGCATCGGCCATTAAAAAACCCATATCGGTCAATCACTACTCAAGTTATTTTGTCAGAGAGAGATAGTTGCGGTGAGTCGTTTTGTGTGTCACCCCTCCACCATTTTTAATCATCAAGTGTGTCATACTTCTCTG
The DNA here is from genome assembly GCF_019703515.2 of Myxocyprinus asiaticus. Lineage (NCBI taxonomy): Eukaryota > Metazoa > Chordata > Actinopteri > Cypriniformes > Catostomidae > Myxocyprinus > Myxocyprinus asiaticus. Next base: position 14,042,758 of record NC_059378.1, read on the forward strand.
ACTGAAGAGAGAGAGATCTCAGCAAAACAGTCTCCATGTGTGACACCCTCGGCCAATGCTAGTGAGCCAGCTTAAGCGGTTTTGTACTGCTCTGTTTTGGAGCCTTTATTATTTTGACAGTTATGCGCAATGAGATGTTATATTTATTTAGCCTATTTACTTGCTAAATATCCTTAAGTTATGTTGAAGTGCTGTGCTTAACGTCCGTATTTTCCTCTGAAATGCATCGGAGGGGGGTCACTTGAATATAAAGGAGCCAATACATTTATGGGTTTCTAAACACCAACTTGTTGACTAGTCATTCAAACACACGCACTAGTCGATTATGAAACTTGGTAGTTCAAGTCCTTTTTTACTATAAATTCTCCTCCCTGCCCAGTAGGTGGCAATATGAACGAAGAATGCAAATCATCAAAAACAAAAGAAGAATGTGAAAGTGGAAGTGGAGTGTGATAGTAAAAAAGGACTCACCCACGTTTCTCACCCACACCTATCATATCCCTTCTGAAGATATATATTTAAAACACTGGAGTCATATGGATTAATACTGCCTTTAGGTGATTTTGGACCTTCAAAGTTTTAGTACCCATTCACTTGAAAGTCATACAAATCTGGGATGGCATGAGGGGGAGTAAATGACGAGAAAGTTTTCAGGTGAACTATTACATTAAAGTGTTAGTTGTCTTTCCATGTCATGCCAAAGATGATACCATCTTTGAATTAAAAGGAATGTTCCAGGTTCAATACAAGTTAAGATAAATCGACAGCATTTGTGGCATAATGTTGATTACCACAAATTATTTGACTCGTTCCTCCTTTTCTTTATAAAAAAAAAAAGCAAAAAATCGAGGTTACAGTGAGGCACAATGGATGTGAATGGGGACAAAGAAAGTGAACGTGGCAAATTTTTGGAGGGTTTAAACAGAAATGTGAAGCTTATAATTTTATCAAAGCACTTACATGAATTCTTCTGCTAAAACTTGTGTATTATTTGAGCTGTAAAGTTGTTTAAATGGCCCTTTTTACAGTCAATTTAGGGTTTGTTGACATTATATCATCATATATTATTTATATTATATTATATATATATATATATATATATATATATATATATATATATATATATATATATATATATATATATATATAAAACTGGATTGCTGATGACATCATAACAGTGAAGCCACTGTGCCACCATATTGCTAAGCCCAAACATTCCAGTCTCCCTTTTGATTTAATAGGAAATCATCTTATTTCAGCCAGTAAACATTAGTCATTCAATCACCAATTTTATATCTGAAATCTGCATGTACATCCCTACAACGCAAACGTCCTACACATGTATTTATTTAAGTGGTGAATTTTTCCTGTTTCTTGAAATCCTGAGCGAGTTATGTATATTTTTATCAAACAGTATCCACCACTAACAAATTTCATCAGCAAACAGATCAGCTGAATGTAAACAAGTTCACTGAAACTGAGGTAAGATACAAACAGGCATTTTCAGATTTATTTATTGTGAACATCCAAGTGATCATTCAGAGTTACTTGTTTTATCTTTTCATCAAAAAGTGCCTTGTTCTCGCGGTCATTTGAATAAGAGCGCGCAATCTCTCTCCCTCTATCACATGCGCAGCCGGCGAGCAGAGACAGAGACACGCACAGCAAAGCTGGTTAAAATTAAACTAATACGCTAGGTTTAAATGGCAAACAAACACGTATTTATGACATGTATCCATGTATGACAACAGAGAGCACATCACAGATGGGCTGGTTTGAGTATTTCTGTAACTGCTGATCTCCTGGGATTTTCACACACAACAGTCTCTAGAATTTACTCCGAATGGTGCCAAAAACAAAAAATATCGAGTGAGTGGCAGTTCTGTGGATGGAAATGCCTTGTTGATGAGAGAGGTCAACAGAGAATGGCCAGACTGGTTCAAACTGACAAAGTCTATGGTAACTCAGATAACCACTCTGTACAACTGTGGTGAGATGAATAGCATTTCAGAATGCCATTCTGAGATGCAGGCTGGTGCTGTTTTGGTGGCACGAGGGGGGACCTATACAATATTAGGCATGTGGCTTTAATGTTGTGTCTGATCAGTGTATATCAGGGTAAGTTTCTTGCTGGCATGATGTACATAAGAACAAAGAACCATTTTTTTATTATTATCCCCTTTTCTCCCCAATTTGGAATGCCCAATTCCCACTACTTAGTGGTTACTCACCTCAATCCAGGTGGCAGAGGACAAGTCTCAGTTGCCTCCGCTTCTGAGACAGTCAATCCGTGCATCTTATCACGTGGCTCATTGTGCATGACACCACGACACACACCCAGCATGTGGAGACTCATGCTACTCTCCGCGATCCACGCACAACTTACCACGCGCCCCATTGAGAGCAAGAACCCCTAATTGCAACCAAAAGGAGGTTACACCATGTAACTCTACCCTTTCTAGCAACTGGGCCAATTTGGTTGCTTAGGGGACCTGACTGGAGTCACTCAGCACACCCTGGATTTGAACTCGCGACTCCACGGATGGTAGTCAGCGTCAATACTCACTGAGCTACCCAGGCCCCCCCTGGTATGGTAACTTGATGTTAAATATGTATTTAAATGTATAGGTCTTATAGGTATTTATGTTCCTTTCATTAGGCTACTATGAAAATTACTCTAATTAATAAACTAATACACACATAATACGCAATAAACTTAAGCATTGTAGCTTATGAGTGTGTTCAGTGTCTTGTATTACCATATAAAGCCTACGTAACGTTTTTATTCGTGTACTATAATGTGCTTTTCTGTGTATAGTTAAATTGTTTTCTTTCTTTGAAATATAAATTGAAATTATTTGATATCACGAGAAAAAGGCACCACCGACAGCAGTAAAAGGCACAAATAAAAAAGACATTTGATAGAATTGCAGGACAGCATCTGCAAAGAGCATCAAAAACTAGGACGGGTGTAATAACATGCAGAATTTTCAGAAAATTTAATTGCATAAGTAAAATTTAAATGTATGTATTTAATATACACACACACACACACACAGAGTTGTGCTCAAAAGTTTGCATACCCTTGGATAATTGGTAATATATGTACCATTTTTAAACAAAACATGAGTGAGCAGGCAAAACACATTTCTTTTTATTTCTTATGGGATTCATATTCAACTGTAGGTTATAACAGAATGGCACAATCATAAAACAAAACATGGCAACAAAGAAAAAAATGAAATGACCCCTGTTCAAAAGTCTGCATACCCTTAGTTCTTAATACTGTGTATTGCCCCCTTTAGCATCAATGACAGCATGCAATCTTTTGTAATAGTTGTCTATAAGGCCCCAAATTCTTGCAGGTGGTATAGCTGTCCATTCGTCTTGGCAAAATGCCTCCAGGTCATGCAAAGTCTTTGGTCGTCTTGCATGAACTGCACGTTTGAGATCTCCCCAGAGTGCCTCGATGATATTCAAGTCAGGAGACTGTGATGGCCATTCCAGAACCTTCACCTTTTTCTGCTGTAACCACTGGCGGGTCAACTTGGCCTTGTGCTTAGGGTCATTGTCGTGCTGGAAAGTCCAAGAGCGTCCCACGCGCAGCTTTCGTGCAGCAGAATGCAAATTGTCTGCCAGTATTTTCTGATAACATGCTGCATTCATCTTGCCATCAATTTTCACAAGATTCCCCATGCCTTTAGAGCTCACACACCACCAAAACATCAGTGAGCCACCACCATGCTTCACAGTGGGTATGATATTCTTTTCACTATAGGCCTTGTTGACCCCTCTCCAAACATAGCGCTTATGGTTGTGACCATAAAGCTCTATTTTGGTCTCGTCACTCCAAATTACAGTGTGCAAGAAGCTGTGAGGCGTGTCAAGGTGTTGTCGGGCATATTGTAACCGGGCATTTTTGTGGCATTAGCGCAGTAAAGGCTTCTTTCTGGCAACTCGACCATGCAGCTCATTTTTGTTCAAGTATCGTCGTATTGTGCTCCTTGAAACAACCACACCGTCTTTTTCCAGAGCAGCCTGTATTTCTCCCAAGATTACCTGTGTGTTTTTCTTTGTATCCCGAACAATTCTTCTGGCAGTTGTGGCTGAAATCTTTCTTGGTCTTCCTGACCTTGGCTTGGTATGAAGAGATCCCCGAATTTTCCACTTCTTAATAAGTGATTGAACAGTACTGACTGGAATTTTCAAGGCTTTGGATATCTTTTTATATCCTTTTCCATCTTTATAAAGTTCCATTACCTGGTTACGCAGTTCTTTTGACAGTTCTTTTCTGCTCCCCATGCCTCAGTATCTAGCCTGCTCAGTGCATCCACGTGAGAGCTAACAAACTTATTGACTATTTATACACAGACACTAATTGCAATTTAAAAATTTTGAAATTAACCTTTAATTGCCATTTAAACCTGTGTGTGTCACCTTATGTGTCTGTAACAAGGCCAAACATTCAAGGGTATGTAAACTTTTGATCAGGGGCATTTGGGTGATTTCTGTTACCATTATGATTTAAAAAGGAGCCAAACAACTATGTGATAATAAATGGCTTCATATGATCACTATCATTAAATAAAAGACAGTTTTTTTGCCTGATCAGTCATATTTTCAAAATCAATGCCAAAATTTCACAATTTCTGCCAGGGTATGCAAACTTTTGAGCACAACTGTCTGTGTGTGTGTGTGTGTGTGCGTGTGTGTGTATGCATGCATGCATGCATGCGTGTGTATATAAAAACATTTAGTTTAGCAGGGAAATAAATGTACTGCACAAATTATGGTTACTCCATGGATGCTTGTGAATAAGCATTAGATGCTGGAAATGTCCCGCACCTTACTGAAACGGAAAATATGATTGGTTAGCAGTGTTTCCCACAGGATTTTATGAGACTGTGGTGGGTGGATCTCGGACCCTCTAGGGGGTTCAGGGGCCATGCTCCCCCGTAAGAAAATATTTTACATTTTAAAGATAAATGCATCAATCTTGTGCACTTTGAGAGCAAAATTAAGAGGCTAGATCTATAAAGAACTTTTGTGTTCTTGTAAACAATTTTGTGCTCTAGTAGTAATTTAATCAAACACATTGCTTGTATAGATATGAATGGTGATGACATGGCAAAAAAGTCACCCACAAAGCATAAATGAGATGGAGTTTAACACAGTACACAAATGGTCAAAACACAAAATCGACTAGAACATACATTTGAGCCAGGGCTCGTCCTTTAAGCATCGTCATGTGCTTGTCCTCCGGACAAGTAAATTGGTCATTCCCTTGTCTGAGTAAAATAATTACTATTTTTTTCTCCGGAGAGAAAAAAGGACATTTAAGTTACATGTTAAAGTAACATGTCAAAGTTTATGTTGTATATTTTTCTACAATTATGAACGATACCCAACCTAATAGTGTACCAATGCAATCAACTTAATTCTCTGTGACAGAAATGTAAACCGCACTGGGTAGGGGAGGAGGCTATTGTCATATGATAATTATTTTGTTACGTATGGTAGTCAAATGAAGGAAAGCCTCCATCGCCATCTTTTACAGCAGGGGTGCTCACACTTCTATGGAATGAGATCTACTTTTTCATCATGTTATTGCAGCAAGATTTACCATGTACAATAAAGGCTATACATTATCACAATACCAAAATTTCAGTATTCTGAAGTGAAATTTGACGATTCTCAATACCAGCTTCAAACCACAACAAATAATAACATTAACTAATATGTTAATTATGGAAGAATGGTTTCAAGTTCTAAAGTAATTATTCAAGACTAGTAAACAAACATTAATAAAATAAAAAATAGCAATGAACAGAAATAAATAATTAAAAAAAATGAACAAAAAATACAAATTAAAAATATTCAGTGCTTTTTTTTTTAACACAGCTTCAAAAGTTTTTAACAGCAGTAGGCTGTCAAGTATTAAAGTAAACATTCAGAATGAAATGCAACAAAACTACTACTGGCCTTCACAGTATGATTATAATACATTAATACTTTTAAGTTACTAAAGTTACCCAGTCAAGAGCAGTGAGTGTTTCCTCGTTTTCTTGTTGTGGATGATAAGACAGGTCTACTAGCTTACATTTATACTTACATTTTACCAACATTTTAAGATGGGCATTTTTGAAATGTATTTGACCGTTCAGGTGCACATTAGCGCAAGCATTTTCGGCACACACACATGCCGCCTATCAATCAAACAGGGCACAGCGGTTATTAGATTTATTTTTCTAGAATATAAAATTATGCACTCTGGATTATTTTCAACAGCAGGGTAAGAATATGAACTTTCTAATAAGTGGCAAAGGCCTAGGCTATCACAAATATAGCTGGTTATTTTCTTGTTATTGATGTTTTAATCAGTCTGCTTGTCTGGTCGGGCAAGTAAAATTCTCTTTCACTTGCCCCTTCAAAACTCCACTTGTCCCAGACAAGCGTTAATGTCGAGCCCTGTAAGCCAAAGAAATGAAGCAAAAGACTGACTGGGAGTGAGAGATGCTTTACCAAAGCAACGGCACAAAACACAACATTAGAGATTTTTTATGTTATTATGAGAAGTGTAAAAATATTTTCATGTCATTATGAAACTGTGGCAGGACAAATTAGGTAATTCTAATTTGTAGTGGAACAAACTAGGTAATTAATGGGAAACACTGTGGTTAGCAAATATCCAATCGCATCTGAAATTAACGTTCCGATAGGTGGATAAGCTTAGTCGGACTGTCTGTCTTGCTCATGCTTTCAGTTGCACTCCCACAGCTCGATGCGCGTTTATAGAGAATCTCTGTACACTTTTTAAAATAATAATTAAAAACAAAACATACAATTCACTCAACAGTGCTGTGGCATAGTGTTGTTAGATTGAAAAAGTTCTGGGTCAAAAGCCTACTCATTGTACTGGCGGCCATACATATCACTTATTTTAGGTGGGCATATGCTAAATCCTAAAAAAGATTATACACACTACTGGCTCGACGGGAAGAAAACGCTGGATTTTCATGATGTTCGTGAATTACATCTTTTTAAAACGAGATATCTGCATATTTGCAGACGGTATATAATAGAAGTTTTATTGATATCTGCCATCATTCGAAATTTACAGGGAACTGTTGAGGAGAGACTGTTAGAATATGTGCTTCAGAGGAAGATTTATGAGCGCTCCACAAGACGCTGGATCTGCTGAAGTTGTGAGTCGCAAGTTCGAATCCAGGACGTGCTGATTGACTCCTGCCAGGTCTCCTAAGCAACCAAATTGGCCCAGTTGCTAGGGAGGGTAAAGTCACATGGGGTAACCTCCTCGTGGTCGCCATAATGTGGTTCGCTCTCGGTGGGGCTCGTGGCGAGTTGTGCGTGGATGCTGCAGAGAATAGCGTGAAGCCTCCACACGCACTGTGTCTCCGCGGTAATGCGCACAACAAGCTGCGTGATAAGATGCGTGGATTGACAGTCTCAGATGCGGAGGCAACTGAGATTCGTCCTCCGCCACCTGGATTGAGGAGAGTCACTACGCCACTACGAGGACTTAGAACGCATTGGGAATTGGGCATTCCAAATTGGGGAGAAAAGGAAATGGGGTTGGGTTAGGGGATCTAAAATATTATATATGATTGTATAATGTAATAATCACACTAATATATTTAAGCATTATAAAACATTGAGGTTAAGCACACAAAATAATATTTAAAGACTGATAACTAACGACAAAGTTCTCGTTGAAAAATATGGGGCACCTCTGGCATCATCATGCAGACGCGGACAGCTTCTGCACAAGCGTCAAATTTGGACACTTAGGGAATGAGAACGGGTTGGGCATGAATTAAATTTCTGTCAAGAAAATCCTATTTTCAAGAAGATCATTTTTTCTCTCTTGTGAAATCTTTGAGGCAAATATGTTCTGCAAAAAAAATAAATAAAAAAAAATAAAAAAAAAAATAAAAAAAACAACATACTCCTGATAAGAATGTTTGTTCTGTTCTCGTTTAAAAAAAAAAAAAAAAAAGCAGCTTGAAGTCTACATTAAATGGACTGCGACACAATTTTCAGTGGCGGCCCCCCCAGCACTGCACACTTTGCATCGGCACAGCCACTGACCAGGAAAATAAAAAAAAAATGGCACTCCATGTCAAAAAGGCTGCCGAACCCTGGAGTATAAGATGGAATTTCTCAACGTTTTGAATCACAATCCACTAAATATAAAAGGGAAAAATTTACACTTGTGCTGCACTTCCTGAACTACTTGCATAAAAATATAAACATCAGACGCATCCAACCCACGTTGTTTTCAGTAGTGAGGACCTCTGGAAGCATTCAGGTGTGAAATGTCTCGAACACAATCACAAAATTTGCCGTTATTCCTCCTCTGAAATTTAAATGTAATCCAACAGGCCCGTAACCAAGGTAGTTTGGGGAAAGGAACAGAAATTTTATGTAGGAAACCACCAAAAATACACCTTTTCATAGCTGTATTAGCTGCTTTGATACCAAGTTGGTTTACATGACTCTAGAAGGGGCAGGGTTTAAACTAGGGATGGGACAATATATCGAATTTCGATATACCGCAAACCAAAAAAAATGACGAACCACATTGTGGCGTAACTCGATATTTTAAAATTTGCAACACTGTTTTCGGTCCATGTGAGCATAAATGAAATGACCCGTCAAACATAATCGCTCTATTGCTTGATTTTACCACTGCTGCGATTTTTACTACACTGTTAAAAGAGGTAACAAGTTCCTTGAAGTGCTTAAAGTGCTTGAATTTAGCTTTCAGAAATTTTTGTACTGGAATACCTGGAAAATCACCTTGTTTTGAAGAAAAGTGCTTGAATAAATGGATCGTTTCCTAATGTATGTCCAAAGATGAGGCGTACTCCATTTTCATTGAATGTGTCTCAATATCCTTTCTGTTCTTTACAGTCAGATAAAAAAAGTAAAAAGAAATATTACTTTTAATCTCACACAGCAAAGAAAACGAGAGATTCTTGATGTTTGCTGAACTGGAACACTGCAATTTGCTTGTTCATCTCTTAAAGTGACAGAAACCTTTTTAGCATTATTATACAAATTAATCTACACTCAATGTTTCCTTATAAATTGTACACATTATTTCAGACAGTGATAGCTCATCATTATTATATTATATATATTACACACACACAATTTCATGATAAAATTAATGTAGAAATGGTATTTTTACAAAGTTAAAATGTGATGACAAAAATTTAAAAAATGAAATTTTCACTCACATACTTTTTTTAGGACAGGTTCCATTTGGTTCTATTCCTTGTTCTGCACCTGATCAGCTTGAATGTAGCCCACTATTTTTTAAAGCTCATTTGTGTGTGATCTTTTCTTATGGAGAAAGGTATATGAGCAACTCATTTAAACTTTGAGCATTTATATTGTGCATTAAAGAACTTTATTTTGATGAGTGTATTTTGCTCAGACATTTTCAGATAATAAATTCTGTAATGAGTGTTATCAAATCGAGATATCAAATCGTGAACCTCGTATCATATATCAAACAGAATCGTGAGAACCATATCGTCCCATCTCTAGTTTTAACGGACTAACCCTTGCATACATCAGCAGAGAAGAGTCAGTCATAAATCACCAGAAGAGCAAGTTATGACATTCTGATTAAAGATTGAGGTCAAAAACTATTAAATGGCAAATATACATGGATGAATCGTTCACAAGATCATTTATATACAATAAAATAAATAGGGTCGATTTTAATTTCACGCAGTTGTTAAAACAAGGTAAATTTGCTTTGTTTTAGAAGCAACACTGCAGAAGATATTTAGGCTTTTTTCAGAGAATGTGTTTAAGCAAGTGTATTTTGTCTTACTGTAGGGTACTGGTAGATTTTTCTTCACTTGTTATTAACCAGTTTTTAGTCAAATCAAGTGAATAATAATTGCCAATGCTAAAGTAGTAATCCAAAGTATTTAGATTGCTGACATTGAGTAATACCGTATACATTACATAAGTAACCCTCCTTATCCTGAGTGTGCTCAAAAGCCTCTTTTGGCCATAGCTTACACCACTTGAGTGGTAAAACACCAAGTCAAATCAAGTCAACCTTTATTTATATAGCACATTTAAAAACAGAAGTTGACCCAAAGCACTTTACAAATCAATTAAAACAACGACAGAGTTATATATATATATATATATTACACACACACATACACACACACGCAAAAACACACAAATATTATTTTAAATAAGTATTTACTTAATTTAACATATTAAAAGTCCTATTCAAATGCTAAGAAAATACATTTTCAAAGAGGTTTAAAAATGGCTATTGAAGAAGCTGACCTCACATGGTAAGGGAGACCATTAGTTTAGGACCTACCACAGAGAAAGCACGATCACCCTTGGATGTATAGCAACAATGTGGAACATGATTAGAAGACCCGAGTGCTCTGGTGGGGGAGTAAGGGACGAGAAGATCACTAATGTATTTGGGCATGAGACCAGATAGTGACTTATAATCAAACAGAATTTTAAAATAGACCCTGAATTTAATGGGAAGCCAGTGTAGAGATGCTAATATAGGGGTAATGTGATCCCTCTTTCTTGACCTGTCAAAAGCCTAGCTGCAGCATTTTGAGCCATCTTAGGCGGGATAACACTGATTGAGGGAGGCCAATGTACAATGAGTTACAATAATCTAACCTTGATGAAATTAGTGAGTGGATCACAATTTCCAGGTCTTTGCTGGAAAGGAAATGTTTGACTTCAGCGATCGATCTCAGGTGGAAAAAGATATCCTTGAGAACAGCTCTAATTTGTTTATTAAAAGTAATGATGAATCTAAAATCACTCCAAGAATTCTTACACGATCTTTCGACAACATAGGACCTAACACGGCGGCCATCCCAGGTAAGGAGGACATGGGGGTACCTAAAATCAGAACTTCAGTTTTACCTCGTTTAATGTTTGCCAGCCAATGTTTAATATCTTCGAAGCAATTCTGGATGTTTTCAAATGAACACTTCTTGTCTAAGCTCACTGGTAAGTAAAATTGGGAATCATCAGCATAAGTGATAGGATATGCTGTACTTTGGAATATAGAGCTTAGAGGAAGCATATACAAAGAAAATAATAAGGGAGTGTGAGGAGGAGGGCGGGGCCTATGCGCACCCAGCCCCTAATCAGGCTAATCAGCTGAGGAGAGGGATAAATGCAGCCGTTCGGGGGAGAGAGAGAGCCACAACAGGGCTCAACGCTAAGGATTTTTTCTACTGGCCCAGTTGGGCCAGTGCTTCAGATTTTTACTGGCCCCAACACAAAAATGATAAATAGCTGTTTTTACCATCATGGATTTAAAAATGTATCCAAAGATAAATATTTTTTACATATATTATGTTTTTAAGACAATGCCCCCCAAACTGAATCACATTTATAATTTGCAAGATATGATTTATGGCTTATGCAATCCCACATAAGCGCTTTACAGATATAAATTCATAAATACATCATATTAACCTCAGCTGTCCTGCCATTTACACATGATTTTTCAAAGCAAAGAATTCTGTGGAGGAGATGATGGGCTTTCGGTCACCCGTTTAGTCATGCGGTCATGCAACTTTTGCCCATGTGTAGTGTATTCACACACAGGATCATAGATTTAGTCACTGAGTTAAAGATGTGATTATTGGCTGAATGTAATAAACATATGAATCCCTGAAAAGAGACTTGCTACCAAATCGGTTGGGATGTGTAATATACATTTAGGGAGATATTAGACCTAATCTGTGAATTAATGTGTATATAACATGAAATCAGACAACCTACAAGAGCAACACAGACTGATGCACAAAAACAAAAATACCTGTATGGTCCAGAAATGAAACTAGTGTTTCATGAGGATGATAAGAAGCAGACTGTTTTGAATATTCATCTTCACCCTGCAGCTGAACAGCTCTGATAATAATAGCCTAATAGCCATAGTGCTCTTGCTTCTTTTCATATCAAACGCCATTATAATATCGAATTAATGATTACATTTTGAAACTAACCTAATAAAATCTATACTTACATTTTGGATACTGAGCAGCTTGTGATTTCCAGGCACGTGTATAACTGGGGTTTAACAAATTTTATTACATTTCATTCGGCGCTTCATCTCTAAAGGCAAATTAATGAGAAAATGTGCATTTTTTTTTTTACAGTGGGAATAAAACTAGCGCTCTGTGCCTTATTGAGAGCACAAGCATGTTAAACAGTCTATGCTGCTTGGAGAGAGATGAGACATATGCATGGAGAGACATAGATTTTCAGTCCTATAGAATGAAACTGTTGATTTTTTGTGTTCCAATGTGCGGATTACTGCTTTTCACCAACATGTAAAAACGACAAACGTGGGGATTTTGCGCACTGTGAACACGGAATGTGCAGGGAAATTTAAAATGCTGCACAAGACGTGCAATCCCGCTACGAAACTCAGTGTTTTTTCTTCTATTTTCTTCACATTGGTTATAGCTGCTGCTAAGACACTTGGAAAAAGAGCGAGGACAGTGCTAGGAGAGTGCGCTCTGCATCTGCACGCGACTGTGCCTTGGCACGTCCAATATATTATGCATTTGTGCGTATTTGCGAGATAAATATACTCGTGCTCGCTCCTCGGTTAGAAGACTTAGTTCGCGCCATGTAATTTGTGCTCTCTCGCTTGTTTCATTGCACTAATGTTATAAATGCAGCACTGGCCCGATCGGGCAAGTGACAGTTCTAGCAACTGGCCCAAATCTCTCTCACACTGGCCCCGGGCCATCGGGCAGTCCTTATTGTCGAGCCCTGCACAAGCAGCTGCCGTGTGCATTTGTGTCTTTGTTTAAATTAAATATTACTTTGACTGTCCAGCCAGTTCCCGCCGCCTCCTTTCCCATTTTAACCCAGTTACATTAGTGCCGAAACCCAGGACCAATGTAACAGGGTTTAAAATGGGCAAGGAACCGGCTGAACAGTCAAAGTAATATTTAAACAAAAAGATACGAGTGCACACACGGCAGCTGCGTGTGGCTCTCTCTCTTCTGAACTGCCGCATCCGGCTGCATTTATCCCTCTCCTCGGCTGATTAGCCCGATTAGCCCTCCTCCTCATCACAGGGTCCTAAAAATCAACCCTTGCGGGACGTCACATTGTAAATGAGCTGATGCAGGAGAGAAATTCCCTACATTTACAGAAAACACCCTATTTTAGATAGCAGGCAAACCACTGGAGGGCCATACCCTGGATGCAAACCCCACACTCGATACGATTAAGAATGCTATGGTTGATAGTGTCGAATGCAACACTAAGATCTAATAAGACTAAGACAACATGCAAGCTTGAATCCATGGAGAGCAAAATATCATTAGCAACATTGAGCAATGCAGATTCAGTGCTGTGCAAGGGTCTGAAGCCAGACTGAAATGTATCTAAAATGCATTTAGACAGGAGTAAAGCAGCGAATAGACAACTCTAAGATTTTACAGATTGGTCTATAATTATCATGTTGCCGGATCCAAAGAAGGCATTTAAAAGGAATAGTTCACCCAAAAATTAAAATTTGCTGAATTTACTCACCCTCAGGCCATCCAAGATGTATCTGAGTTTCTTTCTTCATCAAAACAGAATTTAAGACTTTTAGGATTTCATTTCAGGCCTCCTCCTCTAAGCAATGCAAGTGAATGTACTCCATTTTTTGGATGGTCCAAAATGCATATTTAGGGTGCATCAGAATAATTCATACGACTCCAGTCGACAAATAAAGTTCTTCTGAACGCAAACGATTGATTATTTTGAGAAACAAAACAATACTTTTTAACTACAAATGTTCGCTTCCGTACATCTGTGACGTGCGCTCATGAGAGGGATGACTTAAGCTTGTTGGTAAGGTCACGCATCACGTGGAGTCAGGAAGCGTGTCATTGTTTACAAGAGAAACTTGTGCCGTTCACAAACCAAAACAGTCAAAAACAATATAAAATCACTTCTAAATAATTTAAAAAAAAATAATAATAATTTAAACAACGACGTGCTTCCTGACTCCTCCCCCACGTGACGTGTGACCTTACCAATGAGCTTACGTCATCCCTCTCATGAACGCACGTCACAGATGTACGGAAGCGAACATTTGTAGTTAAAAAGTATTGTTTTCTCAAAATAATCAATCGTTTGCATTCAGAAGAACTTTTTGTCGACTGGAGTCATGTGGATTATTTTGATGCACCCTAAATATGCATTTTGGACTGTCAAAAAAAAAATGGAGTACATTCACTTGCATTGTTTAGAGGAGGAGGCCTGAAATGAAATCCTAAAAGTCTTAAATTTTGTTTTGATGAGGAAAGAAACTCAGATACATCTTGGATGGCCTGAGGGTGAGTAAATTATCAGCAAATTTTAATTTTTGGGTGAACTATTCCTTTAACAAAAGGATATAGAATTGCATGCTTAGAACAACTCCATTAGCTAAGAAGCTGTTAACTATCACGGTCACACTAGAACTAATAGTTGTAAACACGTCTTTAAAAAGTCGCGAAGATAGAATATCCAGCTTGTAACTGGAACACTTCATCTTGGAAACTACATCTGCTAACCAGTTCTGATGAAAATGGTTCAAAGCGAGTAAGGGAGCTGGACGGGGAAGGTATTAGTGGTTGATCCACTTGCGAAGGTACAATAGCACCTTTAATATGTTTTTGTTAAAAAAAATTTTTTTTTAAAAAACTCAGGGTTCCAAACAGAATGGATATTAAACAATACTTTTGGTTGATTTGCATTATCAGATATCACTTTAGAGAAAAACTCAGCTTTTGCTTCTTACACAGCTCGTTGATAGTTTGTTAAAGACATCTTTAAGATGTCAAAAGAGACCTGAAGCTTGTCTCTTTTCCACACGCGCTCCGCTTTTCTGCGCTCTTGTCTGAGCGCACGGGTGACGTCATTTTGCCAAGGCTGTGAAACTCCCTTAACTCTCCTTGGCTTGAGCATGAGCGATATTATCAAGAATGAAAGTACAAGATTTATCAAAAGCTTCAACCAGTGGGTTAAGTACAGATTCTGTTTGTAAATGTTTTGCTGTTCTTTGTTTAATATATGAATCAATAATAATAATAATTTATTTTTTTTTAAAAATAGGGATTTGTACAAAACCCCATCCATATATAATTATATTATATATATAAAAAATAAATAAATAAATAAATAAATAAAAACACACAACACACCACACCTTCAACCAGTGATTCAGTATTGACTTTATCTGAGACATCGGCAGTAAAATGCGAGAAATAAAATTCTGAAAAAAAAAAAAAAAAAAGATTGGTAGTAGAGGAGTGAATGGACCAGGGTAGGGTTGCACCAGATGTGCATATGTTCTCACGTAAGTTAGGACGTAATGTTCAGACTAAGGACTTAGTGACTAGTTAGTTTGTAACCAAGTCAGTGCTTAATTTGGTTGCACCACCTGTTCTTAAAACAAGACTTAACTAGTAGGTCGTAAGCTTTTCGTAAAGTGATGCGTAGTCGCATAATGACGTTTACCCGTATTTATCCAATAAGCAGCCTTCAAATTTGTACACAACTGTTAAAAAGCTATGAACTTAAATTTGATCTTGATATGGTTGATGTTCAAACCTTGTTTGTTCACGTAACTGTCAGCTGTAATAAATTAAATCCACATTAAAATGATATGTAATAAAAGTAGATTTGATAAATAGTATATTTGCCCAGTGTAAATAACAATGTTATAGGAACTGTATCTAAAATAAATGAGGGGTGATAAATACTAATACAACAGACATTTATTCATTTTAATATCATATATATATATATATATATATATATAGAATGTGTTGAAACGATCGGTTTCATGCTGAAGAGCCGCCTAAAAGTACTTTTTTTTTTTTCCTCTCTCTCTCTCTCGTATGTCAACATCAATGTATGTTGAAAGGATTGATGCCTGTCACGCAAAACATGAGCTCATTGATGTCAAAATATCAGTCTGCTTTTTTATTCCATACGGAAGCCTCCGACCAGGCGTAACGAATATATTTAGTTTATACGTAGGGTTACGTCCTACCAAAGTTTAATGGTGCAACGCTCAAATATTTAGTAGTGCGTAAATACGCCATTTTCGCCACAACTAGGCCAAGTTTTAACTTACGCACAGCTGGTGCAACCGGCCCCTGGAGTGACGTAAAGACAGACCAACAATAATTGATTTCTAGATACGGTTTGAGGAAATACTGGCTTGTCCAGTGACACAGAATCTTTGCCCAATGAACTCGTATATTAGAATAGGATTCACAAATATTACCAGAATTTAATTGAGTAATGGAACTACTTACTGTCCCACAACCAAGTATGAAACTTACGCGCTGAAACCATATTATAAATAATAAAAACCACACACACGCAAAAACAAGACATTAAATATGACTGTGGACTAATGTGATATTGAAACTGAATGGGTTGGTTTGGGTTACACGCACTCTATCTGCGGGTCACACAGACCCAGATGCTCAAAACCAAAATAACGAGTGCTTAAAATTAAACAAATGATCAAAAGCTAATAAACATGACTGGCTAAATGTTTAAAGCTAACTGAGACGGACCTCTCTCGGCTTGAGAATATAACTCGAACTGTCACTGACAGATTTCAGAATGACATGTAACATTGAGAATTAATACAAACCACACTTGATTTTGGGAGACCAACAGAAGAGCCCAGAGGGCTAAATTAATCCGATAATTTACCGGAACTGCCCGTTGATGCGGTCGCTAGCAGAGTTAGCTGCCCGGCTAGCTGGTAAATGGACAGTTTACGCCCAACCCAGGTTAATAATTAAATGGTCGATAAAACGCACCACTACAAACAACCATCAGCCAAAACTGGTGTAAAAACATCGGAAACATTGCATTTAAAAAGTACTCAAGCGGAAGGAAGAAAGACCAATGTTTAAAAACCGGTTGGAAGTTACATTACAAGCTGTATCTTAATGTCTGTCAAAGTGACATAAACAGACACCCAACATCATCAGCATCTGATCAAGCGAGTAAGCACGTTTGGGTTGCACCACGCAATACAAATGGATCTTACATGACCAACATCCACACAAAACAGTGGATCTTTGGGTATATGAGCGGGAAGCAATAAGATGTATTGGTGTAAATTAAGGTTTTGGTGATGTCTGACCTGCTGCACCTGATCTCGCGGCGTGCTCCAGCTCCAGGCGACCAGCGCGCGGCTAGTCTGCTAACGTCACAGGCTAAAACCGACTAGCTCGCGAACAGCTCAGACAACAAATTGACCGACTGTGCCCAGCTCCGCAATCTAAACTGGAGCATATCGCGGCGGCTTCGTGTTACTACGAATAGCGTTCTAAATGTATTGAAGGCAAAAACCATAAGCATTTAGTAATTGCAACTTACACGAGCGCTGAGAGAGATTTGTGCTGATGTCCAATTTCTCCTGTTGGAACACTCCCACGGTGACGTCAGCGGCGCGTACACTACGCGTGAGGGGAAAAGCAGCAGTTAGTCGTCATAATGCTCCTGGCACGATATGACGGATTGACCACAAAAACAGAACTTGGTCAATAATTGGCAAAACGCTCCAACCACATTTTTACTTGCCGATTCACATTCATTTACTTGCCGAGTCATTAAAACTAAACACATTTGAACACGAATTTGATCATTTTGGTAAAATACCCTACTGAAAATCCCATTTAAAACCAGCCTAAGCTGGTCTGAGATGTGCCCTAAACCCATTTCAGCTGGTCAGGCTGGGAGACAATTGTCCTTCCAGAAAAACCAGTGGAGGAAATCTTGGCCTGGCTGGGAGACCAGTTTAGACTTAAGATTCTTTTTGGTCAGGGAATGAACATGCCTTTTGAGTTTGTACACAGAAGCCTTTAAATGTCTTCATAAAATACAGACCAACAATGATCCGTTTTGAACAAAT
Organism: Myxocyprinus asiaticus; assembly: GCF_019703515.2. NCBI lineage: Eukaryota > Metazoa > Chordata > Actinopteri > Cypriniformes > Catostomidae > Myxocyprinus > Myxocyprinus asiaticus. The sequence goes on from NC_059378.1 coordinate 14,060,738, forward strand.
GAACAAATTTTGTCTCTTGTCTTATCATTTGTGCTCAACCATTGTAAACCAGACAAACTAGGGAGTCTCATGAAGCTTTTAGGCTTACTCATGAACCTAAAGGGGGGGTGAAGATCCTCATAATCTTTGTACACATCCACACTTATCTTGAGTTAAGCTGGTGTTTGTGAGACCTGCAAGACAAGGCACAGACTTCAGACTGCAAGTAGTGGGAGGGCTTGGGTAATAGCCACAGGTTCTGGATGGAAATGTGGAAAAAGTCCCCATGGGTTTCCCAAGTGGGAAAGGGTAAAATGGCAGGGGGGCATTGTCAAAAAGGACAAGTCAATTCCTGGTCACCATAAAGTATGAGGTGGTGCCTGTCAGCATCATGGGAGGAGGAAGACAAACATTAATAAATTAGTCATACATGATGCAACTGAATTCAGAAATGCAGACAGAGGGCTCTCAACTGAGTGAGGTTACCTTCATTTCCCCAACAGCTTCCTCTGAACAATGCAGTGATAACCAGTGCCCCACTTGTAGTGTCCAAAGTGATCCCCTATTTAGAATGTTAGAAGCAGAGGCTACCAAGAGCCATCAGCTAAAGTGGAAAGAGGGATTAAAGATGGACTTAAACCCACTCAAGAATCAAGTGTCTTCCCCTTTAATTTCAACAGTATTTGCACTTGCTTGGAGAAGGGGGGGGTGGGGGCATGAAACCGTAGGGAGGGGTTGAGTCACATGGCAAGACATCTGCATAGGTGCCCCCATTATAAATCAGTGGCAGAACATAACTTCCCTGTCAGAGATGGTTGGAGCCAAGCCACAGTGTGCTTTTGACACTGCGTCACTAACCGGTTGTCTGGCATTACAGCCAAAGTATGGAGCAACAAATGAGACATCTCGGCATACCCGCTAAACAGAAAAAGCACAGTTGGCTGGTATCTCAGACAAAAGGCACTGGAGACCCCTCTCCTGAGCAGAAGGTGCAAAAAAAAAAACAAACAAAAAAACACACACACACACACAAAGTTAGAGAGCAAGGTCACATTTAAAAATACTGCTCAGGTTGTTCGAGGGCTATGGAGAAAGTTCAGCGTTAAGCAGCATAATGTTCGGTCACCTCTATCAACCATTAAGTTTGCCGTTCATGGTCCCAGAACATGCAGGGTCTTAGCATCATCACCACAGTGCATGGAAAGAATAATTTGTTTCAACTTGGTCTTAGTGAGGTAGAATCTTGCTCAAGTTAGACAAATCATCCATTTAGTCAAATGTAAACTTGCATCTCAATTTCATCTTGTTCATTAGACCAATATGCAAAATATAATTCTCTTGGGTCTCATGTCAAGTGTCTTCTTTGTATCAAGCATTGTACCTTGGGCACCATTGCCAATTGCCATAACTGACTGTTTTATCCAAGATGACTCCAGAAAGAACATCCACATCCAAAAATGCTTCAAGACCAATTATTAAAGAGCTCAGTGTTGTCAACTTCACCATTGTGAAGAGTACAGTCAAGTTGTTACATACACAAGAATAAATTCACAATTATAAAATAATAAACCACAAAAGTTAATTGATGCACACACTGCATTATTTATACTGACATTTGAATTGGATGGTGTGGCATAACCAATCAAATGTAAGTTCATCATCTAGCTTGTTGTTTTCACCTGTGTTTCATTAAGTTTAGAGTCTACAGGACTGGTGCCAAAATGCAGAAACTTGTCTTCTTTGTGATAGAAAACGATCTTGTATAAAATTTCTCTTTTTTTAATGTTTTACAATTGATACTTATAGTGAAAGCTCCAAAATAATCTTATTTTTTTTCTTTTCAGAACAGGTAAAGGTCACAACACATACATTAAATAGATTTAAAATAGATTGCCGAGCCAACGGAGTACATAAACACATTCATACACACAGTGAGTTTCTACACATGACTATACCATTGGCATTTTATCCAGTGTATGTGTAGTACAATGCAGTAAATCAGAATTGAAGTGTCACTTAACTGAAAGAGTACATGAAGGGGGATAGTTTTTGTATATGTGCATCATCTAAAAATCTCCTAACACAAATTTATGAAAAGATATGATTTGGCAGATATGAGCCAATACATTTTTCAGTGTGACCCATTATAACAAACTGACCTGTATCTGGTGAGTGCAATATCCAAAGTTTGAACGCATGAACATCAGGACAATGAGGACACACCAAACTATCATTTTCCAGTGCAAAGTATGTGCTATAACAAACATTCTTAAACCAAGGAACTGATCAAACTTAGAACTTAGAAAAGGAATTAATAATTCTGTGGAGGTCCAGGTCTCCTAAGCAACCAAACTGCCCCAGTTGCTAGGGAGGGTAGAGTCACATGGGGTAACCTCCTCATGGTCGCGATTAGGGGTTCTCGCTCTCGGTGGGGCTCGTGGTAAGTTGTGCGTGGATTGTGGGAATAGCATGTGTGTCCAGTGCTGTGAGCCTCCGCGGTGTCATGCACAACAAGCTACGTGATAAGACTGTCTCAGAAGCAGAGGCAACTGAGACTTGTCCTCCGCCACACGGATTGAGGTAACCGCGCCACCACGAGGACCTACTAAGTAGTGGGAATTGGGCATTCCAAATTGGGAGAAAAAGGGGATTAATAAAACATAATTCTGTAGAGGCAAGGTATAGATCTAGTAGGGTCAGAGACAAATAATAAATATCATTTGCATAAAGCAAAAGCTTATGCGCCACACCTCCTGTCACCACCCCTGGAAAATCATCCTCCTTTCTTTTCGCTGCTGCTAATGGTTCCAGGGCAAGACAGAACAAGAATGTGGAAAGAGGGCAACCCTGCCGGGTGCCCCTATTCAGAGTAAAATAATCTGAAATTAATCCATTTGTTTGAACCGCCGCTACCGGGTGTCTATGAAGTAACTTAATCCACCCAATAAAAGTATTCCCGAACCCGTACATTTCCAAAATCTTAAAAAGATAATCCCATTCTACCACTATCAACTGCTTTTTCGGCATCAAGCGAGATAGCAGCGACCAGAGTCTGATCGTTTGCCACTGCCCACGATATTAATGAAACGCCTAATGTTATCAGAAGAGTTATGGCCCTGAATAAACCCCACCTGATCTATAAGAGATGTCATAACTTTACTCAATCATTTAGCCAAAATGTTTGACAATATTTTAACATCTAGCTGGTCAGGGAAATTGGATGGTAACTGTTACACTCACTTGGATCTTTGTCCTTTTTAAGAATCAGACTGATCCGGGCTTGCGCCATGGTTGGCGGAAGCTTTCCATTCTTTAATGATTCCGTATAAACTTCTTGCAAAAGTGGAGCCAGTTCTGTAGCATAAGATCTAAAAAATTCAGCAGCAAAGCCATCTGGCCCCAGAGGCTTGCCTGTAGGCAAGGCCTTAATTACCTCGCCAAGCTCCTCCAAGTTTATCTCAGAATCAAGAGAATTTTTTTGCTCAGCTGACAGTTTAGGAAGTTGTAATGGTTCCACAAAGTTTCTAATATCCTCTTCAGTAGACAAAGATGTGGAACTATAAAGATGAAGATAGAATTCTTTAAAAGCACTATTAATATCAGTGGCCAAGGTAAATATTTCACCACCAGCAGATTTCACTGAGGGAATGGTAGAAAAAGCTCTCTCTGTATTATATATCTAGCCAGAAGCTTCCCTGCTTTGTCCCCTGACTCAAAGTATGACTGTCTTGCTCTGAATAGCCAAAACTCCACCTTCCATGACAAAATAGTATTATATCTGTATTTCAATCGGGTCAATTCTCTGAAGCCATAAGATTACATTCGGTGTTTCAGCTCTGCCTAGGCACGTTTAATATTCCCTTCCAATTCCACGAGTTCTTGTGCTCTGGATATTTTGGCGAATGCAGCATACTGTATGATCCGGCCCCTAAGAACCATCTTAAGTGCCTCCCAAGCCATGCCCACAGAGGATACTGAGGACCAGTTGGTCTCCATATAGACACTGATTTCAGCCTTTAACATTTGTTGGAATTCAGAATTTTGCAAAAGGGATGCATTAAAGCACCAACTATATGATTTCCTTTTCTTCATATGTGGCAACACCTCTAAACACACCAGGGTGTGATCTGAGACTAAAATGTTTTTAATTGAGCAATCAACAACAGATGGAATGAGGGATTTAGAAATACGGTATAAATTAAAAAAAAAAAAAAAAAATATATATATATATATATATATATATATATATATATATATATATATATATATATATAATTCTAGAATAAATCTTATGGACTGATGAAAAAAAAAATGCATAGTCCCTCCCAGATGGGTTCAAAAGTCTCTACATATCTGTAAGACTGAGATTTTTACACATCCTGTGAAGCGTCAATATTGCTCTAGGGGGCTTGCACACTTTTGCGTCACTATGATCAAAGACTGAGTCCATCAGAAGTCTCCTCCCAATATTATATCATGAGGGGTGCCAGTGGCTTGCAACATCCCTTCAAGATCTATAAAAAATTCCCTGATCATCAGATGCATAAATATTAACCAAAATAAGACTTTGCCCCTGAATTTCAGCTAAAATAATAATGACTCTTCCTAATTTATCTTTAATCTGTTTGAGACATTTGAATTGTAGGTGTTTACTTATCAGCGTAATGACTCCCCTGCTCTTACTCAAGCCAGCACTAAAGAAAGCATGCCCACCCCATATCCTCCCAATTTTTTCAGCTTCCTGTGGAGAAAGATGCATTTCTTGTTGGTATTAACAATTTTTATTGATTCCATTCAACAAATTAAACAAACAAACAAACCGCAGAAAATGTGGAATCAAACTATGTACAATTAACCCCTTCTTATTTTTAAAGCCTTCCAAAAAGGCCAAATATCTGCCCCATTTGCTATCAAATAACCCCAGATTTCCCAGCCTTCTATACATCCCTTCCTCAAAAGGCCAAAAAGGTCACTCAGTTGAAAAGGTCAAAGCCAAAGCTTCGGATTTAGACCAATTGACTTTGTATCCTGAGAACTTGGAAAAGGAGTTAATAATTCTGTTGAGGCAAGGCATAGATCTAGTAGGGTCGGAGACGAATAATAAAATATAATCTGCGTAAAGCAGAAGCTTATGCGCCACACCTCCCGCAATCACCCCTGGAAAATCACGGGTAAAACCTCCTTTCTTTTCGCGGCTGCTAATGGTTCCAGGGCAAGACAGAACAATAATGGGGAAAGAGGGCAACCCTCCCAGTTGCCTCTATCCAGAGTAAAATAATCTGAAATTAATCAGTTTGTTTGTACTGCTGCTACAGTGTGTCTATAAAGTAACTTAATCCAACCAATAAATGTACTCCCGAACCCATACATTTCCAAAATCTTAAAAAGATAATCCCATTCTACCATATCAAAAAATCTTTTCGGCGTCAAGTGAGATGGCAGCGACCGGAGATTGATAATTCGCTACAGACCACATGATATTGATGAGACACCTAATATTATCAGAAGAGCTATGGCCTCGAATAGACCCCACCTGATCTAAATGTATAAGTGATGTCATGACTTTACTTAATTGATTAACCAGACTTTGACAAAACTTTTACATCTAATTGGATCAGGGAAATTGGACGGTAACTTCTACACTCACTAAGATCTTTGTCCTTTTTAAGAATCAGACTGATCCTGGCTTATGTCATGGTTAGCGAAAGCTTTCCATTCTTTAATGATTCCGTATAAACTTCTAACAAAAATGGAGCCAGTTCTGTAGCATAAGATTTGAAAAACTCAGTGGAAAAGCCATCAGGCCCCGGAGGCAAGGCCTTAATTACCTCATCAAGCTCCTCCAAGGTTATCTCAGATTCAAGATAATTTTTTTGCTCAGTCGTCAGTTTAGGAAGATCTAATGGTTCCACAATGTTCCTAATATCTTCATCAGTAGACGAAGACGTGGAACTATAGAGATCAAAGTAGAATTCTTTAAAAGCATTATTAATATCAATGGCCGAGGTCAGTATTTCACAACCTGCAGATTTCACTGAGGGAATGGTAGAAAAAGACACTCTCTGCTTTATATAAAAGTTTTCCTGCTTTGTCCCCCGACTCAAAGTATGACTGTCTTGCCCTGAATAACCAAAACTCCACTTTCTGCGACAAAATAGTATTATATTTCAATCGGGTCAATTCTCTGAGGCCATCAGATGACATACGGCGCTTCAGCTCTGTCTCGGAACTTTTAATATTTCCTTCCAACTCCAATTTTTTGGTGAATGAGTCATACTGTATGATCCGACCCCTAAGAACCACCTTAAGTGCCTCCCAAGCCACGCCCACACAGGATATTGAGGACCAGTTGGTCTCCATATAAACATTGATTTCAGTCTTTAACATTTGTTGGAAATCAGGATTTTGCAAAAGGGACACAATAAGGTGCCAACTATATGATTTCTTTTTCTCTGTATATGGCAACACCTCTAAACTCACCAGGGCATGATCTGAGACCAAGACATTCCCAATTGAGCAATCAACAACAGATGAAATGAGGGATCTGGATATATATATATATATATATATATATATATATATATATATATATATATATATAATCTATTCTAGAATAAATCTTATGGACTGATGAAAAAAAAAAAAATGTATAGTCCCTACCAGATGGGTTCAAAAGTCTCCAAATATCTGTAAGACCAAGATTTTTACACATCCTGTGAAGCGTCAGTGTTGCTCTAGGGGGTTTACACACTTTTGCTTCACCATGATCAAGGACTGAGTCCATCAAAAGATTAAAGTCTCCTCCCAATATTATATCAAGAGGGGTGCCAGCAGCTTGCAACATCCCTTCAAGATCTATAAAAAAAGCCCTGATCATCAGTGTTAGGTGCGTAAATATTAGCTAAAAATCAACCTTTGCCCCTGAATTTCAGCTAAAACAATAATGACTCTCCCTAATTTATCTTTAGTCTGTTTGAGACATTTGAATTGTAGATGTTTATTAATCAATATAATGACTCCCTTGCTCTTACTTGAGCCAGTACTAAAGAAAACATGTCCACCCCATATCTTCCCAAATTTTTCAGCTTCCTGCAGGGAAAGATGTGTTTCTTGAAGAAACACTATATCATATTTCTTACGTTTAAGAAAAGAAATAACCTTATTTTATGGGGTGCCCCAACCAATTCACATTCCATGTGGAGAGAGATAGTACACTCATTTTAACATTTTGATAAAGTATAAAAAATCAATTTTGTGTCAAAAACAAAATTATACAGACCACATTCCCCATTAGTGAAACAATCAAACCCGTAAACTTTCCTCCAAACAAAACAAACAGAAAAAAGAAAAACGTAAAATACATAACAGAAAATACTTTGTAAAATAAACACCAGCCAATAGGAAGAATGAACACAAAAGAACGTGTAGATTCATTCACAGAACTGTCTCAAAGGTGTGATCTTCCACAAAACAAATTCCAGCTGATATAAAACAGTTCAGATTCCTCGGACAGACAAACGAATGTTCAGTGAGCCAGCTGTTATGAGTTCAGAGGATGACGTGATCATTCCAATGTCCCGTAAAAATACTCAAAACAAACTCCAGCCAGCAGGAGGAATAAGCACGAAGAACAAACAGATTAATCCACAGCTGTTCCAAAAAGGAATGTTGTTCAATAGAACAAGCTCCAGCCGCTTGGCGGAACCAATACAAAAAGAAACAAATCCGGCATCCCATTTCCTCGGATGGTCGAGTCAATTCACTCGGAGGCCGCATAAAAGTATATACCATGACTTACACAATCCGTCAACTTTATAAAAGATATCCTTTGTGTGAGCATGTAGATATTTTGCGGTCATCCGTAGTGTCCACTCTCAAACTGGCCGGGAACTTCAATGCAAAAGTAATCTTTTTTTCAATGGAAAAGTTTCTTTAAGGAAAAATGTTATTCACAAAACAAACTCCAGCCGCTCGGCGGAGCCAACGCAAAAAGAAAAAAGAAACAATTGACGCCCAGCTTCCTCAAAAGCCAGAGTAAGTACAGCGAGTCGATCCACTCACAAGAGATACACCCAATGGTTTACTCACCCACTGATTCTATAAAAGACATTGCCTGATTGGGACATGTAAATACTTTGTAACAGTCCTTCGTTTCTATTCTCAAAATAGAAACGAAAAAGTGATCTTTCGCTGATGTAGGAGTTTCTTACAGTCCTTGAACCGAACGCGTTTCTCTTGTCGAACTCGCAAAGTCCGGGAACAAGAAAATATTATGGTTCTTCCAAGAAAGCTTCCCTTTGCTCCTCGCCTGGCGCAACACAAGATCTTTATCGGATGATCTCAGAAATTTGGCCAGAATCGATCGGGGCCTTTCTCCCTCAGCAAATCTGTGAGCTTGCTCGATTTCCAGTTTATGGCCTGTTATGTCGAGCAGACTCAGGAAAAGCTCGTCTAGGAATTTCACCATATCTCTGCCCTCCTCATGCTCAGGAATTCCAACAATTCGAACATTATTCCTGCGGCTTCCATTCTCAAGATGTTCCAAATCAACTTTGGTCACGGGCGGATTAGCGGTTAATTCCCTCTCTGAAGACTCCAGACAATCGATTCATCTCTCAACATAAGTCACTCTTGTAACTAACTCAGAGAATTTTATTTCCATTGCCGTAATCGATCGACGTATTACAGCGAGATCCTCCAAGTCAGCAAGAATCTTCATCAGCATCGTTGACATGTTGGACAACTGATGCTGGATCACCTCTTCTGCTGCGCCATCCAAATCGAGTCCTCGGTCTGTAGGCCTGTCTGGGCTTTCATCCTGAACATGTAAGTGTCTTTTAATGTCTCCAGAGCCCGAGGATTTTGACTTCTTTGCCATGCTTTGCCTCAAAGAGCAAATGTGTAACTGGGTGTATCGAATTTCACCAGATTATAACATGAAAATAATAACAAATTTAACAAAGTGTTCAGAGCTCGTCGCTCACACATCTGCATCTTGCATGGAGTCACGTGACCCCAGATGTGTTTCTTGAAGAAACACTCTCATATTTCTTATGCTTAAGAGAAATAACCTTCCTTCTTTTTATAGGTTGTCCCAACCCACTCACATTCCATGTGGAGAGGGACAATCCACTCATATTAACATTTGACATTAGAAAAAATAAATTGTATGTCAAAAACAGGATAATAAAGACCACATTCCAACATTAGTGCATCCCTCAAAACCTGAACATCCCCCGGAACAAAACAAACAAAAAAAAGAAAAACGTGTGCATTAACCCCACGCACGACAGCGCCAACTGGCGTCCATCCCTCCAAACTCAAACAGTCCATGCATGCCTATGAGAACCCCCGCAACAACTTTGCCATTGGATTACTCAAGTCTGGTGTTTCTATACATATTGTAAGAGACAGAATTACATGGCAAAAGATAATCTATAAAACAAACTCTAGCCGATAGGCGGAACCAGCACAAAAACAGTCAAGTGAATGTTCAGTGAGCCGGTCCACTCGGCTGTAACGCGAGTACCACAAGATGACTTACTTCCTTCATTGACTTTATGAAGGACATCGCTTGCTGTGGGCATGTGAATGTTTTACGGCTATCCTTAGCATCTATTCTCAATTTGGCCAGGAATATCAGTGCAAAAGAACCCTGTGAGCTCGCTCTATATCCAGTTTATGGCCCGTTATGTCGAGCAGATACAAAAGGAGCCCATCTAGGAATTTCACCATATCCTGACCATCTTTGGCCTCAGAAATTCTGACAATACGTATGTTATTCCACCTGCTACGGTTCTCCATGTCCTCCAACTTCTCCCAGACATGCTCCAAATCCACCTTGGTCACTAGCGGATTAGCAGATAATTCCCTCTCCGAAGACTCCAGATAATCTATCCATTTCTCGACATCCCCCACTCTTGTAACCACATCAGTAAACTTCGCCTCCGTGGTGGTGATCGATAGACATATCGCAGCAAGATCCTTTGTCAGCATTACTGACATTTTCAGCATCTCTCGCCACATTTGCCACATCTCTCCGGCTAAATAGACTCCCAGGCTCGTGGCCTGCTCAGGGGTGTCAGCTTGAGCATGCAAGTGTCTTTTAATATCTCCAGAACCTGAGAATTTTGAATTCTTTGACATGTTGTCCTCCTAGCACAGTTATGGAACAGAGTGTACCAAATCTCACTGGTTTGTCATTAAAAGTGTTAAAACTAGCAAAGTGCGCAGAGCTCAGCATTCACACATCCAATCCTCACATGGCGTCACGTGACTCCCATTTTCAAATATTTTTTGACCCCAATAATGTTCACTTGCGGCTACTGTATTTTATTTTATTTTTTGCCTTTGTAACTTGTCTATAAAGGTGTTGTTTTGCTATCAATTTATTTATATAAAACATACAAAGCTTCTGATATTCCACAGATGGATTGTAAATGTTTTAATCTAAAAGCTGGCCTGTTGTTTGGTTTTTGAGGGCACTTTCAGTTAGTTAGGCTGGAGGTTCAGATTAAAGGTACCCATCCCCCCAATAAAAAACATATGTATAATTAATTGGCATCATTATTGGTATTGAATGACTGAGTGTTCAGATCTAAAGTTTGGCTACTCAGAGCCCTTCAAGAATAGCACAGCAGAATAGCATGTGTGAACAGTTTTTGTCAAACAGGCATAGCACCATGCAGTTGTGCATTTGCACTACATTAACACTAGATGCTAGTTCATGATTGGCTCAAGTTTACATGGACAGTGTATGAGTAAAGTCTCATTTGTTTGATTACATTGTATTGAATGTTTGTGATAATTAGGGCCCCAAGCACTGAAAGTGCAGAGACCCTGTTTTTCTTCTAATGATTATTATGGCCCAAGCACTGAACATGCGGAGACCCTATTGTTCTTCTAAGGATTCTTCTTTTCAAGGTTTTCGGTACTTTTGGGGCACTTAACATGTGTGAAAACTCTTGAAAATTTGCACACACATCAGAGTCGTCAGCCATTAGGGCTAGGCAAAGTTGCAGGGGAAGGCATGAAGGGGAAACTCTGTAGTGCCCCCTTGAAAATGGGCATATATGGGGGGGGCTCTGTAGAACCCCTATTTTCACCTACAGTCACCAAAATTGGTACATATATAGATCTCAAGCCAGAAAACTTTTGTACTTACAGTCATAAGCTCTGCTCAACAGGAAGTCGGCCATTTTGGATTGTTTGAAAAATGCATGCTCTGGAATTTGAAATACTCCTCCTAGGGGATTCATGTTAGAGGTACCAAATGTTGGCGACATCATGCCAAGACATTGATGATGCTAAATTGCGAACAGATTTTTTATATATCAAACGGTGTTGCCATAATGACATGATAATGTAATGTGTAAAGAAACAGGAAGTGTCTCATCTTCTGCGTGCATTGTGTGTTTACATCAAAATTGAGCTATATGTTTGACCTTGCGGGCTGATCACATTGATGTGGCTATTGTGGGTCACGGTTGTAGCACCACCAACTGGAGGAAATGTGGCACATTTAACAAACTTAATATCACTTATTTTTACCTGAATTGCTTCAAATTTTTTAATATTGAAATATTTTGATATCTTAAATAGTGTTGCCATGGCAACACATTAAATGTAATTCCTTTTTATGTATATTCACATGTTTTTGAGGTACTTGGCATGCTTGAATTTTCGTGATATTTTGCACACAGAGTTGTCGGCCTGGGGAAAATGTAACACATGGGCATGGCTGGGGAGCTCTGTAGCGCCACCTTTTGACTAAAGTGGTGGGGTCAGTTTCTTCTACAGTCACCAAACTTGCTACGTATACTTTTCTCATCAAGCCGGACAACTCTAAAAATTACAAGCATTAGCTCCACCCAACAGGATGTCAGCCATTTTTGATTGAATGTGCATTTTTAGAAAATTGCAGGCCCTGAACTTTTAAATCCTCCTCCTAGGGGATTCATGTGACTATCATCAAATTTAGGCAACCTTATGCCAAGACACTGACGATGCTAAATTGCAAACGGATTTTATATATCAAACGGTGTTGCCATGGCAAGGCAATAAATTAATGGAAAAGTGGGAAACAGGAAGTGTCCCATATTTTCTGCATGCATTGTATGATTTAAATCATATTGGTGCTTTCTGTTTGTTCGTGGAAGCTGATCGCATGGCTATTGTGGGGCCACAGTCTTAGCGCCACCAACTGGCAACAGGAAGTGACACTTTGTGTGACTTTGAAATAGTCCTCTTACATTTACCCTCTCAAATGCATGTGCCTACCAAGTGGTGATGGTGCCATAGTGCTTGGGCCCATCATCGCTGCTTGCAGCTATATTTATTATTTTTTCAAAGTTTTCTGTACTTTTGGGGTACTTAACATGCATGAAAACTCTTGAAATTGCACACACAGAGCCATTAGGTTCGGGCAAAAATTCACACATGGGCGTGTAAGACGGCCTCTGTCGCACCCCCATTTTCACGTACAGTCACCAAACTTGGTAAATATATAGTTCTCATCAAGCCGGAAATCTTTTATAATTATAGTCATTCCCAACAGGAAGTCGGCCATTTTGAATTTTCTGAAAAATCGCAAGCACTGAACTTTTAAATACTCCTAGGGGATTCATGTGACTGACACCAAATTTGTACAACGTCATGCCAAGACATTGTAGATGCTAAATTGCAAACAGATTTTTGATATTTTGAATGGTGTCACCATGGCGAAACAAATTATGGCTAAAAATGTGAAACAGGAAGTTCCTTATATCTTCTGTGTGCATTGTATGATTTTGATGAAAATTCAGCTGTATGTTTAGTAATGGGGGCTGATCTCTTTAATGTGGCTATTATGGGTCACGGTCATAGCGCCACCAATTGGAAGCAGGAAGTATGGCACTTTTAACAGACTTTGAAATAGCCCTCCGTTTACAGGAATTGCTTCAAAATTCTTTAGAATAATGTCAAGACACTGCTGATATAAATTTGTAAAGGGATATTTGATATCCTAAATACTGTTGCCATGGCAATGCATTAATTGTTATCATACCTTTCTTCCTATATTTGGGCATTTGAGGCACTTGGCATGCTTAAAATTTCATGAAATTTTACACACACATCAGAGTCGTTAGGCCATTAGGTCTGGGCAAAAATTCACGCATGGGTATGTGTGTGTGTGGGGGGGGGGCTTTGTAACCCCCCTTTAAAATGGGTGTGTAAGATGGCCTCTGTAGCACCCCCATTTTCACCTACAGTCAACAAAATTGGTACATACAATATATAGTTTGTCAACTTTCATAATTATAGTCATTAGGTCTGCCCAACAGGAAGTCAGCCATTTTGTATTTTTTTAATATTGCAATCTCTGAACTTTTAAATACTCCTCGGTGACTCATGAGACAGTCACCACAATTAGACAACATTACGCCAAGACATTGAAGATGCTAAACTGTGAACAGATTTTGATATATCGAACTGTGTTGCCATGGCGAGGCATTAAATGAATGGCAAAAAAATGGGAAACAGGAAGTGTCTCATATCTTCTGTGTGCAATGTGTGATTTAGATCAAAATTGAGATCTATGTTTAGTCTTGGGGTTAATCACATGGATTTGACTATTTTGGGTCAATGTCATAGCCCCACTTCCTGCTGCCAGGTGGAGACGCTTTCACAACACATTTCAAAACAGTCCTCTTATATTTACTCAAATTGCTTCAAAATTGTTTAGAATAATGTCAAATGCATGTGTCCATCTTGCATTGTTTTCCAAAAGCCACCGGGTAGAAATGGACCAGTTGTGATTGGGCCCGTCATCGCTGCTTGCAGCTAGATTTCATCTTGTTATTTAAGCTAGTGTTAATATTTTGGGTTAACAGACATTTCAGATGAGCAGATTAGAAATGGAATGTTCAGAAAAAAGGGTAAGTCACCAAGAATAAACAAATGTGAAGAGGGGAGCAAGATTAGTTTATACCTCTATCGACCATAGAGTGTAGCATTCACTGTCCCGGAATTTGGAGCGTCATATAGCATCATCACCACAATTCACTGAAGGAGCCAAGTGTTTCAACTTGGCCTCAGTAAAGTGGAGCTGTGCTTTTAAAAGAACAGGTTTTTAGTTAAGAGTAGCTGTACATGTATAGGGCCAATTTTATCCAATAACTTAACTTACCTTCATCATTAGATCTATAGCAGTCTGACAATTCTCCTGGTCTCAACTCAGATGTCTCAGTATTATTAGACATTGTACCTTGAGCTCCATTGCCAATTATTAGTTTACCAAATATATATATATTTTATTTTTTATTTTTTCCCCCAAGATGGGTCTATAAGGAACATCTATTTCTGAAGAATCCTCATGACCCAGCTTTAAAGAGGAGGTCACCATCATCACAGCTTTTATGAAGAGTAAAATTCCCTTTGCCCAAGGCATGGTGAAAATGTTTTACTACTCAAGCAAACACCAAAATGCAATTCACGGTTTTCACAATAACCCTAAAGGCAGAGATTGACAAGCTCAGTGAGACACGCTGCACTATTTGTACTCACTTCTGAATCGCTTGGTTGACCAATCAAATCTGTGCTCATCATTCAACTTGTTTTCACCTGTGTCTTATTAAGTTGAGAGTTTACACAATTGATGTGTAGAAAATTTTGTGTATTCTTTATTAATCCACTTTTATGTTTTATAATTGTTACATAGAGTTACAACAGTTTTGCTTTCTATTATTTTCCATTTTGGAAAAATATGGTAGTTTCAAAATACATGCCTTAAACAGATTTAAAGCTGAAGTATGTAATGTCTGTGCCACTAGTGCAACCAAAAAGGAATTGAAAAAATAAACTTTGTTTTCAAAACAGCTTTCTAAATACTGTCTAAATCTGCTGTTGGTCAAACAAAGATATAGTCCCACCCCCAACTCATGCCATTGGTTGAGTAATTGGGGCGGGTCTCTCAAAACAAATAGAGCAATATTCATTGTGCCACAGAAAACCTATGAATGGTGGCTTACTTATAGTTGTCTCTGCATACTATGCTGGGATAGGAGCAGTTCTTGGGGGGGTCCCTTAAGGTGTACTAACAACAATCATATATCAAAAAAGAATTATATCTTACCATTATTGTGAGGTGAAAATGAGGGGTTCCCTTAACTCTTTTTGAACACTGGATAGGGGAAAGTATTTTAACACAGAAAAAGTTACATTCTTCAGCTTTAAGGTAAAAAATTTGGGACACATGAATATATATATTTATATATATATATATATATATATATATACACTATATTGCCAAAAGTACTCGCTCACCCATCCAAATAATTTAATTCAGGTGTTCCAATCACTTCCATGGCCACAGGTGTATAAAATGAAGCACCTAGCCATGCAGACTGCTTCTACAAACATTTGTGAAAGAATGGGCCGCTCTCAGGAGCTCAGTGAATTCCAGCGTGGTACTGTGATAGGATGCCACCTGTGCAACAAGTCCAGTCGTGAAATTTCCTCGCTACTAAATATTCCACAGTCAACTGTCAGTGGTATTATAACAAAGTGGAAGCGATTGGGAATGACAGCAACTCAGCCACGAAGTGGTAGGCCACGTGAAATGACAGAGAGGGGTCAGCGGATGCTGAGGCACATGGTGCGCAGAGGTTGCCAACTTTCTGCAGAGTCAATCGCTACAGACCTCCAAAGTTCATGTGGCCTTCAGATTAGCTCAAGAACAGTGCGTAGAGAGCTTCATGGAATGGGTTTCCATGGCCGAGCAGCTGCTTCCAAGCCATACATCACCAAGTGCAATGCAAAGCATCGGATGCAGTGGTGTAAAGCACGCCGCCACTGGACTCTAGAGCAGTGGAGACGCGTTCTCTGGAGTGACGAATCACGCTTCTTCATCTGGCAATCTGATGGACGAGTCTGGGTTTGGC
Organism: Myxocyprinus asiaticus; assembly: GCF_019703515.2. Taxonomy (NCBI): domain Eukaryota; kingdom Metazoa; phylum Chordata; class Actinopteri; order Cypriniformes; family Catostomidae; genus Myxocyprinus; species Myxocyprinus asiaticus. Next base: position 14,076,637 of record NC_059378.1, read on the forward strand.
AGTTGCCAGGAGAACGGTACTTGTCTGACTGCATTGTGCCAACTGTGAAGTTTGGTGGAGGGGGGATTATGGTGTGGGGTTGTTTTTCAGGAGCTGGGCTTGGCCCCTTAGTTCCAGTGAAAGGAACTCTGAATGCTTCAGCATACCAAGAGATTTTGGACAATTCCATGCTCCCAACTTTGTGGGAACAGTTTGGGGATGGCCCCTTCCTGTTCCAACATGACTGCGCACCAGTGCACAAAGCAAGGTCCATAAAGACATGGATGAGCGAGTTTGGTGTAGAAGAATTGACTGGCCTGCACAGAGTCCTGACCTCAACCCGATAGAGCACCTTTGGGATGAATTAGAGCGAAGACTGCGAGCCAGGCCTTCTCGTCCAACATCAGTGTCTGACCTCACAAATGCGCTTCTGGAAGAATGGTCAAAAATTCCCATAAACACACTCCTGAACCTTGTGGAAAGCCTTTCCAAAAGAGTTGAAGCTGTTATAGCTGCAAAGGGTGGGCCGACGTCATATTAAACCCTATGGATTAAGAATGGGATGTCACTTAACTTCATATGCATCTAAAGGCAGATGAGCGTATACTTTTGGCAATATAGTGTATAGAGAGAGAGAGAGAGAGAATAGCTAATTACTCTGTTTTTATATTCATAATTCTATCATTATTTACTCACACTTGTGTTGTTTCAAACATGTACTGTATGCCTTTCTTTCTTCCATAGAACACAAAAGGAGATGTTAAGTAAAGTATAGCCTTGTTCACCATTCATTTTTACTGCATCTTTTTTCCATACAATGAAAGAGAATGGTGGCTAACTTTCTGCATAACATCTCCTTTGTATTCCATGGAAGAAAGAGAGTCATAAATGTTTGAAACAACATCAAGGTGAGTAAATGATGACAGAATTTTCAATGTGTGTACACTGTCTATTTAAAAGCACATGAATCTCGTCTGCTATTCTGCAGATGGAAAGTGCTACAGTGCTAAACTTTTAAATAGTTCAAAGACTAGTGATGTCATCTTCGCTTGCAATGCTGGCCCAATCGTCATCACCAGTGACTTTTGGGATTGCTGAATCTCTCTCCCACACTTTTCTAATAGTCTCTGGAGTCAAGGAAGCCAGGGGCTCAATCACCGAAACCTGAGTCTGTTGTACTGCAGTTCTAAAATGCTGGGTGGAGATGGGGCTTGAGCAAGCATCTAAAGCCCACCTGAAGGCTCGGTTATTTGGGGTGGAGGGTGATAAAATGTCACTTCCGAGTGGTGCTGTTGAGCCATCATGTGTGGTCCAGGAGGATGGTGAAGGGGTGAAAAGGGTACCTATCCCAAACAAGTGGGAATGATGGAGGGCACTGTCAATGCTGTGACCGAGGTTGACAGGTGAAGGGGGACGAAGGTCTACCTCAATTAGTGAGAGAAAGTACTCATGTTCTTGCCATTCTACACCACTAGTCCACGAAGAAGTGGCATGATGATTGTAACTGCTGCTATAAAGGTCACCTCCATCAATAATTTCAGTGTTGTTGTGTATAGTCGTGACTGGTGTTGCTGGGTTTTGGATGATTGCATGGCTGGTATTTGCCCCAGACCGTTTGTGCCCTTCCCAATTATTCGGCAACAGTTCAGCCCAGTTTCTATCTGGTCTCCTCCAAAACCCCATTGGAAACCTCTCCAACAGTCTGTTCCAGTGTGACATCAGTTTCCCTTGCCCTGCTCTCTGTGCTGTCCGCTTACTTTGCTCTGCTCTCCTGCTGCCACTATGTGGCCTCCAGAACGCCCGAGTTCCCAGCAGTAGAAGAGAAAAACTCCACGCCAGTTCCATCAGTCGTGCCCAGAGCTGTCCGAGCCACCAGCCCCACCCAAATCTGCGCCAGTCACCAAGTAATCCATACAGCCAGAGGAAGCCATAGATTTGTAATGCACAGGAGAGCACCCCCAGTACAGCACACAACAACAGCACACGCTTGACACTGTTTTCTAAGTGCTTAGGGGCACTCCACCTTGATACTGGGGTCCTATGGGAGGAGCAGAGTTGCTTTAGAGACTGGAAAAAGATTCCTAAACACAGTGGTAAACCCCAGCAAATAGTTAGCGTATGCAGCATTAAAGGCAATGCTGGCGACAAGGTTTTTGATAGAAGGTCAGCCATTAGGAGGGAAGTACAATGAAGTCCTGCCAGTCCCCCATTTACTGAGAGCCATTGGGGAGGTGTGGGAAGAATACTGAATCTTTCTTTCCTCAGAGCAAGCAGTGCCAAGGTGGCTTGGGCCCAAAGCAATAAGGGAACAGGTAAATTATACAATGCAGTGAGGGCAGGGCGAGTCAGAACATTTCTGGTACCATACGGGTCAATTATGAACTGTACAAATCGAAGCAAACCTGCTAACAGCAGTAGAATATTAGCTAGAGTGAAAGCCTCGCAGAAGGGATGGAGCAAATGAGCCCCACCAAATACTCCAAAAGTTGCAGCTACCACTACCAGCAAGAAGAGTATTGCTGAGCCAAAGACATGGAGCTCCCATGCAAAGGTCAGAGTCCGTTTCAAGTCCGCCCACTGTAGCCGGGTGCCATTACCGCTTGAGGAAACCACACATGGGCCCAGTATGCATGGATCAAAGGCACCTGACAGGTCACTTTTGGTTAATGGTCTAAACAAACCTCCAAACCATTTTGTTTTTTCATCATCTATTTCTGAAATGGAGAACATTTTTGTTAGAAATTCAACAAGTTATCTACACTCAAGTAAGGATATAGTTCTAATAAAATTCCATTATTTCATGATTACCTTTCTTTTTTGTTTTCCGATTTGTGGTTCTGTTTGCCTGCATAACAGATGGAGTTGTGGATGATGAATCCATGAGTATTTGAGCCTCTTCACTTATCCCCTTATCTGAAATTCAGAAAAAAATAATGTGATAGTTTACCCCAAAATGAAAATTCTCTCATCATTTACTCACCCTCATGCCATCTAAGACGTGTATGACTTTCTTTCTTCTGCTGAACACAAACGAAGATTGTTAGAAGAATATCTCCGCTCTGTAGGTCCATACAATGCAAGTGAATCATGATCAGGCCTTTGAAGCTTCAAAAAGGAGATTAAGGCAGCATAACAATAATCCATAAAACTCCAGTGGTTTAATCAATGTCTTCTGAAGTGATCCAGTTGGTTTTTGGTGAGAACAGAACAAAATATAACTCCTATAAACAATCTATAACAATCATAATTTCAAGCTCGATTACACCTCCTAGTGATTATGCTTAGAGCTTTAGATGGTGCTATGGGAAGTGTAATCGAGCTTGAAATCATGATCACCAAGGAGACTGATGTCAAGATGTACAGTGAAAAATTGTTACAGAGTTATATTTTGGTCTGTTCTTACCCAAAACCAACTGGATAACTTCAAAAGAAATTGATTAAACTACTAGAGTCTGATGAATTATGTTTATGCTGACTTTAAAAAAAAATCTTTGTTTGTGTTCATAAGAAGAAAGAAAGTCATACACATCTGTGATGTCATGAGGGTGAGTAAATGATGTGAGAATTTTCATTTTTGGGTGAACTAACCTTTTAATCATGGTTTCTTTCTTTATTGTATTCATTGTATGGTCATGCAAAAATAAAAGTATCACTTCTGTATAACAGTATAAACTTCAAATATGTTTGTACTAACCAATCTGTAATAGAGGTGTGGTTGCAGGCGCATAGTTTCTGACATAATGCTCTTCTCCTACTCTGAGATTTTCAAAGAACTCTTGCACAGAGTCGGACTGCGTCACAAAGGTGCCATTGTGTCCCAACATTTCAGCCTTTGTGATGGAGCTTAAGTTCTGTGTGGATGAGACATATTTTGAATCTTGAAATGTCTTCACATCTTCATTGTTGTTCACCTCTATATCATTTAGTGATGTGGTATGATTGAATTTGTCACTGGAAGTAAACGTATCTGAAAACATATTGTCTGTAGTAGATTTTATTGTAGTGTTCTTCTGTATGATTGTTTTTGTGGTCATCAACAAAGGTTGGTCAGTGTTCATTCTCTCATTGTTATTTATCAAAGCAGTGGTGTGGGTGTTTCTAGTCAACTGAACAGGCATTATGGACGTGGTTTGGTAAAGGGCATTGTTATTGTTTGCTAAAATTATATCTTTATCTTCATCATCATCATCATTTACAATATGCTGTGTTAGCCTTTGTGGAATAGGAGGGGCTAGGGAAGAACCCATTTCTCCCTCTTCAAAATCGTGTTTATCTGCTCTGTCTGGAATTAATGTGTCCATCTCCAATGGACCAGTAGAGGGCATCATATCCTCAGAGATCTGCTGAACTCCACTTCCTACCCCAGATCCTTCATTAATGCCAAAGTTTGGCCAAAGGGGCAAAAGCAAGTCTTTGGACAACCCATTGTCAGCTCTCTCCTCAATCCAGCTTGCATGATGAGACAAAGGAAGAGTTTGTTGAAAGTCATTATTTGTCTTGGCGCTCAGGCTGTTTTTGTTTGAGAGTTGTGTTGAGTTAGAGCCAAGTGCAGTGGCAGGTTGCTGGAGAAGATGCAATCCTAAAATTAGAGTGATTAGCCAAGCCATTGTGTTCTGTTAAGTTCCCAAGGCTGTCGAGCAAAAGGGGTGCCAGGATCTGACCAGTGACAGAACAGGATATAAATGGATTAATGAGACTATAAGGATGCCACACCTTTCAAAGTGTTTTGAGGATCCTTATCCCAGTCAAAACCAGGATTAACTTATGGGATATACATATGGAATATGAAGGCTGGGCAAAGTAATGCAAAGGTTGCAGATTTAATCCAGATACTAGAGTAACTGCAGTCATAATTTAACTATCACCCTTTTTATTTCTCCTTACAGTTGTTGCAGTTAGTGCACTATGAGTCAATTAAGAAACATTTTAAGATTTAAAATGAAATTTACATGACTGGTTTTAAGTGGTTTATACAACATTTGCAAAAACACTTTTTTTTTTGTACCAAACTTGAGTGAACAGAATGTGAAATGCTAAGAAGGGCTAAGAAGCGATGAACCAATGATCTAAAAACGTTGAAATAGATTAAATAGATTTAGATGTGCAAGCAAGCTTTTAATTATTAGTTGATGTTCTGCTTGACATGCAGTGTTAAAGAGTTATTTCTCAAATTAAAGACAGGACATGAATTGAAAGTAAACAGGCAGCAATATACAAAACTGAAATATCGACAGAGCTGTTGGCTTAAAGGGGCCCAGGTTTAAATCCCATAATAATAATCATTATTATAATAATTATAATAATAACACAACTGAAATATTTAAAGTCATAAATATATATATATATATATATATATATATATATATATATACACACATATACACACACATATATATATATATATATATATATATATATATATATATATATATATATATATATATACACACACACACACACACACACACACATACAGTACTTTTTATGTTATGTATGCCTTGTCAACTCTCAGCCTACTGTGGGTGAACAACCTAATTTGTACAGCATTATAAAGGTTTCTTAGAATTGAATCCCCAACAGAAGTAATAAAAGAAAACTCCTTACATGCAACATTCTCATTGTTGAGCACTCACCTGAAGTTTGTCAGCAGTAAACTGAATTTTGCAGCTCTTTAGAGTGTTTTTCAGATGTGAATCTGTTTTCTAGTTTATCACTGGTGTCTTCATAATCATTGAATGTTGTCTTCTTAAAACTGCTGCATATGCTGCATGACGCCAGTCCAGCCTGTCTGACGTTGAACTGTAATCTTTTTGCCATCTGGTTGATGTCCTGCTGAACTTCTGTCTCTAAGCAGAGTCCTTATCCCCAATCCAAATAAAACAGGTTAATAAGCCCCAGGAGATGTAAAACTTTAGTTTAAAATGAAATATGTTAAATTAGAGTCACTAAAATTAAATTCGAAGGCTTCAACAAATCCAGCCTTTTTCCTTCTCCATTTTTCTATATATGTTTCTTGCTGGTATCACAGATGTGTTTAAGTAATCTCTTCAATATAAAGGATTGTTGTTGTAAGACCAACCATTAGCATTGCACTGTACCAGTCTGTTCATAACATGACAAAGCATGCTGATGACTAATCTAACAAGGAACATACTGTATATACACCAATCAGCCACAACATTAAAACCACCTGCCAGTGCTATTCTTCTCACCACAGTTGTACAGAGTGATTATCTGAGTTACCGTAGACTTTGTCAGTTCAAACCAGTCTGGCCATTCTCTGTTGACCTCTCTCATCAACAAGGCATTTCTGTCCACAGAACTGCTGCTTTTTTTTTTTTTTGTTTTTGGCACTATTCAGAGTAAATTCTAGAGACGGTTGTGTGTGAAAATCTCAGGAGATCAGCAGTTACAGAAATACTCAAACCAACCAATCTTTGTGGTGAGAAGAATGCAGGTTGGTGCTGTTTTGGTGGCACGAGGGGGACCTACACAATATTTGGCAGGTGGTTTTAATGTTGTGGCTGATCAGTGTGTATATATATATATATATATATAAACTGTCAGAGCCAGGAATTGAACTTGGGACTCTGGCACAAGAGTCTTAATTTCTACCACTGAGCCACAGAAGGGAGTTGAACCCAATAGTCAGACGCGCTCTTAAAAGAACTCAGAATAGTTTATTAACAAAAATAGCAAGAGAGTACAAAAGCAATTTCTTACTGACAATCGCAAAAAACAGAAAAATCTTTAGTCCAGAAAAGAATCCGAAAGGAGGAAAAAAAATAATCTCCAAAAAACTCAGGAAAAAGACATCAAAAAACAGCAAAAAATAAACACGGGGAAAGAACAAACCAAAAGGCTTACAAAGTTTAGTACTTGGAACTAGAGCAGACTGGCTAGGAACATCAATAACCAAGCAAAGAAACAAAGGAAGTGATCAACTTAAATACACAGTCCAGAACGAGGCACAGGTGAAAACAATAACACATGATAAAATGGCGGGAAACTGAAATGAAACACAATGAGGGCCTCTAGTGGCCAAAATAAAACATTAAAGCAAAAAACTCTGACAGGACCCCTCCCTCTAGGAACGGCTCCTGACGTTCCCTCCTGGACGACTGGACTTGCGAGCATGAAATTCTTGAATTAGTTTGGGGTCCAAGATGTCCTTGGCAGGAACCCAGGAGCACTCCTCAGGGCCATATCCTTCCCAGTCCACAAGATACTGCCGGGACCCACGTACTCGACGGGCATCCAGTATTCTGTGGACTGTGTAAGCTGGCTGGCCACCAATGATACGAGGGGGAGGTTTACCTGTCGCAAGAAAAGGAGAAGACAAAACAGGTTTTAACAGTGAGACATGAAGTGGGATTTATCTTCAAAGACCTAGGCAAATATAAATGGTAAGTAACTGGGTTTACTTTCCTGGCAATCCTGAAGGGGCCAATGAATCTCTGGGAAAGTTTACGGGAGTCCACCCGCAAGGGAATGTCCTTGGTGGAGAGCCAGACTCTTTGGCCAGGGCGCAGAGTGGGGGGAGGTCTGCGTCTACGATTGGCCTGGGGCTGATACTGCTGAGAGACCTTCAAGAGCTTGAGTCGGGCTTTTTTCCATGTCTGGCGGCAACGTTTAACGAACTGTTGAGCAGAGGGAACTGCAACCTCCACTTCTTGCTCAGGGAATAGAGGAGGTGTGTATCCCAACTGGCACTCGAAAGGGGACATGCCTGGAGCTGAGGAGCGAAGGGTATTGTGAACGTATTCTGCCCACATGACGAAGGAAGACCAAGAGGACGGGTTGTTAGCTGCCATACACCTCAGTGTAGTCTCAAGATCTTGGTTAAGCCTCTCCGTTTGCCCATTGGACTCCGGGTGGAACCAAGAAGATACTCACTGTAGCCCCCAGAGATTGACAAAATGCCTGCCAGAATCGGGAGGAAAATTGGGGTCCTCGATCAGAGACGATGTCTTGTGGGATGCCAAAGACTCAGAAGACGTGGTTTATAACCAATTCAGCAGTTTCTTTAGCGGTGGGTAGTTTGGGCAGAGGAATAAATTGGGTGGCCTTGGAGAATCTATCAACTATGACCATGATAGTGGTGTTGCCTCGTGATAGCGGAAGTCCAGTGATAAAATCCATAGAAAGATGAGACCAAGGTCTATGAGGTATGGAGAGAGGATGCAATAGCCGCTGTGGAGAGCGGTGAGGGACCTTATTTTGGTTGCACATGGGACATGCGTTTACAAATGTTGTCACATCCTCCTTGATAGTTGGCCACCAAAATCGTCTTTGGAGGAACTCAAGGGTGCGAGAGGTACCAGGATGACAAGTGAGACGAGAGGAGTGTCCCCACTGGAGGATCTGGGAGCGGACAGCTTTAGGGACAAACAGGCAGTGGGTTGGCCCCCCTCCTGGGTCAGGTTCTCGGGCTTGGGCTTGTTTTACAGTATTTTCCAGATCCCACCTGATAGGAGCTATTATCTTGGAACTGGGGATAATTGATGCAATAGAATCTTCCTAAGGAGTGTTTACATATACTCGGGACAAAGCATCAGGTTTTAGGTTTTTAGAGCCGGGGCGGTAGGATAAAATGAACTGGAAACGGTTGAAGAATAAGGACCAACGAGCCTGGCGGGGGTTGAGTCGCTTTGCCTGCTGAATGTATTCCAGATTTTTGTGGTCCGTGAATACTTGGAATGGGTGTTTGGCCCCCTCAAGCCAATGCCTCCACTCTTCAAGCGCTAGCTTAACTGCCAGTAACTCTCGATCCCCTACATGATAGTTCGTCTCAGTCGGTGTAAGGCGGTGGGAAAGGAATGCACATGGATGCAACTTGTTGTCCTCCCCTCTTTGGGACAGCACAGCTCCAACCCCTACGTCCGAAGCATCGACCTCCACGATGAAGGGTTTATCTGGGTTAGGGAGAATGAGAATAGGTGCAGAGGTAAAATGGCTTTTGAGTTTGCTGAAGCCAACTCTGCTTCATGTCCCCAATTAAAGCTGGTTGTGTTCCCCTTGGTGAGGGCAGATAAAGGAGCCGCCACAGTACTGAAGTTCCGGATGAACTTGCGATAAAAATTGGCGAAATCAAGGAAATGCTGTACTTCCTTTACCGACGAGGGGGAGGGCCAATCCACAACTGCTTGAACCTTTTGAGAGACCATTTGTATCTGGCCAGGCTTGATAATGAACCCCAGGAACTGAACTTTGGTCACATGGAACTTGCATTTCTCAGGTTTAACATAAAGATGGTTATCAAGAAGATGTCTGAGAACCTTACTGACGTGTTTTACATGTTCTTGGAGGGAACTCGAGAAGATGAGGATATTGTCCAAGTAGACAAATACAAATTGGTTGAGCATGTCTCTGAGAACATCATTGATGAGAGCTTGAAATACTGCAGGAGCATTAGTGAGACCGAAGGGCATAACTAAATATTCATAGTGCCCAGTGGGCGTGTTGAAGGCGGTCTTCCATTCATCTCCTTGCCTGATGCGCACAAGATGGTAGGCATTGCGCAAGTCAAGCTTAGTGAAGATGGAGGCTTCTTGCAGAATTTCGAAAGCAGTGGTCATTAATGGCAAGGGATAGTGGTTTCGAATAGTGATCTTATTAAGGCCCCTGTAATCAATACATGGCCGGAGTCCGCCATCCTTCTTCCCAACAAAAAAGAATCCAGCTCCAGCAGGGGAAGTGGATGGTTGGATGATACCTGCTGCAAGGGATTCGTTAACGTATTTGTCCATAGCAGTTCGTTCGGGGGGAGACAAAGAGAATATACGACCTCTGGGGGGGGAGGGTCCTGGGAGCAGCTCAATGGCGCAATCATAGGGGCGATGAGGTGGTAAGGAGGTGGCCTTTCTTTTGCTGAACACTGCTTTGAGGTGGTGGTACTGAGACTTGAGACAGATCTAGGGTTTCTTGGGACTCGAGAACAAGATCAGGGGAATTCTGGGCCAAGCATGTAGTCTGACAGGTGGGACCCCAACTGAGAACAGCCCCAGTGGACCAGTCAAAGTGTGGGTTATGCTGGAGGAGCCAGGGGTGACCGAGGATAATAGGAAACTCTGGAGTCTGTATAAGGTGAAAGCACATTCTCTCCTGGTGCTGGTAAGTGACGAGACCAAGGAGAGAGGTGAGGTGGGTTATTTTCCCTGGAGCTAACGGTCTTCCATCCAAGGCTGTCGCAGTTAGGGGAGCAGGAAGGGAATTAATAGGAATCTGGAGACTTTTGGCAAAGGAAATATCCATGAAATTCCCAGCAGCACCAGAATCAATGCCTGGAGTTGGTGTTTTTGATCTCCCCAAGTGAGTGTGATGGGAAGGAACAATCCAGAGTTGGAAGGTGAAGCTGTGCGTGTAACTCCCATTACAGTCCTTCCTTGCCTGTACGGGACTGGGCGTTTCCCGAAAGCTCGGGGCAGGCAGAGCGAAAATGACCATACACTCCACAATATAGACAACAGCGCTCTCATGCGACGGTCTCGTTCTGATGGGGAAAGCCTTGTCCTTCCCAATTGCATGGGTTCCGAGGACTCGTGGGGGACTGGTAGCATTGGAGCAAGTGCTGGACTGGCAGACAATGTGGAAACAGATGGCCAGTTCAGGCTTCTCTCCCTCAGGCGATTATCCAGCCGGATTGCTTGATCCATGATGGTCTCGAGATCACGAGCAGGTTCTCTGGTAGCCATATCATCATTGATTGCCTCAGACAGACCATTCAGGAAGCACACCATGAGGGCCTCGTCGTTCCAGCTGCTCCCCTGCTGCAACTGTTCGAAACTGTATGGCATATTCAGCCGCTCTGCCATTACCTTGTCGGAGGGTGAGAAGTCTCTTAGAGGCTTGCTGGCCACTGAGGGGGTGGTCAAAGACTCGCTTGAACTCCTTTTCAAACACAGAATAACTTGAACAGAAGGGTGCCTGTGCCTTCCAGACCGCTGTTGCCCAAGAAAGAGCCTTGCCAGAAAGGAGGGTGATAACATATGCGATCTTGGGAAGGAAGATGGTTGTAATTCAAATGTGAGAGAGCATTGAGTCAGGAACCCATCACATGCACTGGGATCACCTGAGAAATGTTGTGGTGGAGGTAGGCGAGGTTCAATCAGAGGAGAGAGTACTCGAGAATCCAGAAGGGGTACCGAGGCAGCAGTAGAAGCAGTAGCTGAGGTAGAGGGCAGCTGGTCCAGGATCTGACAAACAGAAATCATGAGATCCAACAGCACTTGTGAGTGTTTAGCCATCACAGTCTCCTGCTGGACTAGTGCTGACTCATGGCATTGGATTGTGGACTTCTGCTGAGCAATTGTGACCAGGAGTGCTTGAGCATTAGGCATCTCTGGGTTCATAATGTGGCTTGGTTATTCTGTCAGAGCCAGGAATTGAACTTGGGTCTCTGGCGCAAGAGTCTTAATTTCTACCACTGAGCCACAGAAGGGAGTTGAACCCAATAGTCAGACACGCTCTTAAAAGAACTCAGAAGAGTTTATTGACAAAAATAGCAAAAGAGTACAAAAGCAATTTCTTACTGACAATCGCAAAAAACAGAAAAATCTTTAGTCCAGAAAAGGATCCGAAAGGAGGAAAAAATAATCTCCAAAAAACTCAGGAAAAAGACATCAAAAAACAGCAAAAAATAAACACGGGGAAAGAACAAACCAAAAGGCTTACAAAGTTTAGTACTTGGAACTAAAGCAGACTGGCTAGGAACATCAATAACCAAGCAAAGAAACAAAGGAAGTGATCAACTTAAATACACAGTCCAGAACGAGGCACAGGTGAAAACAATAACACATGATAAAATGGCGGGAAACTGAAATGAAACACTCTAGTGGCCAAAATAAAACATTAAAGCAAAAAACTCTGACAATAAACTGTATGTATAATATTTGTATATAATTCTGTATATAGCGATACTGCATATAGAAATATAATTTACTTAAGTGTTTACATTTTAGATTCTATTCAATAATACTGTCTTTTACATATCACGCTTGCCCCGCTGTTTAATATGTGGCCTACTTGTATAATAATAAGTCCTACCTTACAGGTAAATGAGCCAATCACTTTTTAGATACATACATCACCTTTCAGTCAACTCAAGAATGCGCATGCGCATTAGCTGGACCAGCCTGAAAAATCATTATTTTTTATTTCTTTTTTTTTTTGTGTAATCTGAGCTAAAGAAGCAGATTTTATGATACTATTGTTGTCAGATTTAAATGCTGATTTGAAATATGTTCTTTGATCGTAAGCTTGACCAACCATTGTAGAGATTTTCATCTTTTCCCATTCAAGTAGATAGGAGCTGTACTTTAATGCCACTTGTATCCATAAAAAATAGCTGCCCTGGAGTGTTCCAGAGATGGTCACAGAGTGGACAGACTTGCTTGCTTAAACTTCTTGTGAACATACCTATTATGTGTGTGATTAACTGTTTAACAGTGGCTTGCTTTGCCAGTTCAACCTTGGCTTATAGAAGTAGGCCACTTGGTTCAAATTTGCCATGTGATTGTTACTTACAACTGAGTCTACATGATAGATTTAACAAGATCTTATTTAAATGTATGTCAAACACACTCACACACACAACCTCACAGAGAGGAGGGGGTAGAGAAAAGTAGAGCAAGCGGTTTGCTTAATAGCCTATTACTTTCTTCAGCCATAAGAAAAACATGATAAGCTATTTGTGAAATGCTTTTTAAGACCAAAATAATGTGTACAAATTTATTTAAATAAAAATATGCTTGTAATATTGTTGTATATGACTTTTAAAGGGATTTAAACCTTCATGCCATCCCAGATGTGTATGACTTTCTTTCTTCTGCTGAACACAAACAAACATTTTTAAAAGAATATCTCCGTAGGTCTATACAATGCAAGTGAATTGTGGCCAGAACATTGAAGGTCCAAAAAGCATATAAAGGCAGCATAAAAGTAATCCATAAGACTCCAGTGGTTTAATCCATATCTTCAAAAGCAAAATGATAGATGTTGGTGAGACACAGATCAATATTTAAATTCTTTTTTACTAGAAATTCTCCTCCCTGCCCAGTAGGTGGCGATATGCATGAAGCATGCGCATTGCCAAAAACAAAAGAAGAAGAATGTTAGTGTAAGTGGAGATTTATAGTAAAAAAGGACTTAAATACTAAAAATCTCAGTTTGTGTTCGGCAGAAGAAATAAATTCATACACATCATGGATGGCATGAGGATGAGCAGGGGCGTAGTTTCCAGGGGGAATGGGGGGAGGTAACCCCCCCCAATAATCAAAACAAACCCCAATATTTATACCATGATCAATGGAAACATGTAGATGCTTTACACTGCAACCCCCAAACATTCAAGCAAAATCTACGCCCTTGAGGGTGAGTAAATAATGAGAGAATTTTCATTTTTGGGTAAACTATCCCTTTAAGCAAATTGTGGAATATTTATAATGTGCGTTTCATTCCAAGATTTTCTATTCTGGCTGAGCATTAAAACAGCTGATAATAATAAGTTTATGTGGAAGATTTAATTACATATGTGTTGTGCTGAGTGTTGTATTATTTATATTCTTATTAAAAGGCTTGTAAAGAGCTATAAATTTAGTTTAACCAAATTACAGCACTGGGTCACTCTGGGGTTAAGGGAGAAACCGTGGTAATTAACTCTTTCTGAACTCATAACAGTGATACAGTCAACCGATATACAGCATGTCTCATCAGGTCCACCTTAAGAGCTCAGTCAGGCAGCCTTTTGCAGGGCGATCAGGGGGAGGCCCTCACAGACACATGCTTGGCGCTTTAAGGCGGACTGGAGCGAATAAATCTCCGCTTAAAGGCGCAAGCACGCTGAAATGAGCCATGCAGAATGACATTTTAGAACTTTAACTCGCTCATTTATACATTAAATTATTTGTAATGTACAAAGTGCTTACAAAACACAAATTCATCCAAGTCCTACATATATATTTCTGAAGAAAGTTCCCATCTCTGACTGATAAAAGCCTATCGTTATTCAATTCAATTACAAGCAGTTGGTTCACACAGTCTGAAAGTCATGGGTAAAACACATATAATGTACCACTGTGTAAAAAATGACGGAGTACTGAGACATTTCTTTATAAGCTTTTGCAATAACACGTTCAAACACAGTAACCGAAAGTATAGTGGGTACGCACTTTCTGTTACAGTACAGCCGTTTACAATAAAGTACACGCACAGAGAGTGCGCGCGCCCGTGTCGTTTGTTGACTGGCTCCGCGTTCATGGCATTGTGAATGTGCTCACGGCAGTGTAGTGGAGCCGGAAGGGGGAGCTGCGATTCCGTCCCTGCCTTCACCCGACACGGCGCTCACGCTACAGGACAGCCCGGGGTCTAGCGCTGTCACAGCAGGCCTACTTCCGTCAGCTCTATCGCAAACACATTTATATAAAAAAAATAAAAATTACAGCTGTCCCAGCCGTCCAAGCAGCGATTTTGTGTATTTTTCAATACGGTAGGGCATGTTTGCACCCGATCGCATGATCTTGGCAGGGTTTTATAAGCTTGATGTATGTATGTACGAAATAATCACACGTCACGGCATAAATAGCGCTTATGATGTCACAAATGATTTTGAATACAAGAATAGCGTTCTATCACAAAGCGCGCGTGATTTGCATGTGCACGGCGAGTATTAGTTGGGTTTTGTTTTTTTGAACGGCGTGTTTTGGCGGAAATTTGTTTGGCTTTTATTTAAGGTAGCATGGGTGGTGTTAGCAAGCAAGCTCATATTAGCCAGCCAGCTGCGTGCTCGGCGCCACATTTTCTGCGGGAATAATGGCTAGTTACACACAGTAACAGATAATGAATATATTTTAAATCACAGTGCAAGTGTTAAGTGTGCATTATTTGCAACGTGTTTTGAAGCTTTCGCTTGACAAAGGTTATTAGCGAGTTCGCATGAATGCTAACATTTTCTCGAGGCACAAGCGTTGAGCGCTCGAGTGGTCCAGTGTGTGATTTACTACAGACAGGTAGAGACTATTTTAAAATCGAATGCAGCCTTTATTGTTGCTTATGACATTTTTACTCAGTACAGTTCTATTAGGAAACGAGCATTCAGTGTGAGGCTGTTTGTGGTTGTGTGAAGGGTAGATTGAGAGCACCATCATTGCTTTGCTTGAGGGGTCCAAAGTACAGCAATGTTGGAGGCAGTTGCTGTATATGCATGCTGTTTGCCCATACACATCTCTCTTCATTAGCACTAAATCACATTAACTCTTTAACCTTCAGTTTATAGCATTCTATCAGTATTGTACAAGGATGCATGCAGATTCATGTGTATGGTTGGGTTCAATACAATCATCACAATACCATACATTTTTAAATGTAATTAAATGTCAAACACCTATAACCTGTGTATGGCAGTGAATGAATAAATTGGAGGAACTGTTAGAATAGATGCTTTTTGATTCTGTAACAGCCTAAAAATCGGTTAGCACATTGATCCTCTATGTAAACATATAGGACCAGTCAAAAGTTTGGACACACCCACTCAGTCTTTATCTTGCAAAATTTCCACATTTTAGAATAGTAGTAGTTATCCAATAACACAAATTGAAGTATAGGTATAAATATGTAGTGACCGAACATTTTCAATCAAAACCATCTTATATTTTATCTTCTTCAATGTAGCCACCCTTTGCCTAGATTACACTCTGGGCTTTCAACCAACTTCATGAGGTGGCATCTGGATGCTTTTTAAACAGTACTGCTGGAGTTACCATGTATTCTCTGTACTTTGGTGGTTGCTTTTCTTTGCACTCTTTACATTTGACTATACAACTAGTTTTAAGCATTTAACCTTGCTCCTGTTGATCAAAAAGAAAAATAAATTCAGTATGTGTCCAAGCTTTTGACTGGTAGTTTATGTTAATATCAATTATCCTCAAGACCCCTTCCTTGTCTTCCAGGCTCCAGTGCAGGGTGGACTGACCTGTCATGAATGAGCCCATTGAAGGCGGTGCGATCTCGTTCGACGAGTATGTGCGGCAAAAGGCGCGCACTGTACCTCAGCACCGCATGAAAGAGTTTCTGGAGTCGCTGGCCACCAAAGGTCCGGAGGTGCTGCAGGAGTTCAGTCAGCAGACCAGCGGGACCACCACGACTATGGTGTACCAGCAGGGTGCCAACTGCATCTATACAGACAGCACAGAGGTGGCGGGGTCATTGCTGGAGCTGGCATGTCCGGTAAGAAAAATAATGACTTTTAATTCTTCTTCTAGGTGTGATATTAGAAAGTGGAAAATAATGGTGACCTCTTTTTCATCTTTGCCTAGGTGCAGGTGACATCTACTCAGATTTCTCCCCAACTGGCTGCAGCTGTGCACCAAGCATCTGAACAGCAGATTCAAGTACAGGTCTGACCCTGTCTTTTCTCATAACAATTATACATCATTGCATCAGAACATTTGAGTTGTAAACTTTGGACAATTACGTCGGTGTGAACACAGATTTTTTGAAAATGAATTTATACCCCAGATGGTAGCGTGGTAAGTCGGCCTTTACATCTCAGAATGTGAATTAATTTTAAATAATTCAACGATCAGAGTCCACTTATACCACAATTACCACATGAAGGGCCCTATGATTTCCATGATGTGGAAAACACGAATGGAATCACTGATTCCAGACATAAAATTGCATTAACTATAAAACACAGAATGTGATGGAATTTGACACATTTAAGACGAAAATAAACGTCTGAATGCACAATTAATACAACTAAAATTGCGATATATATGGTGTTGTGATTATTTATTTAAATAATGTTTTATCCCCTTTTCTCCCAATTTGGAATGCACAATTCCCACTACTTAGTAGGTCCTCGTGTTGGCGCGGTTACTCACCTCAGTCTGGGAGGTGGAGGAAAAGTCAGTTGCCTCCGCTTCTGAGACAGTCATTACGTGCATCTTATCATGTGGCTCGTTGTGCATGACACTGCAGAGACTCCCAGCATGTGGAGGCTCATGTTACTCTCCGTGATTCACGACTTACCATGCACCCCATTGAGAGCGAGAACCGCTAATCGTGACCATGAGGAGGTTACCCCATGTGACTCAATCCTCCTTAGCAACCGGACCAATTTGGTTGCTTAGCAGACCTGGCTGGAGTCACTCAGCACGCCCTGGATTCGAACTCACGACTCCAGGGTTGATAGTCAGCATCAATACTAGGGATGCACCGATCCGATACCTGGATCGGTATTGGCTCCGATACTGATGTTTTCAAACAGATTGGGTATCGGTCCAACGAGCCCGATCCAAATCCGATACTGTGTGTTAGTCATGTTCGTTACTGTCAAGCTAAAAAAATTACATAAAAGAACCATTAAAATACAATTAAAGTAGTTCATATGACTCGTGCATTTTATTCAAAGCCACTTGAAGATGTGCAATAGCTCTGCGAATCACAAAATGCTGTGTTTTATAAGTAAATATATAAAATGCACGTGCAGCTCCAGCGCGTCAGTGAATGGCGCTGCTCTGTTTACACAGCCGCCTATTTTTAGCATTCACGTGGTGTGCAATATTTGAGCGCTACTCACGAACAACATCTCAGATGTAGATGCTCAATAGTTCGGTTCACTTATAATATGCATTTAGAATGGCACCGGAGGTGCTTTTTTTTTTACCAGAATTTGAATAAGAATTGAATTAAACTACTGTGAACTTGCTACAAACAGACACATACAGGACTTCCTGGAAGTGTGAGGGTTTAAAAGTTTAAGGCGCATGATTGAGATATATTACTCTATATTACTATTATAATATAATATATTATTATTATTATCATTTGTTTACAAATATTATAATATGTAATTTGAATGGGTTCCAAAAAATAACTGTGAATGAAAAGTGAGCTGATATCTTACAACTAAATTGAACAAAAAAGAGATCTGGATCCTTTTAAAGTCCAGATACAAGTTGAAATTTTTTTGCAAAAAAACAGCTTTTTTTCTACTGATTACTTGTACTGGAATTACTGTTAATTTTGCTGCTACATTATTCAGTATACTAGTTAACAATAAAGTTTTTCTTAATAAGCTATACATTTATATTGACATAATGTGTAGTTAGAGGTTTGTGTTTCTTTACATATTAAAGAGTACACCCAATTATTTCCACAATTATTATGTTAAGATATTCTAAACTGATTATGCAAAAAAACAACACTGGTATCGGATCGGGATCGGTATCGGCCGATACTGAGATTTCCGATACCGGAATCGGATCGGAAGAGAAAAAGTGGTATCGGTGAGCTACCCAGGACCCCCTTCCTGTTGTGATTATTAATCCACAAAAGGCTGCTATTTAATAAAATAAATATACAATGTGCACATTCGGCGTGCTTCAAAATGAATGTATGAAGCCACCCGCTCAATCACTGAAAACGTGTCATGATCATCACGTGTGCTCTGTGTGTGTTGTAGATGACTGCGCTCAGATAAAATACTGCATTAAAGCAATATCTCACATCTGTTATGTTCTGTTGTTCGGCACTTTATCTGACAAAATTATCTCCAGTTTTGTTTCGGATTGTGCTGTGAGGATTTTGTATAAAAGCACTTAATTTGATACAAATAATGCAATGTTATGTTTAAAATAAAGTTTTATTTGATTTAAGTTTTGATGAATGTATTTGTCTAGAAACCATTTTGAAATTTGAATTAAACTGTCAAATGCGGAATTCAGAAAAAAATAACTGTCTCTGGTGTGTTTATGCTTAAATATTACACCCGTTGGGCACATAAAATGTCCTGTAAAATGCCTTGAAAAGAGTGGGAACCCTGTTATAGCACACGCGAAGAGCTTTCACTTTGAAGTTGCTCTATATCTTTCGTGCGGATCCAGCAAGAGCAGCAATCTACTGACCGCTTTCAGTGTACTCGGACCGGACCGCCTGCTTGGAGTGTCATGGACTGACCGTCACGCAACATTCGTGAGTCAGAGGGACACCGGATTTATGCACATTTTTGAGGTTTATGAATTCAGTCTGTTACTTTCTTTTATCACACATATAAAACTGTTAAGAAACAAATGCCTTAAAAAAATGAACATCATAAAGGTACTGGCTAAAACAAAATGGGGTGCAGATTGCGCTACACTTGTACATCTTTACAGAACGCTGGTGTGATCCCAAATGGACTATGGGAGCATAGTTTACGGATCTGCCAGGAAATCTTACATTAAAATGCTGGATACTGTACACCATATAGGATTACGAATTTCTTTAGGAGCATTCAGGACTTCACCCGTTCAAAGTTTGTATATTGAAGCAAAGGAACCATCACTTGACAACAGGTGCTTGAAACTTGCTCTTCAGTATGCAGTTAAGATAAAAACAAACCAATGCAATCCAGCTTTTTCTTCAGTTTTCCACCCTCAACATTCAGATTTGTATGAAGCCAGACCTGTGTATATTAGTCCTTTTAGCATCCCTATAAAACCCCACTTGGAGAACATGGACATTAATCTGGACATACTAACACAAACCCATCTATGCCCAATTCCTCCCTGGAAACTAAGGAAATTAAACATCATGTTGAATTTGGCCCAGCAAAAGAAGACAATGATTCATCCAAATGAACACAAACAGGAATTTATAGAAATTAGATATAATTTTCCATTTCATAAACCTGTGTACACAGATGGATCCAAAACAGAACGGTATTTGGACAAAAGATCTTTAGTATCCGTATTCCAGGAGAAAGCTAAATTTTTACAGATGAGGCCCGTGCTTTACTCTTGGCTTTAGAGCAGATAGAGAGAGTACAACAATGGAATTTTTTTCATTTGTGCAGATTCCAAATCCAATGACTCCAAGCACTTGAATCATTAAAAAATATATTTTAACATTGTTTTCTGCTGGATTCTGGGTCATATGGGACTGTTTGGTAATGACCAGGCAGATACTGCTGCAAAGAAAGCTCTCACTCTGAGAATAACAGACTGTCAAGTCCCACCATCAGATCTCAATCCCATACTGAATATGTATACATATAAAAAGTGGCAAATGGAATGAAACAACTGCATCCATAATAAGTTGTATGAAGTCAACTCAATTATAAATGAAAGATCTTTCACAAGTTTTCCTTTTGAGTGTAGATATGACCAGACTGTTTACACAAGATGCCGTATTGGTCATTCTAGACTTATATGTTTTTATTGAAAGGTGAAGTGCCACCAACATGTGATTTTTGTCAGACACCATAAAACACATTTTACCGGAGTGTCCTACTTTTAATGCCACTAGGCAGCATTTTTATTCTGAAAGTTTTTAGTGGATGTTTTCAAAAATGTCAAATTATTTAATGTTTTAAATAAAATTCAATATGTTTAAATGAGATATCTGCATATTCACAGTCGATATATGATATAAGTTTTATTGATATTTGCCTTTTTATAATTTTTATCACAAGACCGTTAAATTTAACAGGGAACTGCTGAGAGAGAATGAAACGCCTGATCACTTTAAACATCTGTTTAAATGAGACTGTGTTGCACAGCGGCCTGTTATTTTTGTAACACGATGGCACGTAACAACAAAACGAACTGTTTGAACTTACGTTTCTCAGACGGCTCCATCACGTGCAAGCAGGCGATTCTCGGAGCCATCGCGGCTTAAGAAACTATATGGCCAAATGGGAAAATGTATGGGCCGATAATTTTAAAATATCAAATATCAGCCGATTTATCGTCCTCTGTGTTATATTGGTTGACCGCTATTAATGATTTTAATTAATGAGTTGGATGGAAAGATTAAATGGCTCTTCATCTACCCATTGGCAGGTGCAGATTCAAGGGGAGCAGGGTCAAACAGTTGGTCAGGTACTTCAAGTGGCCTCTCCCACCCAACAGCAGTTGCAAGGAGTCACTACAACACAGCTGATACAGCAGGGAGACCTTACAGAGGAACAACAACAGCAGGTAATGCACGCAGATAAATGCAACTCTAATCAGCATCTACAGTTTTTTAAATTTAGATGAATAAATCCATTAAAGTGGTAGTCCACCCAAAAATGAAAATTCAGATAAATATTTGTCATTTTTTACTGTCGGTCTCCACTTTCACCTTCACATTCTTCTTCTGTCGTTTTTGGCAATTAACATTCTTCTTGCATATTGCCACCTACTGGGCAGGAGGAGAATTTACTGTAAAAAAGGACTTAAATATTGATCTGTTTCTCATCCACACCTATCATAGCGCTTCCGAATATATGGATTTAACCAGTGGAGTCTTATAGATTACGTTTATGCTACCTTTATGTGCTTTTTGGAGCTTGAAAGGCCTGGTCACTGGTGTATGGACTTACAGAGCTGAGATATTATTCTAAAAATCTTAGTTTGTGTTCAGCAAAAGAAAGAAAGTCATACACATCTGGGATGGTATTAGGGTGAGTAAATGATGTGAGCATTTTAATTTTTGGGTGAATTAAAGAGTTCCCATATCATGGAAAATATGGAAATATCAGAACATTTTTAAACAGTCGTTTCCAGGCCTGGAAGGTCATGGTAAAATAGGGAGTAATATAATAATTATCATAAAAAGTAATGGAAGTTTATATAGCAAATATAGGTTTTTCTATGTTTGCTCTGCTCTAAAATGTGTCATTAGCTAGGTATTGCTATTTATGAGTACTTGTGTAGAGTAAAACTATGAAAGGTCATGGAAATCATGGTCTAAAAGTGTCATAGTCCTATATAAAGTAACATGTGGGTTCCTCTCTTAGATCCAGGCCCAGCTGGTAGCAGCAGTTGCCGGAGGTCAGCAGATTCAGATCCAGACTGTGGAGGCTCTGTCTCCTCAGCAGCAGGGCTCCCCCAGAGAGGCAGAGAGACGACCTGGAACCTCACCTGCTGTCCTCCAGCCTGCAAAGAAACGCAAGGTGGATGTTCCTACAGTTGTCTCCTACTCGCTGCCTCAAGGGCAGCAGCTAGCTACTGTACTGGCCATCCCACAGGGCCAGCAGCAAGGCTACCTGTCACTTCGACCAGACCTGCTAACCGTTGATAGCACTCACCTGTACAGCGCCACCGGTACCATCACAGGCCCAGCAGGTGAGACCTGGACCATACCCGTGTACTCTGCCCCACAGCAGCAAGGTGTGGCCCACATTGCGATCCCTCAGGAGGCCTACAGCACCGTGCAGGTACAGGCCTCGCCTAACGCTCAAGATAAAGACAAAGATAAGATGATGATTTCTCAGGCTGCCGGGGCAGTGGCTGTTCCGGTGTCTGGCTCAGGAATGACCACGCAAGAGGAAGTTGTACATTCACTGTTCCCAGCACAGTTCATGAATGGAAACATTCACATCCCTGTAGCAGTGCAGACAGTCGGGGGCACTTACTCTGGGACTACGCAAGCTCTGCACATATGGGATCCGCAGCAACAGCAGCAGCACATACAGGATGGGGAGGTTCAGCATCAACAGCTCCACCTGCAGGTCAGCCAGAACACATACTAGCAGGAATTTCACATGCTTAAACCAATAGTTTACAAAAAAAAATTATGTTCTGTCATTACTTACTCACCCCTTTGTCATTCCAAATCTGTGAGCTGTTAATGTTTTCTGCTAAGTGCAAAAGGATAATTTTTGAAGCATCTTCACACAGCTCTTTTCCATACAATGAAAGTTAATGTTAACATGTCTGTCAAGCTCCAAAGGACACAAAAGCACCATAAAAGTAGTCCATATGACTCTTGAGCTACACTATATTGCCAAAAGTATTTGCTCACCCATCCAGATAATTGAATTCAGGTGTTCCAATCACTTCCATGGCCACAGGTGTATAAAATGAAGCACCTAGGCATGCAGACTGCTTCTACAAACATTTGTGAAAGAATGGGCCGCTCTCAGGAGCTCAGTGAATTCCAGCGTGGTACTGTGATAGGATGCCACCTGTGCAACAAGTCCAGTCGTGAAATTTCCTCGCTACTAAATATTCCACAGTCAACTGTCAGTGGTATTATAACAAAGTGGAAGCGATTGGGAATGACAGCAACTCAGCCACGAAGTGGTAGGCCACGTAAAATGACAGAGAGGGGTCAGCGGATGCTGAGGCGCATAGTGCGCAGAGGTCACCAACTTTCTGCAGAGTCAATCGCTACAGACCTTCAAAGTTCATGTGGCCTTCAGATTAGCTCAAGAACAATGCGTAGAGAGCTTCATGGAATGGGTTTCCATGGCCGAGCAGCTGCATCCAAGCCATACATCACCAAGTGCAATGCAAAGCATCGGATGCAGTGGTGTAAAGCACGCTGCCACTGGACTCTAGAGCAGTGGAGACGCGTTCTCTGGAGTGATGAATCACGCTTCTCTATCTGGCAATCTGATGGACGAGTCTGGGTTTGGCGGTTGCCAGAAGAACGGTTCTTGTCTGACTGCATTGTGCCAACTGTGAAGTTTGGTGGAGGGGGGATTATGGTGTGGGGTTGTTTTTCAGGAGTTGGGCTTGGCCCCTTAGTTCCAGTGAAAGGAACTCTGAATGCTTCAGCATACCAAGAGATTTTGGACAATTCCATGCTCCCAACTTTGTGGGAACAGTTTGGGGATGGCCCCTTCCTGTTCCAACATGACTGCGCACCAGTGCACAAAGCAAGGTCCATAAAGACATGGATGAGCGAGTTTGGTGTAGAAGAATTGACTGGCCTGCACAGAGTCCTGACCTCAACCCGATAGAGCACCTTTGGGATGAATTAGAGCGAAGACTGCGAGCCAGGCCTTCTCGTCCAACATCAGTGTCTGACCTCACAAATGCGCTTCTGGAAGAATGGTCAAAAATTCCCATAAACACACTCCTGAACCTTGTGGAAAGCCTTCCCAGAAGAGTTGAAGCTGTTATAGCTGCAAAGGGTGGGCCGACGTCATATTAAACCCTATGGATCAAGAATGGGATGTCACATAAGTTCATATGCGTCTAAAGGCAGATGAGCGAATACTTTTGGCAATATAGTGTATATTCCAAGTCTCCTAAACAGGGCTCGAGTTGAGGGGGCTGCGAGAGGATGGCATCCCCTTGTTGCAAGAAATATTAGAAAGCAACCCCCTTGTAAAACCACCATCCCCCCTTACCATCCTCTTTAGATCAATTGTGTCATGTATTACTTAAAGTAATCATGCAAGTAAAATATTGAATTTTCTATGTTTGATAAATAACAGACTTTAACTGTGATTTGCTGGTCAGAATTAGATTTCGACATGTGTGAGGTTGCCAGATTTCTATAGGTGAAAACCCACAATCAGATCTTGTCACTTGTACAGTTTGGAAATATTCTGCAGGGTGACGCTTTAGTCACGAAATCTGGCAACCGGGAGCGCTCGAGCACTCTCTCCACTGCAAAAAGATGGCGGTTTATTGAAAACACATGCAAACATGTGTGTCGGAGTTTAGCGATGGGTAGACTTGTCCTTCCTAGTGTTCACATGAAAGTTACACCACTGAAGCTAATGCAAGTATTCAACAGTTCTGCGCACTTTCAGAAATGGCCAAGAGAACAGTTCAAGGAAATCTTTTGTCTTTCTTTAAAAAAAAAAAAAAAAGTGTTTTTTTTTTATGATCAAAACGTGGATTCTTTTCACAGAATTCATAATAAAATACAATTACAGAGGGTAACAGGTGCATATTATGGCCATGTGTTTTAAGGATCAATGAAGTGATGCTCATTTTTTCCAGATCTATTAAATAAAAAATATATATACAGAACTGTGCAAAAGTTTTAGTCACTTGTGAAATTGTTGCATAGTGAGGATGTCTTCAAAAAGAATGACATATAGTTTTCATGTATCACTTAATGTCATACAGAGTCCAGTAAACATAAAAAAAAGCTAAAATCAGTATTTTATGTGACCACCTTGGTTGTTGGCAGATAGGATGTTCCAAGCTTCTTGGAGAATTCACCACAGCTTTTCTATCTATTTAGGCTGTCTTGATTGCTTCTGTCTCTTTATGTAATCTCAGACTGACATGATGTTCAATGGGGGGTTTTGTGGGGGCCATGACATCTGTTGCAGGGCTCCTTGTTCTTCTATTCTAATCTTTTCTATTGCAAAAGTAATGTTTGGAGTCTAACATTTATATTTCCTATTGACACACTAAAGCTGAAGATATAAATAACCATCTTAAGACAAATGCTTTTGTGAAACATCATTTTGCACAGTACTGTGTGTATATATACTGTGTGTATGTATATATATATATATATATATATATATATATAACGATTCACACAAACCATTTTCTTGAATACACCTCTACTATGAGCAAATATTCAGATTTTCAAGTCAAATGGATATTTTTTCTGGGGCTTAAAGTAAAAAATGTCATGTGGTGTCCAGAGACAGTAAAAAAAGTAAAAGTCTCATTAAAAGCTGAAATTCCTGAATAAAGAAATGTTGGCAAGACTAGTGCAGAAAAATCTTTTATTGTTATTTATTGTAAAATTAAGTAGTGAAACAATTGTGTTTTAAAATACCAAATCAAAATCCTTTGGTGTAACCAACATGTAGGTAGCCATTTTGTTGTTTATGTTGACCATAAAAACCATAAAACAGAGCGAAAACCTTTAGACCCCCTGATCAGACCCCGATATTTATTTTGAAATTTTTATGAAAAAGCACATTTTGTTCAAGTCATGTGGTGTAACACTGAGAAAATGTGATATTTTTGACTCAAATATAAATTAATATATATATATATATACACACACTACCGGTCAAAAGTTTTGAAACACTCATTTTTAAAAAACATTTTTTTTACATTTTAGAATAATAGTAAAGTCATCAAAACTATGGAATAACATAAATGGAACTATGGGAATTATGTTGTGACTAAACAAAATCCAAAATAAATCAAAACTGTGTTATATTTTAGCATCTTCAGAGTAGTCACCCTTTGCCTAGAATCTGCAGACATGTACTCTTGACATTTTCTCAACCAACTTCTTGAGGTATCACCCTGGGATGCTTTTTAAACAGTATTGAAGGAGTTCCCATCTATGTTGGGCACTTATTGGCTGCTTTTCTTTATTATTTGGTCCAAGTCATCAATTTCAAAAACTTTTTAATTTATTTATTATATTTTAGTTTTATAATGAAATAAATGAATATGGTGGCACAATTATATTTTTGTCTACAAAACTAATTTCAAACATTTAAGCATACACCTTCAGATCAAAAGATTTTTAAGATCGTGAGAAACATTTCAGTCAAGTGTTTCAAAACTTTTGACCAGTAGTGTATATTACCTTGAAAACTTTATTTGAAAACTTTTTGGAAATTAATGATAAAGTTGTTTATACTCTCATGTATTTAAGGTGAAAAGAAAGTATTATACTTGATGGTTGCACCACATAACGGTTTTAAAGTTTTAAAAATTGTTGTAGAAAATTTTATAAATATTTTTCAAAAATTTATGAAACCAAATTGGACACAAAGATTTAATTTCTGAGAACTTGACACAAGATTTTTAAAAGATTTCTTATTTTAGCACCTTGGACAACCTTATTTGTCAATGACCCATAATTATAAAAAAAATAAAAAAAATAAATAAAAAACACCATCCCCCTTGAAATTGTTTTACAAATCGGCTACTGCTTCTAAAAGCATAAAATATTTTGCGATGTTATATGGAAAAGAGCTACTGTACTTGAAGATGCTTTAAAAATTCTCCTTTTGTGTTCCACAGTGAGTAAGGGTGTGTTCACACTTGGAAGGTTTGGATCAATTAAAACGAACTTTGGTGCGATTGCTCTGTTAGTGCGGTTCATTTGAACAAGTGTGAACGCTGCCATCCGAACCTTGGTGTGGACCGAGACCCCTTGAATAGTGGGTTTCGGTCCGCTTCCAAGTGAACTGTGGTGCAGTTCGACTGCCGTCCTTGCAGCATATCTTCGTTTGTGCAACGGAGGAATTCCTGCCGCTCTTTTGACTCCTTTACACATTTTATTAATTCTTCGTTTGCTCTCAGCTGGTAAACATACCACCATATATGCATAAATCCAACGAGCGCATTTAGCCCAGCACTGTTTTGAATGTTCGGTAAGTTCCGTCACAAAATATACTTCATAAAAGCTGTCCAATCAGGTTGTGACCTTATCTTTATGCCTTTTGTTTTGTATCTTTAGGTTCTGTGTTAAAAATTCCAGTGTGAACGCTAAGTGAACCAGGACTAAATGTATCATTTTCTTTTTTGGTCCGGACCAAGAGAACCGAACTACAAGTGTGAACATCCTTAAAGTTAACAAATTAAAATTTTGGGTGAACTCCCAGACCTCTTCTAATTTTTTTTTATTTTTTATTATTATTCTTTAGAGAAATAGTTTACAAAAAGTGAAAATTCTGTCATTTAATCACGTTTAACTTACTTGTCGTTCCAAACTCATTATTATTTTCATTCTTCTTCTGCTAAACACAAAGTATATTTTAAAGAATGTTGTGTTTGCTGATTTCCAAACAATAGCAATTGATAGTGACTCACTATCAGGTTGGGCGATATGCCAAAAAAACGTAATTAGCATTTTTTTTTTTTTCAAACTGAAGAATGATTAGATTTTTAAACTTATATGTAGACAACTAAAACAGTATCTTCAACGTGATTCAAATAACTTGTTCTTTATTAGAATGCAAGGCAACCTGGTTAGAGAAATCAAAGTTCTATTCATTATAGAAAACATAGGATTGCAAGAAAATGCACAAAAATTGCACCACACAGAAAGTTGTCAACATAGAGTAAATGTAAAATAACTTAAAATCTGATTCAGTAACCCAGATGTTAAGAAATAATGGTATAAAATAAGAAAACTGCAAAAAATACTTCTTAGCCAATGTACAGTAGGTATAAATTTTGATCTAAACCAAGTAGGGCTGCAACTAACGGTTATCTTGATAATCGATTAATCTTCAATTATTCGATTAATCCGATAATTTTTTTTTTAAATATTATGTATTGTTTTTAATTGTATAACATTTTATTTCCTGTATTTTATTAAAATGTGATAAAAAAAAAAAAAAGGGCACAAGTATTTGGTTCAATTTACGGTACTCAATTATTATTATTATTATAACTTTTATTTAATATATATTTATTAGCAAGTAAATCAAAAATACACAACCTAATTAAAAACTAAAATACAAACAGGGAACAGGCATTTAAAACATTAAAAACATTTACAAAGCATTGATTCATCTTCCAGTTTCTGAATGATATATTTAAAATGTTCTATACACACCGTTTTGTAATTTCAGTTTCACTTGGAGAGAATTCCAGTCAGACTTAAATGCCTTTTTACCTAGTTCAATTCGAACATGGTGAACAGAAAGAGTACAACAAATCTGAGAGCGAAGGGGATATTTCCCAACACTGTTCCGTTGAATCAAACTGCAGAGATACAAAGGCAAAAACCCCAAAATAACCTTGTAAATAGTTCAATACCAATGCATTTCTCTTCTAGTGGACAAAGAAGGCCAAGCTACTCTATTATACAAAGTGCAGTGATGTGTTGAGTGTTTGCACGAATTCACGTCTCTGTGCTCACAAAACATTGAACAAAGCCTAAATCATGAAAAATTAAATTTAGAATTTTTTATTATAAAAATTATTTCATGACATATGCAAAACAGTTCATTTCCTTTACTTGTAAAACGTAACAAAAAGTACTGCTCATTAAAGAGTAAAATTATCCATCGGGGATGGAGTGGAACTAAAAATAAGCCCAACAAAGGGCAATAGTGACACCAGAATAGAAATATGAATAATTCTGCTCAGCTGGAAAAATACATAATTATGTTATATACATATGCTTACGCATTGTCACTGATTACATTTTAAGTATTTTAAATTAATGTTATAAGTTTTAAAATAGTATTGTCACGGATCACATGTTTCTAAACTATTATTTTCAAAAAAACATTTTTTAATGCTAATGTATGTTTGTCCAGTAAAATAATGTTTTCCATATTATAAATTTACTGATGAAATCAGACATTACATTTGGCACTATCAGGACTATCAAAAATCAGGACCCTAAGCATTATTATACATTATGTTCAGCATTGTATACGCAGTGCAGATTCACTCTCGTGCTAAAAAGTTGCATTCCGGTGCTTAATGTATTATATGCGCTTACAGGATGAGGATAAATCATCTAAACACTTTAAAAACCAACACACTTAGACCTCTGAGACATCAGTGTGATATCAATGAAAGCTGGACAATTGATTACATTGAAATTGAATTCACAGTATGATGTTGCACAGTTTTATCAAAATGATTGCGCTCCCTTTATTGCGATCGGTTTGATTGACATGGATGTGCGCGCTCGCTTTCTCAGTGAAGTTCAACGGAGACTCGCTTGTGGTAAAAACAAAGTTTTGCGAAATAGAAATACGCGCCTGATTTTGAATTCATAACATTTGCACATTATAAAACAGAAAATAGCAGTAAAATGTAAGTTATGTGCTGGAGAGAAACAACTCTCAAGCACTTCAAACAGCACAAGCACTTTGTCAATGCACCTGACAAAGTACCTGGTCCACAGTAAACTGTATGCTCATGATCTTTGAAGTGTTTATAAAGTGCTCTCATGCGCTGGACAACTCGGGTCATGTTTTTTCTGCTTCAATTCGTATCCGTCGTTTTTCAAATGAGTTATCGCTGTGCTGTAAAATTAGGTCACTGACGGAGCTTCTCCATTCTCGCCTCAAATATCCAACTAATCGATAATGAAATTCGTTGTCGATGATTTTCATTATTGATAATTATCGATTTTTATTAGTTGTTGCAGCACTAAAACTAAGTCTATCTAGATAGTTATCCAGAAATAAAATAATTTACGTTTATCTAGAAAGTACTCATTGTATTTTAAACAATTTGTATGTATAATCATAAACCTCTACAGATAGAGTCCAGACATCATAGCATTTCACATTCACGTTCAAACCGACGAACGCTGGTATTACCGCTGGTTGGACGCTAGGGGTCATTTTCATTAGCAGGGTTAGGGTTAAGCCTACACAATAAAGCAAGACACCTTGATTTCAAAATTTGAACATTTGTTTATTTATTTTAACTAAAAATTCAAATGAAACTGAAAAAAAAAAAAAAAAGTGCAATTAAAATGTGTGTTGTTAAACTTTTTGAAAGATGGCTTTACAACAGTTGTGAAGGGCAACAAATCTTTGGCAAAGAACCTACTTCATCTGTGCATTCTCTACCGGTCAGGTATTTCATTGTCTGGGAAAATACATTGTGTGTGAATAAAATCGTTTTGTTCCCTCCATGATATATATATACAATACTGTGCAAAATAAGATGTTTCACAAAAACATTTGTCTTAAGATGGTTATTTGTATCTGCTACTTTAGTGTGTCAATAGGAAATATACATTTTATACTCCCAAACATTCCTTTTGCAAACAGAATAGAATAGAATAGAAGAACAGGGAGCCCTGCAACAGATGGCATGGCCCTCACAGAGGCCCCCACTGAACATCGGGTCAGTCTGGGATTACACGAAGAGACAGAAGTAATTGAGACAGCCTAAATAAATAAAAGAACTGTGGCGAATTCTCCAAGAAGCTTGGAACATCCTATCTGCCAACAACCAAGAAAAACTGTGTCCAGATGTAAGTAGGAGAATTGTTGCTGTTTTGAAGGCAAAAGTGTTCACACGAAATATTGGGTTAGCTTTTTTATGTTTACTGGACTTTGTATGACGTTAATTGATAAATGAAAACTATTTATGTCATAGTTTTTTTTAAGAAATCCTCATTTTGAACGTTTTTCACAAGTGCCTAAAACATTTGCACAGTACTGTATATATCGCAATATCCAATTACATCGGCAACCCCCGGACTGAGGGATTGGTGAATATTCTTGCTTCAGTAATATTGCATTGAAAATGTAATTATTTAA
Source organism: Myxocyprinus asiaticus (assembly GCF_019703515.2). Lineage (NCBI taxonomy): Eukaryota > Metazoa > Chordata > Actinopteri > Cypriniformes > Catostomidae > Myxocyprinus > Myxocyprinus asiaticus. The sequence continues at coordinate 14,107,559 of NC_059378.1, forward strand.
AAAACAAAAATCAAATACATTTCTAAATTCAAATTGCACTCCAAACGAAACGAAAAAGCAATTAAAATAACGAAGTAACCACCTTTTCACTTTTGAATATTTTGAATTTGATAATAATAATAACCTAATAATAATAATAATTTAATACATTTATGGGAAACCGAGCCAAATATCATCTTGACATCATCAAAGGCATCAGCTATTGGCGATCACTCTGACCATCTTCGATCCCCGAGATCATCGTCTATCGGCACAACCCTAGTACATGCTGAGCAGCACAAATATGAAATGATTTATCATTACAATTCAACTCGCAAAGTTCGTAGAAATGATCGCTTCCCAAATAATGGCTATAAATGCAGTACACTTAAAACCCGTCACCAAACAAAGCAATAATTAGCAATCTATCTGAATCCAGATGCCGAGGCACAGCGCCAAGGCCAGTTTGGATTAGGCCGGTGTATACATGCATGATGGACGAAGTTGAGCTTCAGTCACACTGTACAGTTGCACTGGAAATATTACCGGAGTTTTTTATATCAGTCTTCATGTTGTTAACCTGTTATGTTCATTTGTAGTGTTCACATATGTGCAGCTGATCAGATTGGGGGGTGGCATCAAGCCAAGCGCTATAAAAATAATTTCTTCTTTATTTACAACGTGTCTAACTAATAGCGTTTGCTAATATTTTTTTGCAAAGTCTCGATTCCTTGATTTAAAAAACAAAAACAAAAAAGTGTCAAAACGTAAATTAGAATTAATCAATAAAATCACCCGGCCCTAATTCACTATAACGATTAAAGCACCCAAAAGTGTCATAAAAGTAGTCCATGTGACTCATGCCTCATATTCCAAGTCGTTTGAAAGCAGATGATCACTTTGTATGATGAACCGACTGAAATGTAAGTCATTTATTCACTCTCAAATCATTGATAACTCATCTATACAGAGCCCAAATAAAATAGGACGACACATCAGTAACATTAATCTGGATTTGTTTTTGCGTGTCTTGTGACCAAATGTCATCACACAAGATCAATAAGGTTATTGGCATGTTGCCATAATTAAATTTTGAGTGAACTATTCTTTTAACAGGTAATGTGCATTTGTCTGTAGTGCAAAATACACATCACTTTTGGTATCGTAACATTGCAATGATTTTCTTCTGTGTTTTCTGGCACAGACAGAGGCAGAGCCACAGGTAGAAGCTCCACCTGAGATGGTTCTCCCCAACACACTGAAGCCTGAGGAAGGATTGGAGGTGTGGAGGCTTTGGGTTCAGCGCAAAAATGCTGAGCTGGACAAGAATGAACAAAATAAACTGGCACCTATTGGACGTATGTTTATATTTCTGTTATTCAAAAGGCAACATCTCTATACACTCACTGAGAACTATAGTAGGAACACTATGGTCCTAATAAAGTGCCCGACATGTTCTTCTGCTTTTGTAGCCCATCTGCCTCAAGGTTCGACGTGTTGTGCATTCTGAGATGCTATTCTACTCACTACAATTGTACAGAGTAGTTATCTGAGTTACCGTAGCCATTCTGTCAGCTCGAACCAGTCTCTGTTGACCTCTCTCTTCAACAAGGCGTTTCCGTCCTCAGAACTGCCGCTCATTGGATGTTTTTTGTTTTTGACACCATTCTGAGTTAACTCTAGAGACTGTTGTGCGTGAAAATCCTAGGAGATCAGCGGATACAGAAAAACTCATACCAGCCCGTCTGGCACCAACAATCATGCAGCGGTTGAAATCACTGCAATCACATTTTTTCCCCATTCTGATGGTTGATGTGAACATTGACTGATGCTCCGGACCCATATCTGCATGATTTTATGTATTGCTCTGCTGCCACACGATTGGCTGATTAGATAATCACATGAATAAGTAGGTGTGCAGGTGTTCCTAATAAAGTGCTCAGTGAGTGTATATTTATACCATTGATCAATAATGGTTTTTCTAACATGAACAGGCATGTTTTAACTGCCAGTATTTAAGCCTCTAGTGATGTTTAATTGCAGCAAAATTAACAGCAAAAAAAATCTCTTCAGGTCGGCAGCCGCTGCGTTTCCAGGAAGATCTAGTGTCGAGTTCAGTGGGCGAGCTGAACTTGGCTCTGTCCCTGATGAACCAAGAGGCTCGAGGGCTGGAGGGGGAGCCATTTGATCCTGACTCACTCTACTATGTATTTTTATGTATACAGAAAGTATGTCTTTTTGTCTCCTTTTGTCTGCTTCTAATCCAAGTTTAAAGATTATACAGAAAATGATATGGTCCAGTATTATAAATCTTTGATAATGTTAATATGATACTGACAATCCTTTCTGTCTTGAACTGGATGCTCTGCTTGTTCTCCTATAGTTTAAATAATCTGATTTTCTGTTTTTCTTTTTGGTGTAGTACATGTTTGAGAATGGCAGGGTAGACGACATCTTTTCAGATCAGTACTACGGTCGGTTCTGTCAGTGTTTACACAAAATTCTGGAGGAGTGGAGGCCCAGTGTTCACCCTCTTGGTATGTAGTTTGTGTGTGTGTGTGTGTGTGTGTGTTGTTTTTTTTTTTTTTATGATCCGAGAATTTGGGAGTTTGTTAATTGACTTTTTCTTTTCCTAGGCTACATTATCCCAAGCCATGTGACAGAGGAGATGCTGTGGGAGTGTAAACAGTTGGGAGCTCATTCTCCATCCACTCTGCTTACTACACTCATGTACTTCAACACCAAGTGAGTCTCTTGCTCTGTCTTGTTTTCTTCCCCACCATAATTCTAAAAGGATGTCAGCAGGGAATATTTGATGATTAAAACGTTGTCTCCTTCATAGGTACTTTCACTTGACCACAGTAGAGCAGCATATGAAAGTGGCCTTCTCCAAAGTGCTCAGACACACCAAGAAGAACCCTACCAATCCTAAAGACAAGAGCACCAGCATTCGCTACCTGAAAGGAGTTGGGCCTCACCATATTGGACAGAAAGGTTAGAGGCAACCATATTATAAGGCCGGTTTCACATATCCTCCGTGAGCGAGGAATGAGCAGTGCGTTTTCGTTTCGGCACCCATGTTAACAGATTACATCCTTCCCAGTGCAAGCGTGAGTCACGTGGTGACGCGTCCCAGAAGCGACCGTGAGCTGATAGTTTTGGCGCCGAGCCTTTTTATTCTGCGTGGCTCACGCTGAACTCAGCTGCTCTGGGTGCAGTAAAAACGTAAATAATCAGGAGATTATAGAAAAGAGACAAAAGTAAATAAACAATATTTAAACCTAACCTACTATACACTACAATTTATCGGTCTGCATACAAACAAACACAAAATAACTAAATAAAAGAATTAATAAATTACATTGCAGGACTTTTGCCGAGAGACAGTTTAGAAGAGACAGACCACTGGTATTAAAATGAATAAGAGAAATTGGAACATATGTAGAAGGGAAGTCCCGCTTTATAGGTAAAATAGCCAATCACCTTTTAGATACAGACATCGCCTGTCAATCAGCTCGAGAACACGCATGCGCATTAGCTGAACCAGCCCAAATTTTATTTTATTTTTTTAGCGTGACTGAGCTAAAGCAGCACCATTTATGATACTATTGTTGTCAGATTTTATTATTTTTTTTTTTAATCCCCTTTTCTCCCCAGTTTTGGAATGCCCAAATCCCACTACTTACTAGGTTCTCGTGGTGGCGCGGTTACTCACCTCAGTCCGGGTGGCGGAGGACAAGACTTAGTTGCCTCCGCTTCTGAGACCGTCAATCCGTGCATCTTATCACGTGGCTCATTGCGCATGACACCGTGGAGACTCACAGCATGTGGAGGCTCATGCTACTCTCCGCGATCCACGCAAAACTTACCACATGCTCTCGACCACGAGGTGGTTACCCTATGTGACTCTACCCTCCCTAGCAACTGGGCCAATTTGGTTGCCTAGGAGACCTGGCTGGAGTCACTCAGCACGCCCTGGAATCGAACTCGTGACTCCAGGGGTGGTAGTCAGCGTCAATACTCGCTGAGCTACCCAGGCCCTCGTTGTCTGATTTTACTGCTGATTTTAAATATGTTCTTTGATCGTAATCTTGACCAATCGTTTTGGAAATTTCAGTGTTTCCATTCAAGTAGATAGGAGCTGTACATTTATGCTTATACTTTTTAACTGCCCAGCCTGCCCAAGAGGATTCCAAAGATGACTGTAAAATGGTCTGATTGCCTTGAAAGGGGCTTTGATATATTAACCAATCACGACCAAGTACGCTGATAAACAAGTGCACATGACTGCCCGCCATTGCCGTAGGAACAAGAGACACAGCCGACATGAAAGCTCAAACGCGACGTATTGCTCACGCCTCGCTCATGCCCTGCTCAAGGAGTATGTGTGAATCCGGCGTAAGGCAGGTTGTTGTCAGATGTTACAATTAAAACGTAACTTAAAATGTAAAATATACCAAACATCTCAATAGTCGTAGTTTTTAGTGATCAACCGAAATGGGTTTTTCAGCAGCTGATGCAATTGCTATATCTTGAGAGAAGGGTGACTGATGACTTAAAGGAATAGTAATCATTTACTCACCATCATGCCATTCTAGATGTGTATGACTTTCTTTCTTCTGCTGAACACAAATAAAGATTTTAAGAAGAATATTTCCGCTCTGTAGGTTCATACAATGCAAGTTAATTGGAAAGTTAATACCAAAATTTTGAAGCTCCAAAATCACATAAAGGCAGAATAAAAGTAATCCATACGACTCCAGAAGTTAAATCTATAACTTCAGAAGCAATATATATGTAGGTGAGAAACAGATCAATATTTAAAGGTGCTGTAAGCGCCTTTTAGCCATTCTACTTTCACGAGACTGAGTTAGTTAGTTGAAATAGCCACACCCCCTCTTTCCAAAACCCTGCACCCCAAAGGTAACAAATGAGCTTTGAGACCGACATCGTGCAGAAACAGTTGTTAAAAACAACAGCAGCAAACAGCGCCCTCAACTGACAGCTGTTATGAGCAACATGGCATAAAAATGTAATTAACCCTCAACAATTCATTGCAACTACAATACTATGAGAACATGCAAAATGATTGCGTCAGAGACCGCGGCCCGCGAACAAATTTTTGTTTGCTGTTTACAGAGTCTTGAGCTGTCACAGAGACTGGTGAGATAGCTCACGACACTTATTTCATTAATATCTTTCAGGGAGTAGGAACATTTTTGAATACCTTTCCATGAAAAGCACCTTTTTAGTCCTTTTTTACTATCAATCTCCACTTTTACTTTCACATTTAATGACAGCATAGGACACAAATTTGCTGTAATTATTTTACACAAAATTTAACAAATATGATTGAAAACAGAACATTTTGACATGTCTGTGGGTAGAATTTTGAACTGACACAAGGGGGTGCAAACACTTGTCAATCAGCCAAGCATGCAATTTAAAAAATGGCCTAATAACGGCCTGGCACTTGTCAGCCAACTAATAGTTATCCCACAAGATACTATGATAAAGTTATAAAACACATTCACATTATATCTTATTGATTTTATTGTTCTAGTGACAGATGACATGTACGTAGAGCAAGCTGAAGACCCAGAGAACCCCCTGCGTTGCCCCATCAAGCTCTATGACTTTTACCTTTTCAAATGGTGAGACACTGCCTATATCATATGCTACTGTAGTGCAATGGCTAGCGTAAATGTATCCCTTGGTTTCAATACCATAGACCTAAATGCTGAAGTTAGTTAAGGCTTTAGTATAATTATTAATATAAAGATTAACAGGGAAGCTGTCCCACAAGCATATTCTCTGTTAATACTTTTGGTTTGGATTGAAGTTCACAGAGCCAAATAAAAGAATCCCAGATTAGATAATTGCCTTTTTTTTTTTTTTTTTTTCTTCTACTTGTTCTGCCTCTCCCTCATCTTTCTGTGGTCTCTCTTCAGCCCTCAGACTGCCAAGGGTCGTAATGACACATATTACCTGACGCCAGAGCCTGTCGTGGCACCTAACAGCCCTATTTGGTACTCCACTCAGCCAATCACGAGCGAGCAACTGGAGCACATGCTCACACGCATCATGATGGTGCGGGAAATTCAGGAGATAATCTCCATTGCGCAGGCCAATGTACACTGAGAGAAAACAGGAAAAAACAAGAGCAAGATGGAAAGACCTTTCTCCTTCAACACTTCATCTTGCCATCCTCCCCTTTCTCGAAGAGACTAAACCAAGTTGCTTCTACGGTGTCTCCTTATGATTTAAAGGAGAGCACAGGAGAGGTTTTCAATGAACTGGACATACATACAAGCCTTTTTTTTTTTTTTTTTTTAGATACAGAAATTAGTTTTATGTTTGTTCACTTAATGACCATCAAAACGTATTTGCCATGTATGTTATGCTCCATCCCTTTTCCCACTGTCCTCTCTCTTTTAAGTGCTGAACTGTAAAGATTGGATGGTTTTGAGATCACAATTAAGCTCTAGTCATTATCAGCAGTGGGCTGGAAAACCATGTGATGGTTATGTGTATACGTTTCCAGTCATGGCCTCATCCACCTGTAACATCTACAAACACCTAACAACCCTTGCTTACCCCCAGGAGCTTGCAATAGCAGAGTCTACATACCTGAGGAGTGTATTATACATGAAGACTTTTTGTTTCCAAATTATAATATACACGTATACATGCATCTATGGTAACCTGATACGTATTGATATTATATAGTGGTGCTGGAGAAGCCTGTGTTTTCAAACATGCCTTTTTGTACAGTGAATTCCTCATAGTGGTGTCTTCTTTTACTTCTTCAGCAGTCTTTGTGGATGAAGATCTTGATTTAATCCAATATCCATCCAAAAAAATCCAAAATTTTAGAAAACACATTGACATAACTTAAAGTAAATAATTTTTCTTGGTCTTTTATTACAAAATGTCTTGACACAAAATCTGGTAACTTAAGAATACAGTATCTAATGCTTTAACAGCTGTGCAGAAACTTTATAAAACAGAATGTCTGCTTTGTACCAGACATTTTAATGACCTGCAAAATCATATCCAATTCTCTTAAAGGGATAGTTCACCCAAAAATGAAAATTCTCATCATTTACTCGCCTTCATGCCATCTCAGATGTGTATGACTTTCTTCTTCTGAAAACAAAGATTTTTAGAAGAATATTTCTGCTCTGTTGGTCCTTATTATGCAAGTGAATGGTGACCAGACCTTTAAAGCTCCAAAAACCACATAAAGGCCACACAAAAGTAATCCAAAATGTGAAAGTGGAGATTTATAGCAAAATAACTTAAATATTGATCTGTTTCTCACACATACCTATCATATCTCTTCTGAAGACATGGATTTAACCACTGGAGTTGTATGGATTACTTTTATTCTGCCTTTATTTGATTTTTGGAGCTTCAAAGTTCTGGTCACCATTCACTTGCATTGTAAGGATCAACAGAACTGAAATACTCTTCTAAAAATCTTTGTGTTCTGCAGAAGAAAGTAAGTCATACATATCTGGGATGGCATGAGGGTGAGTAAAAGATAAGAGCATTTAAATTTTTGGGTGAACTATCCCTTTAATGTCAACACAACTGAACTATAACACATTTCAAAAAATGACTTTATTATTCATGTGTGATCCATATCTCATTCCTTTTCTGGTAATGGAATCTGTAGTCTCTTCAAAGTGTTGGTGAAGTATTTAGGAAGTGGACAGGACACTGTAATGTTGCTGTGACCTTTGATCCCTGGCAGGGTGATCCTTCGGGAGTGTACGTGAAGAGGGAGGTATCGGGTTTTACTCTGCACTAGACCCAGCCGTCGCAGCACACCCTCTGGCAGCTTCTGTAACCCGAAATGTGAGAGACACACATAAGCTCAGTCTTCATACGTGACAATGATGAGTCATGTCTCAAAACACTATACCACTTCTTGATTAACACATTACTTGCTATATTCATAGACTAAACAAATGCTCTTATTAAAATCTGGACCTAGATTTTGTTGATTAGTAGCGAATTTAGTCTTGTTACTCAGACCCTGATTAAGCAAGTGGTAAATTACAAAACGTGTGGTTTTAAATTATTTTTAATCTAGAAATAGGTCTGATCTCCATTTGAGGAATCAGCGCTACCACATTTGATCTGAGGTTGTGTTATATTTCACATACCTGGGGTGCCAGTTTGTTCCAGTAAGCATATTTATGGTCTCCCAGAATGGGGCAGGCCAAAGCAAGAGCCATGTGCACCCGAAGTTGGTTTTTCACTCCTAAAAAAAAAACATTACAAAATAGCTTAATAATATATTTGCTTAAAGTTCTTTTTTTTTAATTATTATTAAACATTTTTAATATGTCAAACTGAATTGTAAACTTTTCAGGATACATTTTATATTAGGTGTCTAACTACTGTGTACTTATGTACATAAATGTTGTTGCATTGTACTTACATTTAAAGTACCTGCATTTAATTACATCTGTAGTTACATTGTTAACCTTAACCCTACCCCAACCCCTACTCCTAAACCTACCCGTACCTCAACCTCAGTAACAGCAAATGTGAATTTTGCAGAACAATATGCAGTTACACAATAAATACATCATATTTTAATGTTAGTACATAGTAGTTAAAGACACCTTATATAAAGTGGGACCATTTTTCACAACAAATATGAGGTCCCATTACTTATATGCAAATCTAGGTAAATTTACAATAATAACATTTAGGAGTAACCCTTGGTTTCAGATCTGATAGGGTTTTACATGTCACGGTTATTCAGTACCTGTGACAGGCTGCTGTTCTACCAAGTTGCATCCACTGGTGCTGTCCAGAACTCGATACTGCGTGACTGCACTTTGGGCCTGCTGGTGAGATCTCACCCTTGTCACTCCATCTCCCTCCCCACTCACTCTGAACAATGGGCTCAGACCCATCTGAATACAATAACCATTATACTGTAGTTCATTTTAACTCTAGACATGTAAGATATCTGGAATGGATCCTACTCTTCAAAACAGATTAGGGTCAGAGATTGTACCGACAAACAAAACATTCATTGACAGTGAGCATGGTGACCCTGATCATGCTGAATAGAATGTTTAATTACCTTAAAGTGTGGCTGAGGTCCAATGACTTCCCTCTCTATAATGGGAATGTCAATCACTCAGATGGAACAGGCACACCCACAGTGACCGTCCTGAGTGAGACAGAGGGGAATATACAGTGTAGGTTTGATGTTTGTTGTGGTGGTACATGATTATCTGTTCACAGTAAATGATGTCTGACACTTTGTAGGCAAATAAAATACATTGCAATGGGGAAAAATACAAGTTTATGTGATGTCAAAAGAGCCTACTATCAAGGTACCCTCTAAAACCAAATAGAAATTACCCTGAAATGTACTGTATCCAATCAAAGACATTGACCTAATACTAGGGATGCACCGATATGAACATTTTTGGCCAAAAAGATAGCGATTTTAACAAAAAACATGTTTTACCTTATTTTGCCATCAGATCACTTTGGAATGCTTACAAAATGTACAAAGAGGTACAAAAGCTTTTTTCACTGTTCTAAAAATAAATAATTTCCATTGAACATCGGATCTGTTGAACACATGACAGGCCAAAATTTTAGAAAGAGCCACAATGAAAGATACATACCAGATAAAAAGATACAAAAAATACTAAATATGATAACATGATGATCAATGTTGGGTGTAATTGGATTACAAAGTAATTCTTTACTGTAATCTAATTATCTTTAGGCATAAAAAGTAGTGTAACATTACATTTTAAATTCTTGTAATCAGATTACAAGTAATTACTTGTAAGTACATTATTTGGGTTACAAATATTTCTACATTTCTAAATATTTCTAAAAAAGAAATATTTATTTTTTATGTATATGTTTGTATGTGGGTGTGTGACAATGAACGAGCAAATAGACATTATTTTGAATTTGTTGAATGGAAAATACGAAGAAAAAAATGTTGTAGAAAGTAAATTAAAAATAAAGTAATTAATAATGTGATTACTTTTCCAATGATGTAATCAGTAAAGTAATCTGATTATAATTTTTAGAGTAGTTAGTAATTTTTAATGGATTACTTTGAGTAACTTTCCCAATACTGATGATGCTTGAAATGAAAATTTTTATTTTGTAATTCTAAAATATTTTTCAGTTTAAAACACAGCCTTTTAAGGGTTTAGTAACTGCATAAAGCCATATTGCAATTTCAATCATAATTCAATCAATCATACAGCATTAATGGATATCAGAAGTAAAAGTCTGCTGGTTTCAAAGCGTTTTAAATGGTTTCCTTCATCATGTAACCTAAAAGTTAGTGCCGCTTTCACAACTGTCATGTTTGTTTATGGAATTTTTTCACATTAACATGAGAATGAGAAAGAATAAAAATTAAATATTACATGTCCTTAGGAGTGCCAACTCTTCTACATATTGTGGCTATTATTATTTCTGGATTGTGCATTTGAATTCAAAGAGTTTTTACAAAGTGTGTCACTAATTAATTATAAATAATAATTATAAAGAATCATTTTTCATATCAGTGTTTTAATGTTTACAACCGATATAATGATGGTTTTAATTTGGTCAATAACTGGCCGATAAATACATATAAATATTTCCTTTCCACTTGGAGTGATCTGATGAGTGTTTGTACATGTTCAGCGGCTTCCTCTGTTTTAGCCAGGATCAAAACTCCAGTAGTTTCTTTTTCCAGACGGTGGCAGAGGTGCAACTGTGATCCTGCCTGCATCCCATCAGTTATCTTAGCCAGCAAAGGCAGACACTCTGCAATGCTGTTTCTAATGCCATGAACATCTATGAGAATGAGTGGCAAAGGAAATTAGCACAGCTTGTTTTTATGTGATAGGATTTGTTTATTGCAAGTTTTTATAATAATCAAATGATCAGGTACTTATTCTTATAGGGCTACATTCGTAGAAAAGAACAGACATCTTTCAAATAGATTGCATGCAACAAAATGTAAAATACTTACTATGAATAGGCACACCATATGGTTTATTTATAGCAATTAGGTTTTGGTCTTGATAAAGGATGCTTCTGTACAGTGCCTTTGCAAGCACACTAGGGTGCACAGTCTGTAGTTGCTGGGTGAGCTGTTTGAGTTCAACTACTCTCATCTGCAAAGGGGACACCGGAACCTTTGGAGAAGAATCCAGAAAAGACGGAGCATCAAAAGTGTTGCACATATAGTCACTTTAGTTGAAGCAGAGTGCACATGCAAAAAACAAATTTAGCCAACCTCTTTTTCGAAACCTGCCCGTCTGTCTTTTTCACTCCGAAGTCTTTTCGCGATGTCTACTGCTTTCAATACGGTTTTCTGGCTAGCAGCTGGTGTCTCAGTATTTGAAGCTGCGTCATCAATGAACACACCTCACATGGGTGTCGCATTTTTAAAGACGAACACTTCAAATGCCATTCCCCTTCCAAAAACCTGCGCCCCAACACACGCAGAGATCTAAGATTACTCATTGGTACATGTAAGGTTAAATGATGCAGAAAGAAATCAAGAGAACACAGAATACATTGTAGGATGAACGCAGCGCAACTAAGCAGCATAATAAAAGACAACACTTCAAAATAAAAGTCCTTAGACAGCGCAATAAACTTGTTTGACGACGGCTTTGCGCATCGGTGAATTTTTACCTAGTTAAAGGGATAGTTCAACCAAAAATGAAAATCATCTCATCATTTACTCATCCTCATGCCATCCCAGATATGTATGACTTTATTTCTTTTGCAGAACACAAACGAAGATTTTTAAAAGAATATTTCAGCTCTGTAGGTCCATACAATGCAAGTGAAAGGTGATTAGACATTTGAAGCTCCAAAAAATCACATAAAGGCACCATAAAATTAATCCATATGACTCCAGTCTTCAAAAGCGATAAAATAGTTGTGGGTGAGAAACATATCAATATTTAAGTCCTTTTTTTTTATTATTTTTACTATAAATCTTCACTTTCACATTCTGAAAGTGAAAGTAGAGATTTCTAGTAAAAAGGATTTAAATATTGATTTGTTTCTGAGATTGCATCACTTCAGAAGGCCTACATTAAACCACTGGGGTCATATGGATTACTTTTATGCTGCCTTTAAGTGATCTTTGGTGCTTCAAAGTTCTGGCCACCATTCACTTGCATGAAAGGACCTACAGAGATGAGATATTCTTCTAAAAATCTTCGTTGTGTGTTCAGGGTGAGCAGATTTAATAGGTATAAATCTAGGGTGGCAATGCCTTAGACCAGGCCATGCTCGAGACACCTGCGTTCTGTTCTTTTCATTACACTGCGTCTAGCTTGCGGACCAACTAAACAGTCCCTTAAAAAGATGTACTGGGTGTGTGAGTGAGAAAGAGAATCTGTGTGAAAAGCATGTGTGTATCTTTGGAGGGAGGGCTGCGTGAATAATGAATAATGGCTGGGTTTGTGCGCTCACAGTTGAGTGAATTAAACATGAAGCCATCACTAGCAAACTCACAGGTATGTTCTCTCTCTCTTTCTTTATACACAGAAACACTATCTGATTTAAACAGTTCTGTCCCTTATATGCTCTGATATGAAAAAAATAAAACTGGAGACCATACCCATGCATTTCAATTTCTAAAACAAATACACTTTTCCATCCATCAAATGACATAAACCACATGCAGAATCTCAAATAGTGTTCATTTGAGAGAGAGTTTACTATTTGCAGTGGCTTTTCAGTAGCTTTTTGGATTGTCTAAATTAACATCCTGTCCTGCTGGTTGGGGGTCAGCCGCCTGCATAGTATCTCATGTCAGGCTGGTGGAATTTGAGCTTCCAGAGGCCGCTGTTTCATGTGCTCCTATCAGCTCCTTGATGTGTGTGAGTGATAATGTGCTATTTCTTTTCACAAATGGATCGTTGCATAACTATTTGTAGAGGAACGAGAGAGTCACAGAATGCTAAGGCTCGGTTACTGTGGGGAGAAAATCACCAGCATCCATGAAGCACAGATAACAGGTGCTGTCTTCCACGTTATACCTAACAAGGGCCCCCTGTGATAGGTGAATAATTCTAGATAGGTGGTTTGCTGAAACCCATCCCTGACAGGTGTAATATTAGGCTACACATCTTTCTCAGTTCTTCAGATCGAGTTTCAAACAGGATTCCCCACTCAGGATGCTAAAGGGGCATTGATGTCATTGTATGGAAGTGAGTTAGACCACATTGCTGGGCACAGTGGTGATACCAGTGCCAGTGAAAACAATAGGAAGACGTTGTGGGACTTGTAATAGGAATTCTGACTGAACTAGTTCATTAACGGAGCTGTTTGGGATGTCGCACCAGACGGGAATCCATGGTAAGCAAAAAGAGATCTTTATTATACTTTATGTTGTAACCCATATTGATTTATAATATTTGAGTAAAACCACTTTTTTTTTTTTTTTTTTCATTTCTGCACCAATCATTTTCTTTTAGTGAAATGAGGTAATTGTCAGGCAATATTTTCAAGTTTGAAGCAAAAGCATAAAATTAGCTCAGAAGATACACAATAAAGCCAAATCATAGTTAGGCCAGTGAAGGCTCCAAATTAAAAACATTTGTCATATTTTGCTTTAACTTATCTATGATTTTCATGATGTCTACATGTGAATGTCTTTAAGTCAGAGGCAACATCTCACAAGCATATTAACTATTTAAAAGAGAAAACTTGTTTGGGAAAGAATATTGATAGCTCTGCTTAATTTCGCGTTTTAATGAGCAAGCTCTTGGTCATAGTCTTCATACAGAAATTATACTAGGCTGCATTTTATCTGAATGATGATGGGAGGTAATTTAATCTTACGGGCGGAAGCGCCGCTCCTCATCCATCTCACCTGCACTTACATCATTTATGAGTCCTGATGCCCAGTTACCATGGTGAGGCCAAGAATGAGGCACAGGCCGCACAGTGTGGAAGTCGTGTAAAATTTCCTTTGTTTCAGTCATGTTTATATTATCTTTAAAAAATGAAGTGATCCAATTATAAGGCAAGCCTGAAAAAAAATACATTTGCAATAGGCCTGTAATACAGGGGCAGTGTCAGGATTTTTTCACGGGGGGGTGGGGCAGGCAGGGTACAGTGATCTGTCTGGGGTGGCACCGAAATTCCGTCCCCCTCTGGAACCGCCTCTGCTGTAATATAGTATTTATATGAAACACTGTGGTATGGACTCTCCATCCATTCTTGTTGTAACTAAATAAAGGGTTATGGTATAGAAAATTATCTTTTCTTTATCTAACTGTTCTCTGTTGTCCTCTGTACTGTCATTGTGATTCTCTGGTGAAACCAGCAACTGCGGATTTGAGAGAGTTCCTTGTGAAGGCAAGAAGGGGAGCTGTCAGACTGGTGAAGATTGTTATAAGGAGCGGTGAGTAGGAGAATTTGTTTGAGAGGAATCTTTCTGCATATATTTGTTACCTAATGCGTATTAATAATTCCCAATTTCCATTGACTCCATTTAAGAATTTTAATACCTACAGGACGTTTTTTTTGGGGTAACAATTGAGGGAATTTGTGATTGGTTAGGCTCTTTACCCTTTCCAATTAATTAATCATGGCATAGATGACATATTTTAATTCATTATTACTCAATTAATGTATTATTAAATGTATTAATTCATTATAAATAATAGATATACTTATAACAAGAAATATGATAAATCAAGCTGTAAAATGAACATTTTGAGTATCTTGGTCATATGATGTAGGTAGTATACAGTGGCCTCCGATTTGGCCGCACACAAAACATCTACAAACAAATAATGTTAGACCTATTCTCAGAACTAACTTAACATTTACAAAACATTTACAAATGCAATTTTAGTGGAGGTATGAAGTGCAAGTTCACACAGGTGTCCTTGCAGAGTAACCACAGGTGTAGTTCCGCACATTAGCCATGGAAATGTTTCAATGTGTTTGACAACCAGAATATCTTCAAATACTTTTTGTCTTCATTCTAAACAGTATCTATTGTTTTGGCATTAAAAACTTAACATAAACCTAACAAGTGTTTTGCTTGAAAATTGTGTTTGTGCTATTTCTCTTTAAAATAAATGCCACTTGGTGTTATATTGTGTTATCTAATGCAATGCAATATTCATTCATATTTGCTTACATGTCTAAATACTTGGGCCCACTTTAAATTGCTTTTGAAAGGGTTTTTACCATAGAAAACTTATGGCATATAACATTTAACCTCCTGAGACCAAAGCGTGACTGCTGTGTGCATATTCCATTCCCCTTTTTGATTTGTTACTAGAAGCCCCTAAGAAACATGCAAAATATATATATATATATATATATATATATATATATATATATATATATATATATAGACCATATAGTTTTCCTAAAAATGTATGTCTACATATATGGACAGCGGGACTAAGTTGTGAAATTTTAAACAATATCAAGCTATAGGAAGTCAGATTTAAAAAAAAAATCAAATTATTTATTATGTTTCCAGGATACTGTTGGTTATTCTTATTTTTGTGATGTTATAGACATTACATCAGAAATTAGCATAAATAATTCTGATTCAAACTAATTGCCAGCATCATCCAATCACTGCCAACCATGTTAAAATAACAATTTTCATGAAAAATTCTAAATCTATGTACTGATTACCATCATCCCATGTTTGCCAAACATGTTGAGTGGTTCAAACATCATCTGCAGCCTGAAACTGAACTTTTGAATGGATATTAGGAGTGAATGCACTTGGCTGCATAGGAAAGCTGTAGGATGCTCCCTTGCTCCCTAATTAGGGAGTGACTTAACCCCTAGTGTGCTGTTTTTCTGCACTGGTCTCAGAACAGTTTGAAATGCACCATCCTAACTCCATATAAAGCCTCTGAAAGCAACATTTTCCAGCTTTTGGATGCATCCATTGATTCTCAATGTGATAATGCACAGTGAATATAGGATATTTTAAGAAAAATTAGCCTATAGTCCACGTACGTGGTTATTGTGTTTAACAGTGTGCCATTTTGCAATAAATTGCTACATTTTTTAAAATGGCATATTGGATGAAACTAGAGACTCAACTCTTTTGACTCAAACAGGTTTTAATGTAAAAACTTTATGAGGTTTCTTAACAGGTGTAGTTTTGTTCCATTTCTCCCAAAGACAATCTCAGCTGATATCGCAGCCATGTTGTTTCGTTACTTGACTCGGTGTGTCGAAAGTTTAACCCTTTACTGACAGCCTAGACCCTAGAGTCTCATGAACTGAGATTTGAGATCAGTCGGTTTAAATTAAATTAAATTATGCATAGCCTTTACCGTAGCCAAAATGTAATGTCTACGCATGTGGACGCGGGGTCTCGGGAGCTTAAGTCACTTGTTGACTCTAAAGAATGTCAAGTAAAAGCTAAAGATAAATTGGACCGTGGAATGTTACACATGCAGTATGTGATAACAGCTTCATGGCACCATTCTGTTTTTGGTTACAAGTCAGTACATTTATCTGGGGCTACAGCAAGTAGTCATGGTTTGTGTTATGAGGTGTGTGTATATGTGTGTATCTGTCTGTGTGTGTTTCAGAGCAGCTGGTGTTGGGGGCATACAGAGAGGCATCTCAAAGCTGGGACCAGGACTATGACACATGTGTCCTGCCCATGTTGGACACTCTAGAGCCCTGCTATATCCTGTACCGCCTTGACTCACAGAACCAGCTGGGCTATGAGTGGCTGTTTATCTCCTGGTCACCAGACCAGTCACCAGTAAGTAGATAACACATAAGAAACCTAATAAAAAAATAATCATTTTAAATCAGCGTAAACTGACTAAGCACCAGCTTGGCCAGTCTGGAAGACCAGCTAGACCAGGTTAAGCCAACTAAGATCAGCAAACCAGTTTAGCCTGGTTTAGACGGTTTTTCTGTAGGGAAAGTAAAATGATTATGCTAAGTTCAAACTCTTGTGCTCTCACTCCCATATTAATTATTTTAATATTTTAAATTAACCTCTGGGTGTAAAATACAAGTTACTGAATGACAATACCCATACATTTGGCACTACACAGGTGAGGTTAAAGATGGTGTATGCTGCTACCCGAGCCACACTGAAGACAGAGTTTGGCAGCAGTCACCTCAAAGATGAAATGTTTGGAACAGTCCTGGTATGTAGAGAGATGACTAAGTGGACTTAATAATGTGCAATAATGTGATTTCCTGACAATTTTGCACATCTGTTTTGTGCTTTAAAACTCCAAACCCCAATCTAATGCATCTTGCACTCATGTCCGGTGTTATTTTTACTTAGTTTATGAGACAAAGCCTTACTGTAAGTAAACATTTTCTGTTCTGCCTGCGCACTGCATTCACATTTTCTCATGTTCCTTCAGGTCACACAATAAGAGGTGTGATGTGTCATCTAAGCACTGTTTCTTATTCTGACTTGCAGGAAGACATCTGTTTCCAAGGATACCTACGA
This sequence comes from Myxocyprinus asiaticus, assembly GCF_019703515.2. Classification (NCBI taxonomy): domain Eukaryota; kingdom Metazoa; phylum Chordata; class Actinopteri; order Cypriniformes; family Catostomidae; genus Myxocyprinus; species Myxocyprinus asiaticus. Next base: position 14,125,032 of record NC_059378.1, read on the forward strand.
CACCTCTCCTCCTCCTCTATCCCTGCCCCCCTCACTACTGCTGAACAACAGCTCCATCAGATTAAAATAACAGAGGTGAGGAAGGTTAAAGATGTGCAAATGGCTTTCTACAGACTGTAGTTATGAATGCCTGACAGTTTGTCTCACACTAATAAACAGATGTATTTCTTGATGATGCATCTGACAAGACAAAGTGGCACAGCTGAGTGTCCTATGATTCGTTTTGTTTCAAAGTGTGTGAGTATTAAGGTGCTTGTAAATTAAACACAATCAACTTTTGTACTATTCTATTTAGGACGAGCGAAGGCGGGTCACAACCGTCAGTGGACGAGCAAAGGTAGCTTCAGTTATCACTTGGCAATCAAATAAGAAAAATATACGTACATTTAACTCTTCACAAACTCAACAGAAATAGCTTTGGTCACATACCAGGCATATAGAGACCAACAGCATATAAATTAAGTCACTTAAGTCAACAAAAGTTAAACAGAGTGTTGTCAAATTCCTTTTCACATCTCTAGACATTATGTTTGGACACGATCAGTTGTAAAAAATTATCGGCCTATGAAGGTAAAATTGTGCCTAAATGATTTACATGCGCAGAGTGAGATCTGTGAAAGCGTAAATCAACACAACATTTTGTAAAGGTGTAAATCAAGTTGCAAGCATAAGAAAAGTGATTAGCAATACTTTAATGCCTTGCATAAGTGTAATTCATGTGTTGTGAATCTGTAATTTCATATTATCACAAAGTAAATGTGGTCTGTACTCTTCTGACTTTTCGCGCTTACACTTTTGGCACTGTTTTTGCACCTAAACATGGCCAAAAACATTGCAAACCTGCAATCAGCGATATGCAAGCAAAGAAAGGGTGTCATGAACAGCAAAACGGATTGACCGCGTAGAATCAGTATGTGTAAAATAAACTACTGCAAACGTGTAAATGACTTGTGTTTGTGGCATAAATATGTTCCAAACATAATCCTATATACACGATTCCGTCTTCCTTTTTGTTGCGTTCACACTTTTGGCATGAATTTCACACTGAAAAGACTTTTGCAAGTACGAGGTCTTCATTAGGTTCATCAGCAACAAGAAGAAACATTTGAACACCAGATTGAGAATCATATTTATATTAATAAACGGTGTCTGCTCAACTTTAATCTCACAATAAAAGAACATGTATGTAGTAATATTTCAGTTTAATATTTATGAGAGGAGAGATACCCAGAGGAACGACGCTGAGCCTTATGAAGAAGAAGCTGTCTGTCACATTATTAAACCAATCAGATCAGAATATACTGGTCAAGGAAAACATAATTTGATTGGTTACTAGAAGCAGGTAGACCCGCCATCCCCCTCGAGCTTGCAAAACTCTTTTCAGTGAGAAATTTGTGCCAAAAGTGTGAGCGCAACAAAAGGGAAGACGGAACAGTGTATATCGGATTATTTCTAGAAAATATTTATGCCACAAACACATGTCATTTACATGTTTGCAGTAGTTTATTTTACACATACAGACTGATTCTATGTGGTCAATCCGTTTTGCTGTTCATGACATCCTTTCTTTGCTTGCATATCGCTGATTGCAGGTTTGCAATGTTTTTGGCCATGTTTAGGTGCAAAAACAGTACCAAAAGTGTAAGTGTGGAAAAAACCAAGGAAGTCAGAAGAATAAAGACCACATTTACTTTGTGTTAATATGAAATTACAGACAAGTGTAATTCATGAACACATGAATTACACTTATGCAATGCATTAAAATATTGCTAATATTTTTTTCTTACGCTTGCAACTTGATTTACACTTTTACAAAACCTTCTGTGCGCAAGCCATTTATTTTAACGCTTGCAATTTGATTTACGCTTTCACAAATCTTACTCTGCGCATGCACATTTTTCTATCACGCTTGTAACTTCATTTACGCTTTTACAAGTCTTACTCTGTGCTTGCAAATCATTTAGGCACTATTTTACCTTCATACTCGGCATTTAAAAATTTTTTTTTCAAATGTAGTGACATAGCTGCCACTAAAATAGCATTGCACCAAAAGCCTGATGAAAAGTATGAATTTGTACATTCTTAATTAACTTAATACCCTAGAAGGAGATAATAACAAACCCTTGTGTTTTTGTGTCTTATATGTGTTTCCGACACAGACAGACAGCGTGGATGGTAAAAATCCGACTTTGCAAGGTTTGGCGTTCCCATTACAAGAGGATGCTAAACATGCTTTACAGCAACTTAAACACAAACGCATCAATTACATTCAGTTGGTAAGTCCCAAACACATACACAGGTGAACACACATGTACAGATAATAAAAATGAACTTTTAAATGTATAGGCTCAAAAGCAATGTGTTAAGTTAACTTTTACCGACTAAGTAACAATTTGCATGAGAGCATCAGTATACTTACGAAAAATAATATTGATTGCTGTTATGGAATAGACAGTTTATTCTGCAGAACTTGGGTTCTTATGAGCTCAAAATTCATTTAAGAAGGCATTACCTACCCCCAAAATAACTAATTACACTGTAGTAAATGAAAATGTCCAATATGCAATAAACTTACACAAAGATAGGTGAAAGCTTTAAAGGTAAAGATATTACCTCTGCTGCATGCTATATTATCTATATAAACCCACACACAAAGCATTGACCTTTTTTCTGTGTGGTCTCTAAGAGGTTGGACACTGAACGAGAGACGATTGAACTAGTCCACACTAGTCCTACAGAGACAAAAGAGCTCCCAAGCAGAATCCCCACTGATGCCCCACGATACCACTTCTTCCTGTACAAACATGCTCATCAAGGACAGGCACTGGAAGCTGTAGGTTAGTACCAAGTCCTAATGAGGAACTACTGTTCAGCTGTTTACAGTCCTCTAGATGGCTCTTTAGGAAGACATATTTCTTAAAGGTGAAGTTTTTGTTATTTTGGAAGTGTTTGTGTTCTTTCTGTTTGAAAACAGTCATTATTTTTGCAATTTTATTTGGTGACGCAAGTAGTGCAGAAAACACACATCAACTTTAACTAATAAAAGATTCTCTTGTCTAATGACGTTTAACACTAAGTTCTCCTGACGTCTTGTGATGGTTAATTAGGAGAAACTGGGGCTAGTTGTCACTTGGGGAAGTTGTCAGTAACAATGAGATTTGGAGTCAAAAGTTCAACTACGCAAAAGTGTGTTTTCTCTAACAGAGGTTTTGTGTGTTGGTTTCAAACACCTAATTCAAAACCCTCTTAAATCAGAATAATTTTTGTGAATTCTTCCCTTCAAATTTTTGTTCTAGCTCTTGGGTAAACAAGCAAACGTAATCAAACCACACTGGCAATGTTCAACTGTATTATGAAAGCAGATTTTTACCAAAAGGTTTAAATGTGTTCTTAGAACAAAAGTATTTTTCATGAAAGTCAGGTCAGGGCATGTTGTCACAGTTTTATTGGGGCAAGTTGTCACTTGTGTTTTAAATGAATAGTTCACCCAAAATGTTTAAATGCTCTCATCATTTTCTCACCTTCATGCCATCCCAGATGTGTATGACTTTCTTTCTTCTGCAGAACACAAACTAAGATTTTTAGAAGAATATCTCAGCTCTGTAGGTCTATACAATGCAATTAAACGGTGACCAAAATGTTGAAGCTCCAAAAAAGCACATAAAGGGAGCATAAAAGTAATCCATAAGACTCCAGTGGTTTAATCCATGTATTCTGAAGCAATATGATCGATTATGGGTGAGAACAGATCAAAATATATCTCCTTTTTCATTAAAAATCTTGACATTGCAGTCTCTAGGTACGATCATGCTTTCAAGCTCGACTACACTTCCTAGTGCGCAGAGTGCTAGATGGTGCTAGGAAGTGTAATCAGGCTTGAAATCATGATCGCCAAGGAGACTGCCGATGTCAAGAATTATTGTAAATTTTTTTGTCTGTTCTCACCCCAAACCAACTGGATCGCTTCAGAAGACATTGGAGTCTTATGGATTACTTTTATGTTTCCTTTATGAGCTTTTGGAGCTTCAAAGTTTTGGTCACCATTCACTTGTATTGAATGGACCTACAGAGCTAAGATATTCTTCTAAAGTCTTTGTTTGTTTCAGCAGAAGAAAGAAAGTCATACACATTTGGTATGTCACAAAAGGTCAACGTGTGTTCTATGAACTGTATCTTTTTTCCAGTGTAGCCAAGACTTTAAGGTATGTGGCTATCTAGAAATTGACTTTTAAAAATAAACCTAACCTGAGAAATATTCACTGGAGTAAAAAGTGTGACAACTATCTTCCCTGTATTTATTTTTATTTATTTTTTCATTAAAGCTAATGTGTCATGTTTGTGTTTTGTGTTTGAATACATGAACCAGTTTTCATCTACTCCATGCCTGGGTATAGCTGTAGCATCAAAGAAAGGATGCTGTACTCAAGCTGTAAGAATCGATTGCTGGATGAGGTAGAGAGGGACTACCAGATAGAGATTGCCAAAAAGGTGATGACAACAGCAACAACTATTGCTCCTAATACTGTGTTTCAAGATAGCTGAAAGACAGCATACTTATACACTTTTCAGTAAATCTGTTTACATGTGGTGTGTGCATAGATGGAGATTGATAGTGGAGAGGGGTTGACAGAGGATTTCCTGTATGAGGAGGTGTACCCAAAGCAGCATGCTCTAAAACAAGCCTTCACCAAGCCAAAGGGCCCTACTGGAAAACGAGGGAATAAGCGTCTAATCAGAGGAGCAGGAGAGAATGGAGATGAGAGCTAAATTGCATACAGTCAAAATAAAATGACATCTGATACACAATGTTTAAAGGAATATTCCGGGTTCAGTACAAGTTAAGCTCTATCGAAGGCTTTTGTAGCATATTGTTGATTACCACAAACATTTATTTAGACTTGCCCCTCCTTTTCTTTAAAAAAAGCAAAAATCTGGGTTAAATGTGCACTCAGTAACTTTTGTTTTTGTGTCATCTTGGACTTACACGGACATCTTGCGGCTTGGATGCAGCATCATTTAAACAGTTTTCAGTTTCAGATGCCATTGTAGAAATTCACTGTTCACAGTCAGCCATGATTCATTTAATCTATGAGTGAAAGTGTCAAATAACAGGACAGTTACTGAGATTAAACGAGTAGTATTCGTCTGGTCCTGTGATTCTAACATGGCTGCCCCCATGTGCAAACCCTCTCCATGTAGAATAAAACAGTTTTATAAGGTTACTGATATGACTGGAGTCTTCATTTTAATGTGAGTGGTCATGATATCCTACAAATATTGCAAAATTACAATTCAGGTCTTTAGGAATGAAACTTTTTTAATGAGGAAAACGTTTTGCTTGTGTCATCTTGGACTTGCAGTGACACCTAGTGGTGTGGATGCAGCATCATTCAAAATCAATAGTTTTCAGTTACAGATGCCATTGTAGAAATTCACTGTTCACAGTCAGTCATGATTAATTTAATCCATGAGTGAAAGTGTCCAATAACAAGACATTTACTGAAATTAAGTGAGTAGTATTCGGCTGGTCATATGATTCTAAAATGGCAGCCCCCATGAGGGTGCCCCTCCCCCATGTAGAATAAAACTTTTATAAGGTTACTGATATGACTAGAGTCCTCATCTTATGTGAGTGGTTATGATTTTATACATATGTTTCAAAATAACAATTAATTTCTTCGGGAGTTCAACATTTTTAATGGATAAAAATTACTGGGTGCAGCTTTAAAGTGAAGCACTTACAACAGAAGTAAATGGGGCCAATCCGTAAATATTAAAATACTCACTTTTTCAAAAGTATAGCCACAAGACATAAATAATATGCATGTTAACATAATTTAATGTGATAAAATCAATTACTAACCTTTTCTGTGTAAAGTTATAGCCAATTTTACAACTTCGTTGTCATGACAATGTCAACAAACCCTAAAAAGACTGAAAAATGACAATTTATACAACCTTACAGCTCAAAAAATACATGAGTTTAAACATAAAATTTAATGTAAGTGCTTTTATAAAATTACAGGCTTCACATTTCTGCCTTTAAACCCTCCAAAAATTGGCCCCATTCACTTCCATTGTAAGTGCCTCACTGTTACCCAGATTCTTGCTTTTTTTAAAGAAAAGGAGGGACGATTCGAAATGTAAATTTTTTTTTTTAAACGTATTTGTGGAAATCAACATTATGCCACAAATGCTGTCGATTGAGCTTAACTTGTATTGAACCCCGAATATTCCTTTAATTTCTGTCTCTATAGCCTATATTTCATGTCTGATAAATAACATAAACAAATGTTGTTGTTATTGTTTTTATTTTTTTATTTTAGATTTTAACTTGTTTCTCTTCAATCACTTTGAAACTCTTTTCACATGGTTTTCAAGGCCACATAAATGTGTTGTTTTGGTGATGATTTTTATGTAACAGTTCTAATAAAATCCATTAATCTGTCTTATTAAATCTCCTTTTTGTCTAACTATGGAGCAGCATTACGTTTTGTTGCACGCAAGCACTGATCCAGCACTTAGATGTCATTAACAAATAGTAACCAGTCTGACAACACACATTTTCTGGAATTAGACTTACCCCACAGTATGCTTATTTTGCAGTCACCAGATAATAACTGCGGAGATCAGCAGTTACAGAAATACTCAAACCGGCCCGTCTAACACCAGCAATCAGCCAGTCATGTGCCAGCAGTGCAGTGCATAAAATCATGCAGATACAAGTCAGGAGGTTCTGTTAATGTTCACATCAACCATCAGAATTGGAAAAAAATGTGATCTCAGTGATTTGGAGCGTGGCATGATTGTTGGTGCCAGATGGACTGGTTTGAGTATTTCTGTAACTGCTGATTTCCTGGGATTTTCACACACAACAGTCTATAGAATTTACTCTGAATGGTGCCAGAAACAAAAAACATCCAGTGAGCGGCAGTTCTGTGGTCAGCAGAGAATGGCCAGACTGGTTCGAACAGACAAAGTCTACGGTAACTCAGATAACCTCTCTGTAAAATTGTGGTGAGAAGAATATAATCTCGGAATGCTATTCTGAGATGCAGGTTGGCGATGTTTTGGCAGCACGAGGGGGGATATTAGGCAGATGGTTTTAATGTTGTGGCTGATTGGTGTATGTGTGTGTGTGTGTGTGTGTGTGTGTGTATATATATATATATATATATATATATATATATATATATATATATATATATATATATATGTTTAAGTAACTTAAACAACAGCATTGCATTTATTTTGTTTGATTATTGAGAAAAACTAATATGAACTCACAATTTTCATGTTTTTCTTGAGAAAATAAGTTTGTCTACACTCTAGTCATTTATATTTGTATAGCACTTTCACAATACACATAGTTTCAAAGCAGCTTTATAGAAAATCAAGCCTTGTTGTTTGAAAGCCCCCTGTGAACAAGCTGAAGTGATTGTAGCGAGGAAAAACTCCTTTCAATGTTATTTAGTGGTGAAAAAGAAATATTACAATATATGTATATAATCCAATATTATTTAGCGGCTTAAGCAAAATCGATCGGCACACATAATTTTTTTTGCCTTCTTCCCCATTTCACTTTGCATGTAAACTTTACTGCCATTATTACTGGCTTATAACATGTATTGTTCATCAAATCCAGCGGTTCCAAGCACCACCCTTCTCCTCCAGCATGTCTCCATCATGGGCCCCAGCTGAGGACTTGCGCCTCATCACCACCACCTTTCAGCACCTACACACCTCAGGTACCTCTCATACAATACCTACCTCATTTGGATCAAGGGCTCTCAACTGGTTTTGACACAGATTTTAAACTATACATCTAGTGGCGACATATATGTATATGTATATATATATATGTATGTATATTATATCATATATAACACATCTACTGGTACTACATACTCAGAGTTGGGGAGAAATGGAATACATGTATCATGATTACGTATTTAAAATACATATATAAGTAACATATATAATATAAGTAACTGTATTCCACTACAGTTACAATTTAAATAATTGGTATTTAGAATACAGTTATATTCAAAAGTATTTAGATTACTGAACAGATTACTTTGCATTTTATTGTCATTTGTTTCATTTAATATTTAGTCCTTTCAGATGGAAAACATTTATACATATAAATGATGCGATCCAAAGTGCATTTGAACAGCGGTGAAACACTTTCTTATGATGTGTTACATTCATACGAGCAGACAGAGAAGTAAGTTTGGAGCAGAAGAAATAGAAATAAACCTTGTATAAGGTAAAATGCTATTTCTAGCCATTTTGCATGCACATGTTACCAGGCACGATCATATTGTTTTTATCAAGAAAATTCACGTTGGATCATAATTTCTTTTTTCCTAGTAAGACCTTTGATATTAGGGCAAAAATCATATTCTTGATAATAATTTTTGTATTGTTTTCCTGTAAAAATATCTAAAAATCCTTAAAACAAGATCAATTTGATAAATCTTGTTTTAGAAACAACACTGCATAAGATATTTAGGTTTTTCAGAGAATGTATTTTTAACATGTATTTTGTCTTACTGTACTGGCAGAGTTTTTATAGTCAAAACAAGTGAAAAAATCTACCAGTGCTGAAGAAGTAATCCAAAGTATTTACAATCTGTTTTCTGACCTTGAGTAATCTAACGAAATACGTTACAAATTACATTTTACAGCATGTATTCTGTCATCTGTAGTGAAATACATGTACATTTCAAAAGTAACCCTCCCAACCCTATATATATATATATACACAGGGGTTATTTTAAAAGTGTGTGTGTGGGGGGGGTGCAGCTGTCAGTAGGTGGCTAACACAGACCCAACACTTACAGTGCAGTATTAATATTACAGTATATTAATATATTAATATACAGTATATATTAAAATACAGTATGATATACTGTAAGTATTATATTAGTATATATGTATTATTTACTTTTAATGTTTGTAGTATTTTTAAGATTCAAGTATTGCGAAATAATCGCACAATTTAGCAAAATTAGCTGCAAAAATAAAGGACATCTTGTGGAGCACTTGCTTCTGTTTAACACATGACAATAAAAGACTGAGCACAAGCTGGTCCTGAATAAATTATTTAATCAATTACAATGATGACAACTGTGCATGTGCACAATTAAATTTTTTACTCTGTGCTTGAGCATTGTGGGATTTAAATGTATCCAAGTGTATAAATGTATTCAGATCTTTAATGATTCAGTGACCATTTCTGGTGATGCCAGAAGGTGGTGACAAATGAGTGTCTTGTGTGAAATGAGTTAGTCACTGAATCAACAATCAAAAGAAAATTGAATCCTTTAAAATGTGTATGTCTACAGACCACAAAGAGACTTTAGTAAAGGTTTTATGAATTATAAGAACAAAGCAAATCTAGTATTTCCCTACAGTTTGTGAGCTGCTGAGCATGACTTTTATCAAAAGACAACAATAATAGTCTTATAATAATTATGAGTTTCAATAACATCACTACATTTTCATGTATAAAAAAGTGTGTCTACATATCTATTCACTTCAGTAAAATGCCTAAGTGTTCTAGGAACACAGCAGATCTATATTTTCTCCTACAGTTTGTCGACTGCACACCAACATATAGTAAGCAAAAAGAAAAAAGAAGAAAAAGTTGAATAATTAACATTAATTACAGAAATGCTTATTATTTGGTATGCCTCACTTTTGCTTAATTGACATCATGCATTGAGCCAACATGGACTCCACAAGTGTGTGAAAAACTTGATAAACCACGTTATGATTTGAGAATGTTACATACAGCATCTTGTGTGCTTCGATGGAAGCAAGGAAATCTGACCTTTTGTACAAGTGACCTAGTGCCAGATTTGGGTAGCTCGATTCTGGACTCGGACTCAGACTTGATGGTCTCAAGTCCATCTACATGCATAAATGAATAGTAGCAACTCTGATATTGACACATTGTATTTCTTAACTGTAAAGGCTAAAATAAGCTCAAAATATTGATGTATTGGCTTTGTGTTGAGTTTAAAGTTGTAATTTATTACAGATTCACTCAGACTCGAACTCTGACTCGACTCAGCTGTAATGAACTCGGCCTCGAGTCCAACCTGGACACCTTTGGACTTAGACTTGACTCAGACATGATTTGTTAAAGGCTGTGGCCCATTTGCAAGAAACCCTTTAAGTTAAGAAACCCCCTAGCTATAACTGTATATGTATTGTCACTAAGGGTTTTCTTGGTCTTTACTCAGACTCGACTAAGGCGGACTTAACCCCAATACTGCCTAGTGAGGTAGTAAAATAGTGCAGAATCTTTTTTTATTCTTTTAACATAACAGCATTTCTTTGTTTTAAATTTTTAGAAATCCTAAAATGTATTTTTTCAAGTTTAAATTAGATATTAAATAGTAGATTTTCAATGTGGAATCGGAAACTGTAAGCTGACTTTCCTTTAGCTAAAATCAGTCTGTGCTTACCAAAATGTGAAACATGACATGACATGTGGCATCAGCATGTTTTAGTGTACATGTAATTCTAGAACATGGCTACTACAATGGCTACCACTGAATGTCTTTTATGTCCTCTGTGCAATTAAAGTGATTTTAATGAATGTCATTTTGATTAATTGTTTCTTTATGTTGTAGGGTGGTACTAGGGTGGCATGGCAGCCTGTGAGGCAAGGGAAATCCTCCTTGGTGCATCAGTAGGGACAGCTTTCCTTGTGTGTGACAGCAGCCATCCACTCTACCTCTTCACCCTGTCAGTAAAGACCTGGAGAGGCCCAACTAACGTCCGCATAGAATACGACAGTGGCCTTTTCCGTCTTGATTCCAGTTTTCCAGCCCAATCTTTCCTGTTGTCCTTTCCTCTTGTGCAGTACTATGTGTCCCCGAATCGAGGGAAGGAGGGAGAGAGGATAGCGAAAGAACATCAGATGGTATCAAAGGACAATGCAGTACTGCTTAAACTCAGGAAGCCTCTCTACAGGCCTGAAACTTTTCCAACATTACAGCACCTTGCACGCCTCACTATAAACAAACACACTGATTGCCACAAGCCACTGCCACGCCCACTGTTCCTTTACTTGCAATAGTACCCCTTTCAGGTGTAAAGACACTTGGGGAGAACGTTGATCCATTTTTGGGGTTAGTCCTTGTAAAATCATGGGTGAATTACCCATTAAGCTGTAATTTTGGAATAATATAAGGGACTGCGGGAATGAGGGTCCTGTAATGACTGACAGATGAACAGCTGTATGTCCAGTGAACAGAGGACTTGAAAATGCAGACAAAATGCAAAGGAATACTTTGTGTTCTTTTTTTGAAATATTTGTTCATACTTCTCTTTTTTAGTAAAGCAAAATATTTCTATGATGTTCATGCTTCCCAGTATTTATGGAGATCCAACTCTGCAAAAAAATAAATAAAAAATAATAATAAATAAATAAATTATATATATATATATATATATATATATATATATATATATATATATATATATATATATATATATATATATACACTACCAGTCAAAAGTTTTGAAACACTTACTCATTCTTAATTTTTTTTATTTATTTTTATTTTTTTTCACATTTTAGAATAATAGTAAAGTCATCAAAACTATGGAATAACATAAATGGAACTATGGGAATTATGTTGTGACTATAAAAATCCAAAATAAAAATCAAAAGTGTGTTATATTTTAGCATCTTCAAAGTAGTCACCCTTTGCCTAGAATCTGCAGACATGTACTCTTGACTCTCAATCAACTTCTTGAGGTATCACCCTGGGATGCTTTTTAAACAGTATTGAAGGAGTTCCCATCTATGTTGGGCACTTATTGGCTGCTTTTCTTTATTATTTGGTCCAAGTCATCAATTTCAAAACAAATTTTTTTTAAATAAAAGTTTAGTTTTGTAATGAAATAAATGAATATGGTGGCACAATAATATTTTTGTCTACAAAACTAATTTCAAACATTTAAGCACACACCTTCAGATCAAAAGATTTTTAAGATCGTGAGAAACATTTCAGTCAAGTGTTTCAAAACTTTTGACCAGTAGTGTATGTATGAATATAAATATATATATATATATATATATATATATATATATATATATATATATATATATATATATAGTAGCTCTTAAAGGGATATTTCACCCAAAAATGAAAATTCTTGCAATATTTACTCACCCCCATGCCATCCCAGAACTTTCTTTCTTCTGCTGAACACAAACAAAGATTTTTAGAAGAATATTTCAGCTCTATAGGTCCATTCAATGCAAGTGAATAGGTACCAAAAACGTGGAGCTCTAAAAAGCATATAAAGGCAGCATAAAAGTAATCCATAAGACTCCAGTGGTGAATTCTATATCTTCAGAAGCGATATTATAGGTGTGGGTGAGAAACAGGCCAATATTAAGAGCCCAGTTACAGAATCACCCTGAAAATTACCATCTCATTACACAGAAAAGCCCGTGTTAGGATTAGAGCCAAAATTTACCTCAGCGTGCTGCCTTAAATTGGAGCTGTGATTTTTATCTTGAAATATCAGCTTGTCTTAAATGTGTTAAATGAAGGCATTGCATGACGAAACTATTCTTTTTTCACTGTGCAGATCGAAGAAAGTGTTTCACTTTGAAGAGTTTGATGCTGCTGCAGTGATTGAGTGACAGTCTGTGACACCGGCTCAGCGCGTGCAGTTGTGTGAACTTCCGCTCTGTAAAAGTCCCATTCAATAATCTCTCAATAAATTACACATTAACTAAAATTAAACCCAGTAATGTAACGACAGTAATGCCACCCAATGTTAAGAAGTAAAAGTAAAAAAAAAAATCATTAGAAATTTACTTGAGTGAGAGTAAAAAGTACCCACTTTTAAACCTACTCTAAAAGTACATTTTTTCCCAAAAAGTTACTCAAGTAAATGTAACGGAGTAAATGTAGCGCGTTACTACCCACCTCTGAATTTTGATACCCATTCACTTACAATGTGAGAACCAGAGCTGAAATTTTCATATGAAAATCTTTGTTTATTTTGAACAGAAAAAAGAAAGTCATACATATCTGGGTTGGCATGAGGGTGAGTAAATGATGGGAGAATTTTCACTATCCCTTTAAGTAATGACATACATAATCTAATTTTGCTTCAGACAGATGTTGAAATAGAAAGAAATGTATGCAATTGTTTATTCTGAGTATGAACAGGATTTTAAATACATATGAAGAACTACAGATAATTGTTATATTGGGTGGGGAATATCGGCACCCCGAGAAAGCCTCTTTGCAGGATTAAAGTCCATGAGGGCCATTAATACACCAGCTAAGGAGAAGGTAAACAGTTGCATCTGACAATAATCACACATATATGCATTTATACACATATGCACATATTTTGCTTGACCACATGATGACAGACAATCTCACTATAAAGACAGATAAATGCTTTTTAATTTAAATAATTATGCACTTGCTGACAGACGTGAACACACAAAAACTTTTGTATGATAAAGATGACTTATTCCTAAAGCTAGATCAAGTCTTGAGAGAAAGTGCTCTCAGAGCACAATAACTGCAAACAAGTAGGCTTTAAATCATAGTTAACTACTTAGTGAATAGAGCCATGTTTAAGATTTCAAACATGCTTTTAGGTTTAATAACTTGGTTTTATATGTCAACTTAAAAAATAAAAGTGCCAAATGTGCACATTGGAAAGTTGTTATCAAAATAGTTTCAGTTAAACCGACAGCTACAAAACAAGTAGTAACTTCAGTATAATTTCTAAAATTCTAATCTTTTTATATATTGTTTATTTCGCTGATAAAAGAGCAAACAGTAATATCAGTTATCAAGTTTATTATACTGTACATGTGATATTTGTCAGATAACATTTAGCAAAAATGCCATTAATGACAACAATCTATTACACAACTGAATTTGAATTCGTTTTGCACTAAATGTTGCACATGTGTATGAAAAATACAAATTCATTCTATTTTGAAAATTACATTACAAAATTGAATTATGCCAGCTCCCAAATGACAGTATGGGATATTTCATTAACACTTTACAATGAGGTTCCATTCATTAACATTAGTTAATGCATTAGGTATTATGAACAAACAATTAACAATATATTTTTAACAGCATTTATTAATGTTTGTTAATGTTAGCTTATAAAAAATACAATTGTTCATTGTTATTTCATGTTAGTTCATAGTACATTAACTAATGTTAACTAATAGAACTTTTGATTTAGAAAATGTATAGGTATGTGTTGAAATGAACATGAACTAAGATGAACAAAAGCAGTTAAAGTATTGTTCAATGTTAGTTCATGTTAACTAATGTTATTAACTAATTTTAAGAAATGGAACCTTATTGTAAGGTTTTACTGATATGCTTTCACTCCAAAAACTAAATTAAAATCCAGTTGTTAAATCTGAAAAGAAGAGAATCAACCTGTATCTACCAATGTGTTTTAAACTATTTTGAACATTCTCTTACAGTGCCTTTTTATAAAAACAAATACACTTATAAAGTATTGTGACGGTTTTTTTCAGGAGCTGCTGCTGGCCTCATGCTATAAAATAATCAAATGTAAATCTATTATTGACAATGTAAAAGTAATTTACTGAGACTTCTAAGAAATAACAGCACCTTGTTGAACAAAACACGTGTAGGGTTGGGAGGGTAACTCTTGAAATAATAATAGGGTTCAAGACAGTGTTAATATGAATGCAAACTTTAATACAGTGAAAAAGACTCTCTAGTAGCATAACATAAATATATATAAATAAATAAAAATTTCCAACATTCTTTTGAATGTCCATGTACTAAAATAAAATATTTGACGCCATGATTGTACCTTCATTTACTATTACTATTATTTTGAACGGCCATGGAAAATGAAGCAATGTGATAACAATTTTACCTGGTCGCAAAAAGTTGTCCGTTAATTTACCTGATGAACTTTCACCTTTTGCTGACCCTTTATGCTTCGCAGAGCTAATGTGTGCTTCTAAATCACTTGCACCTTTATTAGCAACTGACACATAAGTGCCAGCTTTACATGTCAAACATTCTGCTTCCCACGGATCTCAACCTGGACGAAAGCATGGGAATTTTTTGTGCAAATCTTCTGTAAATTTGCACTTTAGTTTGGGCATTGTTTCCAATCCAGGGCCGGATGCTTTTTTAAGGTCCGAAAAAGAGGACATGTCCAGGAAAAAGAGGACGTATGGTCACCCTAAGTAATCTCTTCAGTAATCAAAATACTTTTTGAATGTAACTGTATTCTAATTACCAATGATTTAAATTGTTACTGTAGTGGAATACAGTTACTTATATTTTGTATTTTAAATACGTAATCCCATTACATGTATTCTGTTACACCCCAACCCTGAGTATGTAGTACCAGTAGATGTGTTACACTACTGGTGAAAAGAGAAAAGAGAGAAAGAGAAAGAGAGAGAGATTTTCATGTTATCAAGTGTGGTACATCAGACTACATAATGAAATTCAAATAATTGTCTTTCACACTTATAATATCATGACCCCCCCTTTTTTGATGTGTCTTAGTTTATGGGCCAATAACAAATGAAGGAATTTTTGCTCTATTATGCAGTAACCGTTTTACTTTTTTTTATATGTTCAAACAATGTTCACACATCATAGAGACACTAAAAATTCCAATTTATGATAATGTTATTTATAATCTGTCTTTTAATTTAATTCTGGGCTCTTGCACCTATGTGTAAATGAAAGAGAATAATAAAAAAATAAATAAATAAATAAATAAAAAAAAATAAAAAAAATTACAACCAAAGGAAATTTGGTAACACATGCAAAAAATACACCTTTGAGGTATTTTCAAGTTTGTGGGCCTTAAACAACTGTTTTTAATACAAGACATATTAATCCGTGTAAAAAAATCCGTGTAAAAAATGTATCCGTGGAAAACTGATGTCCAAAATCCAACTGTGCATCTGAACGTTTGACCGTATTGAAACGGACTTTTATTTTGAAATTATAGCGTGCGTCGGGTGGATTACAGTGTCATAAGGTTGCGCATTTCACTTTATATGTTTATGACAATATGGCGGAAGGAGAGGAGCCGTAAGTGATATTTTATACAAAACTGAACATAAATCCCTCGCAACAGTGCTTTTAGTTTAATCAACAGCACGCAAGAACTTTAACTTGCGTGTAGCAGATCATGAATGAACCTTCTTTTATTCTCTCTTTCTAGGGAGAAGAAAAGAAGGAGAATAGAGGAGCTGAATAAGAAGTTAGTGAAAGATGAGAATTTAGATGTGGCAGCCAGCAGATTTGGGAGGTGTTACTACAGGAAATTAAAGCTAACCCAATCGAAAGACATTGCTTAGATATTGTTACGAATAGCTAACAGTATTAATAAAAATGCCTACTATCTAATCTAGCTAAACGCTAGAAGGAGAAAGCTTGATAAACCTCCAAGCACTGCTGATTGCACACATGCCATAACCATGTTCTTTCATCACATTTAATATGAGACACCTTGTTTGTATGTATTATGAATCCCACCCCAGCCATAAAATAATTGTCTATTGCTAATATCGTCTTTGAAAGCTTTTTAGGTGATTGTTTAATATTTTGTATGTGTTTGCTAAACAACCTAAATGATAAGCCGTTGTGTAATAAAATGTGTTTTTTTTTTCTTCTTTTCATTTTACAGCATGGTTGTGGATGGAGGGAATGGGGATTGCAATGACTGGCAGGGAAGATGGGACCATGTCAAAAAGTTCTTGGAGAGAGCTGGACCGTTCACTCATCCAGATTTTGAACCCAGCACTGAGGTAGGTTAAATGAATATTCTGGGTTCAATACAAGTTAAGCTCAATCAAAAGCATTTGTGGCATAATGTTAATTACCACAAAAATTAATTTAGATTTAACACTCCTTTAAAAAAAAAAAAAAAAAAAAAACTTTTTCTGCAACTTTATTGCCATGACATCTTAACTTCGCGAACCTAAAACCTTAAATTGAAAACCGTAAAAGCAAAGATTTAAACAACTTTACGGCTCAAATAATACACAAGGTTTAACAGAAAAATGTTTGTGTGTGTTTTAATAAACTATAAGCTTCACATTTCTGCCTTTAAACCATTCAAAAATTGTCTCCATTCACTTCCATTGTAAGTGCCTCACTGCAAACTGGATTGTTTTTTTTTATTTTTTTATTTTTTTTTAAAAAGGAGGGATGAGTTAAAAGAATATGTGGTAATTAACATAATGCCACAAATGCTGTGAATTGAGCTCAACTTGTATTGAACCTGGAATATTCCTTAAAGGGGTCATGAAATGCTCTTTTAAAAAAAAATTTTTTTATTATCTTCCCTTAGATCCACTGATAATGTTAGTAAAGTTTTTATTTTTTATTTATTTTTTTTTTGCATTAAAACAGTCATAATTTAGTAATAAATGATCATTTTCCACCCTGTTTTTGGCCCTCTGTCTGAAACGCTTGGTTTTGGCCTAAGCGCCTCCTTAAAACTTCAATGTAAACGGCCACTGTTATGATTGGCTAACATCATGCAGCCCCACGAATAGAGCCATTTTTGATACTCAGTCGGAAGAGAATGAACCAGCTCAACAACATTATAAAACTAAATGTCAGGGTTTACACAATGCACATCCAACACATTGCATCCAAATATATTAAATTGTTCATCTCAAGCACAGCTGTTAACACTCACACCCTGTCTACACCGGACGCGAGAGTCGCGTTGTGTCAAAAGCAATAGAACCCATTATGATCAATGATGCTGTCTACCATCGAAGCATCCGTTGCGGTGTGTCACGTTGTGGCGACAGTAAACAGATACTCTGTTCCATATTGCGCTGCACGCAGTGGCGCTACTACTGCTAACAACACAAATAAACGGTTTAGAAAGTTTGTGTCGAAATCCGGTGTAGACAGCCTCAAGCCATTGCATCGCATCAATGGATGTGCCCGGTGTAAACAGGAAGTCAGCACCATAAACTATCACACAGTCATGACCTATGAAATATTCATGAATGAAACTGTTTACTCACGGTTTTTGCGATCACGTCCAAGTGTTTTTAATTGCCCCATCCTTCAATAACAGTTCCTTTGCAAAGCTTGAATCGTATTATGACTGGTATGAGCCGAACATACAGTCCACTCTAAAATACGCTGAAGATACATCCACATCCAGTTTCCAGTATCATTCCTTCATGTTTTTATACACAAACAACTAATAAAATAGCGCAGATGGGTAGAAGAACACGTCCATGATGCGTTTGTGCTCAGCTGAATGACAGAGAGCTTCTCTTTAGAACTATAACTTGACACCACGTTTTTTTAAAAGCGGCCCAAGATATGTATCAAGTGGTCAAAGACATCTGTCTGTGCATGTTTATGTAGAAAAACATTTAAATCCAGACAGGCAAATGAAGGTGTCCTGTGTAAGTCCACTTAGGATGAATCTCCCATGACAGGCACATCTCTCTGCTCTTCAACTGTGTGACTGACTGAGCACCAGTGGGCGGGGCCAATGGTGCAATGACAGAAAAATAAGCGTTGCATATGCAGATATATTTGGTCCTTGTGACGTCACAAGTTCCACAAATTCCAAACGAGCTGTTTTTGCAGCTTGGTTTAAATAAATGCTCTTTTTCTATTAAGGAGGACCTTTTCAGTTCTGAAACTTACAGTATGTTTTTATAGTACAGTGACCTCTTATATGTCAAAACATCAAGGAAAATGTTATTCCTCATGTCATGACCCCTTTAAATGCACTGGGCGGGTCCCATTTTAGTTTCATGATTCTAATGCAAGCCAGTCAACTTGAATGTTGCTTATTTCTTTTTTCAAACTGTACACATCTTCTTGCAGTCTCTCCAGTTTTTACTGGACACATGCAAAATTCTGGTTATTGGAGCTGGTGGACTCGGATGTGAACTGCTGAAAGATCTGGTAAAGTCCTTGTTGTTTTGTAATTTCCAAACAGGTTCCTTTGTTTGTTCCTATGTTCCAGTTTTTTGTAAGACAACTGCCATTACTGCATACCTCCTTGTAGTTGCTGGAGGCTGATTGCTGGATTAAGTGTACATGTAGACATCTAATATCTAATCCAAGAGTTTTGTTTTTCTGTGGTGCAATTTTTTCCACCAAGGCCTTGTCAGGTTTTCGACACATTCATGTGGTGGACATGGACACTA
The DNA here is from genome assembly GCF_019703515.2 of Myxocyprinus asiaticus. Lineage (NCBI taxonomy): Eukaryota > Metazoa > Chordata > Actinopteri > Cypriniformes > Catostomidae > Myxocyprinus > Myxocyprinus asiaticus. The sequence goes on from NC_059378.1 coordinate 14,144,260, forward strand.
TTGATGTTTCCAACCTCAACAGACAGTTCCTCTTCAGGTTAGTCATAGTCAACTCTTAGTTGCCATTTTTGTACTTATTCAGTCATGAGTGCAGAGAGAGGCATCTTTTTTGTTTATATGTATATTTTACGGCTTGCTGTTGTGTCTGCAGACCTAAAGATGTGGGGCGACCAAAGGCAGAGGTTGCAGCAGACTTCATAAATGGCAGAATAGCAGGATGCAATGTTGTTCCGTATCTTTCTAAACAAAGTGTACCGAACTTTGCATAGTTTGTCATTCCTCTAATTTTGGGATGGGCCTTCATTTGTGGGGGATGTTGAAATGTTTCTACATTTTTCTATATGATATGTGTTCTATTTATGTGTGTGTCAAAATAAGTTTGTTTCCCTTAATTAGCAATACAGACATTTCAAGAAAATCCAGGACTTGGATGAGACATTTTACAGGCGTAATATGAACCTACGAATTTGACTTCCTTATGAAATTGAAAATAATGAGTCTGATCTTATTCTAACACGTCAAATAACATGTAGAAAATTTGTTCTTTAATGTCAGGATAATTTTCGTTTAACAGTTTTTATCTGTATTTATTTTTTTATTTTTTTTAATTCATAAAGCTTACATGTAATTCTAATGCTGTGTTGCTGCATAGAATTTCATATAGTAGTGTGTGGCCTGGACTCTGTTGTTGCCAGAAGATGGATGAATGGCATGCTGGTATGTGATTAGTCTCCTGTATAAATCCACAACCTTTGCATGCAAATATATTGATATAGAGTTCTGTGTATGTCCTTTGAATAAAGTGTTTTTATGCTGTGTATGTGCTTATGTTAGAGTTTATGTGTCTGGTTTTCTCTTTGTCAGCTGTCCCTGCTGATCTATGAAGATGGTGTGCTGGAACCCAGTTCCATTATTCCTCTTATAGACGGAGGCACAGAGGGCTTCAAGGGCAATGCTCGTGTCATTCTTCCTGGCATGACAGCTTGCATCGACTGCACCCTGGAGCTCTACCCCCCACAGGTGTGATGTGCACCCTATAGAGCATACTAGGCTTATGGGTTTAAAAGCCAAACCTGAAGTGTGATATTCAGTTTAGCTTAAAAGGATAGTTCACCAAAAAAACGAAAATTCTCTAATCATTTACTCACCCTCATGCCATCCCAGATGTTTATGACTTTCTTTTGCTAAACACAAACAAGACTTTTAGAAGAATATTTCAGCTCCGAAGGTCCTTTCAATCCAAGTAAATGGTGACCAGACCTTTCAAGCTCTAAAAATCACAAAGGCAGCAAAAAAAGTAATCCATACTACTTCAGTGGTTAAATCCATGTCATCAGAAGCGATATGATAGGTGTGTGTGAGAAACAGATCAATATTTAAGTCCTTTTACTATAACTTTCCACTTTCACATTGTGAAAGTGGAGATTTATAGTAAAAAAAAAAAAAAAAGGATTTAAATATTGGTCTGTTTCGCAGCCAAATTGATTGCATCACTTCAGAAGACATTAATTTAACCACTGGAGCCTTGTGGATTACTTATATGCTGCCTTTGTGATTTTTGTAGCTTCAAGGGTCTGGCCACCATTCACTTGCATTGAAAGGTTATTCAGAGCTGAAATATTCTTTGTGTAATAATAAGTCTTTGTGTTCAGAAGAAGAAATTAAGTCATACACATCTGGGAAATTATGAGAGAATTTTCATTTTTGGGTGAATTATCCCTTTAAAGGTGAAGTGTGTAATTTCTGCAGCACTAGTGACACCAAATGGAACATCGGTCGGACAAACAGAGAGTCCCGACCCAATCTCAAACCATTTGTTTAGCCAATGTTGTTGTGTCAGGCCAGTCGGGATTCTTAAATAAGCAGAGCAATGTTTTGATAGTGCCACAGTGTTTGCACTTTTCAGAGGAATTAACCTATGAATGGTTTACTTTAAGTTGTCTCTGCATACTAAGCTGCAGTAGGAGGACGTATTTTAACATTAAAAAAAAAAAATGATAAACTTTACCTTTTATATTTTTAGGTTTGGCTGAGTCCTGTTGTTAAGTTTAATAATTTTTGTCTTTGTGTTCTCAGATAAATTTCCCAATGTGTACTATCGCCTCTATGCCAAGGTTACCTGAACATTGTGTTGAATACGTCCGCATGCTACTTTGGCCCAAAGACAAGCCCTTTGGAGGTACATGAATGCACAGTACCTACATAGTACTGAATCTACAAAATTTTTCAAGCAGATTGTATACACAGGGTGCACTGTATTTTATTGTGTTTTATTTTTTAAATGTTGTCCTCAGATGATGTTGCCCTAGATGGGGATGACCCTAAGCACATCCATTGGGTGTACCAGAAATCTCTAGCGAGAGCAGCAGAGTTCAACATCACAGGGGTGACTTACAGACTCACCCAGGGTGAGTGAGAGAGACCTGGTCAGTGGGTCTTTATCAGGCACTTTGTAGCACATAATGATCAGCGAATTGGGCAAATGGTTGGGAAAGGGTGTTTTTCCACAAGTGATAATCATTAAAAGTGCTGTAAGTGATGTTAGCTGTTGTGGAACTTCCACCAGACTTAAAGGAATGTTCTGGGTTCAATGCAAGTTATGCTAAATCGACAGCATTTGTGGCAAAATGTTATGTTTTCTTTAAAAAAAGCAAAAATTGAGGTTACAGTGAGGCCCTTACAATGGAAGTGAATGGGGAAAATGAAAGTGAACGTGGCCAATTTTTGGAGGGTTTAAACACAGAAATGGGAAGCTTATACTTTTATAAAAGCACTTGCATTTATTCTTCTGTTAAAACTTGTGTATTATTTGAGCTGTAAAGTTGTTTAAATTGTATTTTTTACAGTAATTTTAGGGTTTGTTGACATTACATCACATCATCATGGTAACGAAGTTGTCAAATTGGCTATAACTTTACACAGAAAAGGTTTATAAGTGATTCTATCACACTAAATCATGTTTACACACATACCCTTTATGTCTTGTGGTTATAATTTTGAAAAAGTGAGTATTTTAATGTAAAAAATTGGACCCCATTCACTTCCATTGTAAGTGCCTCACTTTTTTTTTTTTAAAGAAAAGGAGGAACGAGTCAAAATGAATTTTTGTGGTAATCAACATTATGCCACAAATGCTTTCGATTGAGCTTGACTTGTATTGAACCCAGAACGTTCCTTTAAGCCCTGGTCACACTAGACTTTGTGCGCATTCCGAACGCGGGAGATGAAAGTTCAAGTTGGTGAACTCTGACTTGCGAAACCATATGACAAGAAAATGTGTGACTGTGATTTTCTAGAACCAGAAGCCCTCCTGCATGGCATCATATCCTGGTCCGTTGCTTTGTATGGAAAAATGTTGCACGTTCAAAGCCTAGTGTGACCGCCCCTTTAGCCAGTGAGTTGGACATGCCCACCCTCCAAAGACACACACACACACACACACACAGATGAAGCCGTCTCCCAAATGACGAACTATATACTATGCACTTACAAAATACTCTATGCACTCAGTCATGTAATGTAGTATCAGAAGTGGCAGTAGTAGTATCATCCCAAATGTAACTTTTTACTAAGTTTTTTTTAATACACAAAAGCATTCACTTTTCACCAGCTGATGGAAGTGAAGTTTCAAA